>NC_066331.1:9249328-9623900 GCF_022539315.1 Serinus canaria | reverse complement strand
GCATCTTTCCTTCAACAGAACACCAGCCTGATCAACACCAAGAAGAAGCTGGAAACGGACATTTCCCAGATCCAGAGTGAAATGGAGGATACCATCCAGGAAGCCCGCAATGCTGAGGAGAAGGCCAAGAAGGCCATCACTGATGTGAGTTGGGTGCTCTTGCTATTGATGATGATGAGTCTACTCTCCCCAGAATATCTCCACTCCTAAAATGGCTTTGACCTTTTGCTCTGGTCAGGCGGCCATGATGGCAGAAGAGCTGAAGAAGGAGCAGGACACCAGTGCCCACCTGGAGAGGATGAAGAAGAACCTGGACCAGACAGTGAAGGACCTGCAGCACCGTCTGGATGAGGCCGAGCAGCTGGCACTGAAGGGAGGGAAGAAGCAGATCCAGAAGCTGGAGGCCAGGGTGTGTAGGGCTGGGGCTGTGCCTGAGTGAGCGTGTCCCTCCTTGGAGAGACACTGCCAGGGCAGCTGCAGGGATGGGCTTGTCCTTGCAGGTGCGGGAGCTGGAAGGGGAGGTTGATGCTGAGCAGAAGCGCAGCGCTGAAGCCGTGAAGGGTGTGCGCAAGTACGAGCGGAGGGTGAAGGAACTCACCTACCAGGTAAGGCAGGAGCTCTCCTTGGGCTGATGCATCCTTATTCCACTAGTCAAAAGAGGTTCTCATGGACTGGAAGGATAAATGCTATATTGTGGTATGTAGAAAACAATAATTCACTCTTTCCACTCTGCCAACACTCTAGTCTGAGGAGGACAGGAAGAATATTCTCAGGCTGCAGGATCTGGTGGACAAGCTGCAAATGAAAGTGAAATCCTATAAGAGACAAGCTGAGGAAGCTGTGAGTATTGCTCAGGGAAATAAAAACCATTGCTTCCTCTGGGTGTCCCACAGGTGTCTAGGAGAAGAATATCAAGTTTTTAAAATGTAAAAAATCATCAGTTGAGGATAGGAACTTTGACATTCAGATATACCTCCCCCAGCACATGAGCACTAAAGAAGTGGGAGAATAAGTACAGAAATGACAATTTGAAATTATGAAATTGGTCGTCATGTGTGACACAGTCCTGGTGAAGCTTGTCCCAGTAGGGTCCTGAGAAGGGGAGGATGAGGAGCTCTGTGTGAGGCTGATGTGCGAGCAGTTGTGGGAGGGGGATGGATATTTGCAGTCTTACCAGGCTGACTTGCAGCAGGAGTGAAATCCCTGCCCTGTGCTCCTCACCACTGACTCCCTTTCCCCACACAGGAGGAGCTGTCCAATGTCAACCTGTCCAAGTTCCGCAAGATCCAGCACGAGCTGGAGGAGGCCGAGGAGCGGGCTGACATTGCAGAGTCACAGGTCAACAAGCTCCGAGTGAAGAGCCGCGAGTTTCACAGCAAGAAAATAGCAGAGGAAGAATGAGGATGTCAAGAAGCATCAAAGTGACCTGAGGGCTGCACAAAATGTGAACCCTCTGTCACTTCTTTCTGCAGTGAGGCTTTATAAATTAGTCCATGTCTAAAGACAAAAACTGTAGATTCTTTTGCATGAAAAGCAATAGTTACGTTTTAGTTCTGCAGTTATTTAGGTGTTGGTTGTGTTCAAACAAATAATATTCAGGAGTAAACTCCTGAATTTTCTTGAGTATGATTCAGAAACTCTAGTACTCCAACTACAGCAAATGTAATAGGCATGAGAGCAAACAAAAATTTTTACACTGTACTACAGTGTTTCCCAGAAATGGATTTGTGATTTAAAGTTAGAATAAATAAATATTAAATAAATAATGCTTTTTAGGAGCAGAAATTGTAAGCCTATGTTTTACAAATTTACAAGCATACATATCAAAATGAACTGTTTTTATTTTTAACACTGGAATTGAGAGCAACTCTGTTATCACGACATCATAAAGAAATCTCCAAGTCTGGTGCTCTGAGAATACAGAGAAGCTCTTAACATGGTGTTTCCACACTGCCAAACAATGCTTCCTGTCTTCCTTTTGCAGCAGTACATGAGCTTTGTTGTATAAGGAAACTGAAACCTGGATGGAAAAAGTAGCTGAGAAACCCTGGCTTTTTTTTTTTCATCCCACATGGGTAACACTGCAGAATATAATGCATGAGCAGGACAAAAATGAGGAAAACCTGCCCTGTGGAAGAGCAAGGCAGGAAGGATGTTTCCCATTCCTGGCCATTCTCATTCAGTGCCCCAGTAGGGGCTGTGCAGCCTGAGCAGGTGGTGAGTCTGGAGAGCACAGGTACCTCCACCCTGAAGCAAAGAGATCAGTGCCCACTGGGACATCACAATGACTTTAGAGCTTCCTTTGTCTGGAATAAGTGTTTCGAGGCAACCTGCACAGCAAGAGGCAGCTTAACAGACCATTCACCAGACCCTGGCACGTCAGGAAGCTTCTGAGGAAAGATTCTTCAGGCAGATATAGGGAATGGTAAATGAGACTTGGCTTTAACTACAGGGACACTTACAGGTCTCTCAAGGTCCCTGGATATCTCTGCACCTCTCCATTTACAGGGAGCACTCCAAGGGCTGTGAAATGGCTGGGGAAGGGAGCTGGAGGTTCTGCACAGCTTTTTGCACTGACCACAGCAGTCAGTGTGTTTGCAGCAACAGCTTTCAGGACTGGGAGGTCCTCCTCCTCCCAAACACTCTGAGGTTTACACCCACAGAATCCTTCCATGTTACAACTAAATATGGAAGTAGTTTGCTAGGCAGCAGCTAAATATATTTAAGGAAAAGATGATGCCCTGGGTTGACTCTTGTGTCGCTGTAAGTGATGCTCTTCAGAGACATCATCTCTATGC
Source organism: Serinus canaria (assembly GCF_022539315.1). Taxonomy (NCBI): domain Eukaryota; kingdom Metazoa; phylum Chordata; class Aves; order Passeriformes; family Fringillidae; genus Serinus; species Serinus canaria. The sequence continues at coordinate 9,621,102 of NC_066331.1, read as the reverse complement.
GTGAAGCTGTGAAAACTTAATCAGTGCCAGTGATATCAGGGCAACAAGGAAAAGAAACCTTGGGTACCTTTATAGACCTGCTGACAGAGTAGTAAATATCACAACAACTCTGGGGACCATGCTTAAGTGCCAAAACTCCCTGTTCCCTTTGGACAATATTACAATCACCCTCCAAAATGAACAAGCTGCTCTGATTGCGGAAGAATCAGGATGCACTTGAAGCACCTGAATCTGTTGGGCTCCTTTCTTGCTCACCTGTATTTTTTACTATTATGGCCTGAGGATTTGTTGCTAGTGCTCAACTGATGAAAGGTAACATTGCAGGTTCCTTAAGAGACAACACCTGGGGCCAGAATTCCAACTGCACAGGTAGGAGAGGGAGAGACATCTCACATATTACACTATACTGAGCTGGCTTTGCCACCAGCCATCCTGGAAAGCAGGGATGGAGACTTGCTGGAATCACAGTGGAATATTAAAGGGATGAGTAAGGAAAACCAATTTCTCCTCACTTTTGGTTTGCTGCCTTGGCTGGAGGACAAGGAGTCATTTTGCATCAACACACTATTTCTGGAGTCAGGCTGCTTGTGATATAAAATGTGCTGATGCACAGGTAACTGATCTAGGAAGAAACATGGGCCCATAAGTGGCCTAAAGAAACAAGTCTGAGAGAAGGTTTAAAATAGATGCAGCTGATGAGCTCCACTAGAGCTGCTGCCCCGTGTGGACTATGGAGTTCTCTGACCTTCAGCAGCTTGGGCATGGACAACTGTGTCTCCTGGGCACCAAAGCATCAGCACTTTAAGAGGCACTAAGACATGGAAAAAGTATTTCTGACTTGAAGACACAGGTTTCTCACAGAGGCTTCTTGCCAACAATTCATCTTTCCAGTTCTCCAAGTACTCATGGTCTGTGCTCTCAGCCCACAGTAACATTGCCTTGACCAGAAAGGGCTTTCTTCCCCAACAGCAGAAAATAAGGGGGCCAGGGAGTGAAGGACAGAAAGGAAAAGAGAAAGCAGAGGAGGGAGAGGCAGGTGGAGCAGGAGAGGGAGAGTAGAGGAGAAGTGGGTTGGGTAGATACTGTGAGAAAGAAATGGAGAAAAAGTGAAACACAGAAAATGTTAGAGAAAAGAGAGGAAGGGAGGAAGATACTGAGAAAGATGAGAAAGAAAGCAAGATTGAGAAAAAGTTGAGATGGGGAGCAAGAAAAGTCATGAAGAGGAGGGGAGAAAGAGACAGAACATAGAGAAGGAAGGAAGAAAAAGAGAAAGGAAGACAGCAAACAATTTATCATTGTTTGGATTTTGGTACCTGACAAACTGACACTGGACTGAACTCTGCTGCTTTTGATCACTGCCCTTGTGAGCCCCCTGTTCACCAACCCATATCACACCCAACACCCTACAATGGGTGCCTTGCTAAGAAGAGCAAGAGAGTGCCTTAATAAAAAATCTGTTCTCTGAATCTCTGCTCTGTCTTGGCCCTGCAGGCAGGTCTGGTACCTGCTCACTTCCCAAGGCCTTGTGAGCAGTGATTGAAAGGCTGAAAACACTGAAGTGGGGCAGCTTGGGAAAGCAGAAATGCTCGTGGGGACTGGGAAGGATGAGGAGAATGTGGGACACTCTTTGGAGAGAGGAGAGAATGGGTTCACACTGCAGGCTTTGCATGACATCCAACTACTTTGCAAGCTGGTAATACTTCTAGACACAGAGTCTAAATGTGGTGGTGTTCATGGCAGACACACAAGCCAGTGCCCAGAGTATTAGAATTTAAGCTAGGCAGGAAGTTTTTCCAGCTTTAAATACTCTTGGAAATGTTCATAATTTCCTCCTCTTTTGGTATTCCAAGACACATTTTAATGTTTGTGCCATCCTGAAAGATACCTGCCTCGGTTAGCCAAAACCCTGGCCTTAATGAAGAATGGACTATATCCACATTGCAGTACAGAACTTCTGAAATCAATCTAGGAGATGCTTAGAATTAACACAGAGAAAAATCTGTTTTTCCTAGGAGTGATTTGAGATTGTGAATGAGCCCTTGTGGAAGTGAGGGGAAAACTGGCATGAAAAACATAATACAACATAACCCACAATAATTCTGTGTGTAACTGCCTGAACCTTACTGTTGCAGGAGGTATTATGGGTGTTAAAACTGGTTTTTAAGTCATAGGTAACAGGTGACAATTCTTAAGAAGAGTACAGCCTCATCTCAGACAAGGATAATATGCATGCTTCTTCAAATAATGGCATTCAAAAGCAAGGTTATCAAAAACAGATGCATTCATGGCACCTGTTATCTCCCAGTGATTTCAACTGCTCAACATGTTCCCCGATGCTTTCTGGGAGGAGCAGTCACTTTTTCAAAATTGCAGTATTTCAGTAACCCTGATTACCTTTTGGTCCAGATCCTTCTCCACCTTCAACTCCTTTACCACCTGTTGCCTTTCTTCTTGACAGTTCCACCCAGCACCACCCAGCCTGCTCACCCCACACACCTGCTCTGTAACAGGAGCTCCTCAGCTGCTTTGCTGAGAGATGGAAAGGGCATCCTGAAGGTCGTGTCCTCATCCAGGACCCACTCTCCAACTCTCTTCCATGGAGGCTTCCTGGAAAGACAGGAGGAGCCTAAGTACCTGTGCAACTTTGATACTCACTCAGCACCTGCCCAGGTGCTCTATTTTTACCTTCTGCTCCACTTCACAGTTGAGTGATGCTGAGATATCTTTGGAGTTGAAGTTTCTCTCTTTCTTCTCTCCTTTCTGAAATACACAAGTGTGAAATATTGTACAGGCTTATGCAGCATATTGTGCTATACCATTAAGCTTTACCTTAAATGATTTGAAAAATTAACCTAGAAGCAGTCTCAAGAGAGTAGAATGAGGAGACAGAAGGATCTTCAAAGTCCCTCCATGTTTTTGTGCATGGGACAGAGAAGTCTTCACAAGTAAATTCTAGCCCCAGAAATACTAGCTTACCTTTGCCATAGACAAAACTTCCCTGTACCTATTCTGCATCTCTCCCCCTGAATATTTTGAAGATTCTGGGGGTTCTGTTTATCAACCTGTTTTACTCAAAAATCAATTAACCCTTGCAGTCTTACCTCATATGGAATTTCTGAACCGCACAGCACTACAACACCACTTGGACTGGGCACTTCCTGCAGGGGAGCATGCATTTCACCAAACCCATGCACTTCACCAGCCAACAGCAGAAAGGGATGTTAGGTTAAGGAAAGTGTGTCCTACCATCTCCAGAGTCCAGTGCCCAGCTGCATCTTAAAACTGGGAAGTGTTGGGATGAGAAGCCTTGCTCTGAATGATCAGCGTTTCAGCAATTCTGTTTCGTTGGTGCTAACATTCCTGGCAGCTCTCGTTTTACACAGAGGGCAGCACAAGTGCTGCTGCAGCAGGGGCTGAGCATTCCCTGTCAGAGGGCTCATCAGGGGCCCACAGAGCTCACTGATGCCTCCAGCATGCCCTGTCATACTGACAGCATGGCTGACAACAGCACAGGCAAGCTGAAAATCCCATGGGGAATGCTTTTTAAATAGTGTTGCACTGAATAATCCCCAGATTTATAAAATCTGACCCCCCTTTTTCATTTTTTTCCTTTCTTTTATTTTTTTCTTTTTCTGGAGATCTTCATGGTTTTCATCACTTGTGTATCACAGTTTAGTTTTTTGTCTGACAAGAGTCACATCTGACACAGCTGAGTGTAAAGAAGAAAAAATACTGTTCATGGCAGGGGAATAAAATTGCTTCCATGATAAGATTAGCAATGGCAGTCTGAACCCATAATTGTCCTACTGTTGACCACTCAGAGACTTGCTGTAATAGCAACAGTGCTGCACCAAGAATATTTTTTATCAATGTGATTAAGAGAAAAATTATTTAAAAATGAAAGCTGTTTATGGAGCTAGTTCTAGATTACAAAAAATCCCATGGGAGTTGCTTGTGAGTTTTTTGGTTGCAATGAAGATTTCAAGAGCATCTAAAAAGCCAACAGATGATCAGGGTATAAAAAGAGACTAATTTATCACTACAGAGCAATTAAGGATGTTCCTGCTTTTTTTAAAATACAATAGGTTTTGGAATAAATAGAAGAGTAGCAATGCACCAAGAGTAGAGGGTACTCATCCAATATTGCTACATGAATTAAAATTGGAAGAAACTGAATTACTTTCTGGTGCATATAGACAGTGCTCAAATCAATGACAGGGAAATGGAAATTGCAAACAAAATATCAGGCTTTAAGAAGGACTCAGGAGTGAATCTGAAAATATACCCCAGCACTTGTAATTTATATATCAATAAACACTGCTAAACAAGGAAGAAAACATGCTGAAAGTACCAACACAGCTTTTGTAGAGTAAAACCAAAGTGTGTGCAAAAAGGGGTTGTGATCAGTGCTGGGTGCTCCAGTGCTCAGGCTGGAGCAGAGAAATTCAGTGGCAGCAGCAGAAGTTTCCTGTCAGCCCTCTGGCTGAGGCCAGAACCCCTCCAGTGCAGAGCTGGGCTGAATTATAGCTAAAACAATACCTACAATGTTATCAAGAAAAACAGAATTTTCCATTGATGGCAGCTCATTTATCTATTTAGATGGCAAAGATTTGTCCACAACACTTTTAGTTTCATCCCAGGCCTAAGATCTTTCCTAGGGCAATAGGACTCAATGTAGGCAGTTCATTTGTGAAAAAAGTTTGATGTGGAAGAGACATGAGAAACTCTGAGATGCCCTCTTTTTGGCATCATTACTTTTAATTTTGTCTGTTCCTTTATCCAGTTCAGGTACAGTTTCAGAAATATCTGTCTTTGTCTACACAGGAGGGAAGAAGTTTGAGATAATAATTTGCTTAACCAATGTTGTTACCAAACCCCCTCACAGACATTATCAGAAATATCAAAATGTTGGGTGTGGACCAGCTTCAAATATTTTCAGATCAATTACTAATCACTAACAATCACTAACATTATCAGGTACTCTATTCTGATTAGCCCATGGGAATGATGGGCAGGAATGGGTTCCCAGCAGAACAACCTCAGAAAGGAGGGAGATACAAGTAGGCCAGAGAGGAAGAAATGGAATAAAAATAAAGAAGATAGAGTCAGAGTCCCAAATTGTGGATTAGAATAAGAAAATTAACTTCACCTTAAGAAAGAATTTCAGAAAGAAAACATATAAATAAAACAAGAATAGTGAGTAAGACTCTCTATGAAATTAAAGGTAACAGAAATTAATGAGAGTAGTGCAGGCTTTGGGCTGAGCAGTAGCATAGGCATGCAGGGCTTTTCTCACTTTCTGACACCAAGACTGGGCACAGTGCAGCCACAGCATCAATTTGCTATGAAATTTCTGCAAGCAGACAACATTACCTCAAAAGCTTTGGGGAAGAAAATCCATTGGGATACCCATGTAGGCATGGCTCTGGTTTCTGACTCACAGATGTGGGAAAGGAGCAGGGTCAAAGTAGATAAATTACTTTTCTCAGCTCAGGAAATGTGCAATGCCATGGTATTTTTGGGGGGTCTCCCATCAGGAATCTGTACACTGAAGTCCAGTCCTACACCAGGGAAGGAATATGTAACTCCAGTTATTTTCCTCCTTTTCATTATCCAGCCTCTTAGCCCTTGTTGAACAATGTGGAAGAGTTTTGCCCACATGAGTGACAGCAGCTGATCCATGCAGTGCAGTTAAGCAGCAGCACACTTGTCTTCTGCTTTAGAAAGGCAAGCCCAGAACAAACCTGGTGACAACTACAAAAGAATTATTGCTATCAGAGTACTGGAGCTGCTGGAGCCCAGACATACAAACATTTCTGGAAAAAATCATGGGCTGCAGGTTTCTGCAGATTTCAACCAGATATAGCACTTGGGAGCTTGGGAAGACAGTATTTTGCACCCAAAAAAAAAAAAAAAAAAGCAATTGTTGTTACAACAGACCAGTAAAAGAAAACATTGGAGCACACCCTAAAAATTATATAAATTATATCCATAAACCTTGGTTTGTACAATGGCAGTAGGTTACCTGAATAAGTGGGAAAGTCCTCTGATTCCTTCAGATATCCAACACCTCTCTGCTGCCTTTGTAAAAGTCATGAGGAACACACCATGTGGCCTGGGGAGACTGGGATCCAGGGACACTTCTTGGGCACATGGGGTATCTATGCCCAGAAAGGTTCCAGAAGGTTCCCCTTGTACTTAGGAGCATCTCTGCTGGGACCTCATCCTGAACAGCCCAAGGGGAACGAGGTGAGGTCTCTGTGCTCTTTTATTTGTGGGAATGCTCAGCGTGTTCACCTGCTCTGACATGTGGCCAGCTGTGTGTTAGGTGTTCTCCATGTGCCTGTGCCTTCTGGGAATTCTTGCTCAGCCTCAGTACTTGGTTGGACCTGGACCTGGATCTGTGGCAGTCTTGTCTTTGCTACAGTGCCAGACTCAGCCTTGTTGTCTGACAAGAAAACCTGGGGAACAAATCCTGCATGCAAACTGCTGTGAAGGTGGAAACCAGGCAGGCACTGAGCACTGGGAGACAGGGAAAGGAGCACTTCCCACCAGACAGCCAATCTGCCAGCTGATGCCCTTCAGCTAGCAGGGCTGCAGGGGCCTTTGCTGCTCCAAATATTCTGGCAGTGTCTGAGACAACAAGTGAATGACAAACATATTTAGCAAGTTCCTCTGGCTGACCTGGCTGGAAGGCACCAACCTCCCTATTTCTTTTCTGTATTAGCCACACGTGTTACTTGCTCAGTGCTGACAGGGAGGAAGCACTGAGCAAATATTTGCTTGATGGGAAGCAAAGAGATCAAAATAAAAGAGAGAGAAACCAGCCAGAATGGTAGGTTTGTGATCAAAGTGTCCAGCCCAATATGGCCTCATAGAACTATCAATAAAAGCCTTTTGCCACAGGCAAGCCAGGCTTGTTTATTTGGGACCTTTCCTGGCAGAAGAGAAGGCAGGGCATTTGGTTCAAGGCAATAGGAAATGCAGGTGTGTGTGAGAACCCCTGTTCATATCCACAGACACAAACTCTCAGACATACAAACACTCTCCTGCACAATTACACAGCCCAAAAATGCTTCCCTCATCATCTGAAATTTGACCATTGCAATTCAAGGAACGTATTTCCAGCATTTTCTTCTCTGAGTCTTACAGCCAAACCATAAATTTCCCTTTTCCTTTCTGAGAGGACAAAGCTGTGCCAGAATCAGCACCCAGCCTGTGCCTGTCCTTGCTCTGAACTCCTTGCTCTGTGCCTTCCTCCCTGCTAGCACACTGCCTGTGCTGGAAGCACCCTGAATGCTTTGCATGATGTGGAAGCCAATCTTCCTTGTTATGCAGATTAATGGATGCCATGCCACAGCCTGCTCCCAAACAACCCAAGCAGCCATTGCATAAGTGGGATTGCTTCCTGGGCATGTTACCTGCCCTTTGGCACTGGCAGGATTGCTGCATGGACATCTCAGGGAGCTGCTGCTTTGGCAAGAGCAAACTGCAGGAAGCCCAGTAGCTCCCTGTAGCTAAATTCAATTCACTGGCAACCACAGCCCAGTGCTGTCCAGTTAAAGAGCCAAAATGAGGGATGTGGGACTGCAGGCAGCTCTCCAAAATGCAGTTTATTGTACCCAAGGTGTCACAGCAGCCCAGGGCCGTGGGTGACAGAGCTGTGCCCACAGCTGTCAGCTCCAGCTGCAGGCAGGCCTGGACACCCTGAGTTTAGGGTACAAATGCATTTTATACTTTGCTTTGCTGAGCATCTTCTCACAGCAGAACCAATCTATCCCTGAACTGTTACCTATAGCCCACCATAACTCCTGGAATTCCCATATTCATGTTCCCATTCTCCAGTCACTCACAGTCAGGACATTGCAGTTTAAGCTAGAAGTTGGTTTTCGGTTTTCTTGCAGTGGGAAATTCTGAGACCTTTCTTCTACTTGCCACATTTGCTGCCTTGTTTGCGTGTGCTCCCTTCCTGCTTTGTAAAAACATCTTCTTGTTTGGGGTGGGTTTGAGCCATACAAACCCTTCTAACTCACACACCCTTTGCTCCTTGGTTATCCAGTCAGACTGGCTCAGCAATTCTTTTCTTCTATATCCAGACTTGCTTCCATCTCTATTCCTTCTTCAGATTCTACATCCAAAAATCTTTCTGCCAAGCACACACATCTGTGAGAATTTCTTGTCAAACTTTCATCTTTCCCAACAGTCCAGTCTCTGTGGTACATTGTCAAGTTCCCAATAACAGGACTCCCTTTTCTGCAATACTTCTGTGACCAGGGAGCACATGCTGTTTTCTCTGGCACTGATGTGTCATTTCTTGCTGAACAGAATCAGGATAGACTCATTTGAGCATAAAATAGGTTGCTAAGTGAAATCTTCCATGACATGCAGATCTACAGTCTACAACTTTCCTCTGGTTTTTTTTCTGAGTTAGTGCCTCTGGAGACTCCTGATATTGAAGGCTCAGGAAACAGAGATGATGCTGCAAACACTTCTCATGAGCCTAACACATGATGATCCTGGTTCCCTGTGGAAATCTGACGCCACATAGGATACCTCCCTCCTGTTCTATCACACAGGTAGGAGTTAGTCCTACAGGATACAAAGACCCTTCTTCTGCAGTTCCACAGCCACACTTCTGCTGCCAAAGGAGGAAATAATTACAACTCCCAATGCAAAAGTAAAAGTGGAGAAATGGCTCTCACTGGAGCAATTTTATGACCTAAAAAGAGGGAAATATTTACTCTGTGACACACAGGAGCCTCTTTTCTTATCAGAGACATCTATGAATGCTGTTTCAAATACTTAGGTGAGAATTGGGATGATGAAATAGAAAAAAAAAAAAAAAAGAGAGAGAATATGGCCACAGCCAACAGTGTCCATAGTTCTCTGAGGAAAAACTAATCCACCTACAGTCACACAGAGATTCACTCCCTGGAGGGCTTCAGCCTCTGCACAGCAACAGCAAGGCAAATACAGAGCAGAAGCATTAGAACACCATAAATGGTGTGGGACAGGCATATGTGGGTATGGTTGTGAGGAGAACTATCACTTTAAATAAAATTCTAGCATCTGAAACAAATGTATAAATCCCTGAGTTCTTATATTTGGCCCAGATCATATTCCCTTTGCAGCTGGTGGAGTCAAATGCTTCAGAGACCTCTAACCTCCCCCTCAAATTTACAATGTCAGCGAAAAATTAGATTCTTTCTTCTGAAACCTGACCCCTGAGAGCACTGATATCAATAGTCTTAAAAATAGGCCCATCAGCTGGGGTCATCAGAGATGTGTTTGTATTGGATTTGCTAAGCCAAGAGATTTTCATACCAAATCAAGCTCCAGTGGGTTCCCCCAGCATAGGCAGGTTCATTTTGAGAACCTCTCAGGCTTTATGCACACTGCAGACAGACAACTTTTTCAGCTCTCCAGCACTAACATGAACCAGAATGAGGGATATTTCCAGGCATCCTGCACTCCCACTGAAAACAGCATTCAGTGTCACCCGACACAGGCGTCTGAAATGTCAGCTCTTGAAAATGCTCGGTCAGCCCTGTGCCCCTCAAGCTGAAGAGGAGGCAGCCAGCAGAAGCAAGACAAGGTCTGTAAAATCTAGACAGGACAATGAAAGGGAGTGGATGGATTGCTGAACTTCCCTGTACCAGAAGTAGAGCCATCAGGTGAAGTCAGCTGGTGGCCAAACACAGAGGGTCAGGAGACTTCAAACCAGCCAGTGCTATCTACTCCAATCATCACCACCAGCTCAGTGGTGGTCAAGGTTTTCATCAATTCAAAGAAAACAAATGCATGTGAGCAGAACCAGGTGCAGACTCCTGATCCCACATACAACAAAGACATCGAGATTGGCTTGTGCCTGAGCCAGGAACACTTGAGGAATGGGGCAGTGTTTAAGGACAGACTCAGCACATCTCTCTTTTCATGGTTCCCACACTGCCCAGCCTCAGCCACCACCAAGCCACTGCCAGGACAGTGCTCTGGGCTGGCCTTTGTGTCCTGACATGTCTGTCACAAGAAGCCAACAGGCAGCAGCAGGGCAGGGATGTCCCCCTTGCCAAGAGGCCATGGAGAGCCTGGAGCCCAGGTGCTGCTGCTCTGCAGCCAGGACAGCCTCTGTTTGCACAGGCAGTGCCAGACACAGCCACTGCTTGTGCCTCTGGGCAGAGCACACACCTGGCAGGGGAAAAGCTCCTTGCATCCATCCCATGGGGCTTGAGCCACAGTCTCAGGTGCCCACTGGGTTCAGGAGCCAATGTATGACCACAGCACGGCTGGGGCTGCTCACAGCTGAACAAAGCCCACTCCTGGGCTGCTATGGGCAGTGGGACACACCAGCAGGGATTTCAGCAAAGCTGCTGAAGTTTATCATAGATCCTGACTTTCTTCTTCAGTGCCTGGCTCATAACCTCAGTGTTAATGCTGTCTGATGAGATTACAAACTAATTTAGTGAGCCATGCTGTTATTGCACATCTGTGCCACAGTCTGCAAAGCCAGGCAGCAATGCCTGAACCAGATGTGTTCTGCTTCCTCCCTCAGTAGGAGAGCCTTGCTGTGCTGCTTAGCTGGCATCATGAAATCATTCAGAATAGCTGAGATTTCAAGGCTCTTCAAAGGTCACCTAATCCAACACCCTATTCAAAGCAAGCCACATTACTTCAGGTTACTCAGGATTTGTCCAGCCACATCCTGAGCACCTCTAAACATGAAATGTCTCTGACTTGGATCACTGTCATGGTAAAAACAATTTTCCTTAGATTGAATCTGAATTTCCCATATTCCAGCTTGTGTCCACCCTTTCTCACCATATCAGATACCTGTAGATAGCAAGATCTCCCTTTTATCCTCTTCTTCATCAAATTGCATAAACACATTTCTTTTAGCTTCTCCTTACACGTCATGTGCTCCAGCCCCCTGACCTTCTTGGTGGCCCAAAGACTACAAAACAGTCTTCAGAAACCAAATTCTTACCCAGTTATTTGTGACCACGTTATGTTCTTGGTAGTTTTACAGTGGTTTTTAGAAGCAGTTCTTTAGACCAAACACTCTTTCCTGCCCCTGGAAAAGTGTTTTTCATGAATGTTTTTTCACTGACAGCTTTGGTATTGACTACCCTTCACATACAGGTTGGTTTTTGCTCCTTCTTAAGTCAGTGGTTTCCAAATCACTTTTTTCATGCACCAATTCCAGCTTAAGCCTCTTTTTGTGCAGATGGCTCCCCAGACAGGCTTTTAACCCATTTGTGTCTTGCCCTCATGGCCATTATAGAGTGGGAAGACAGCTCTGTCAGCAGCATGGGAGGGACATTCCTTCCCAGCACCTGGGGCCCCTCAGTGATGGTGAGTGTGTGGAGCAGGACTCAGCTGTGATTTGTGACCCCGCTCACTGCAATCACTGCTGTGTTTGCACTGCAGCTCCATCACACTGCTGTGCCATTGGGCTGAAGCAAAACCACATGCAACATCAAACATCTTCAAATAAGCATATTTGGTGTTAAACATTAAAAACCCTTTGCATGTGGAATGCCTAAAAGAACCAAAGCTGGTCCCTGTCACAATTTCCTAGGAGGTGCTCACCTATGGATTTGTTGTGGGAGGTGGGTGAGAGCAGGCTGCTTCTCAGAGCAGATAAAAAGGAATTAGGCTCTGGCATGACTTTTACAGAAGAGCTAAAGACATTGTTTAATCTCTATGGGAGGCAAATCCCTCTGGAAACTTATGTCAGCAGGAAAGAGTGAGAAAGAACCAATAAGAACTCGATGAAAGCCAAGAATTCCAAAGCCCTGTATTCCAAAGAATGCCATGACACGTGCTGATCACATCATTCATTTTATCTGGGTTTATCTTCAACAAACCATAAAGCAGCTGAGAAAGGTCACAGCCTCTTTTCTAACTGCACTCAAATCTGCAAATCTAAATAATTTCATCCTGCTCCCAGTTCCAAATACACTACCCTGCTTGCACAAGAAGCAGGGAAGGCAGTTAAGCAGCTTGTCCAATTGTCCCAGCACACCTAGTTAGATAGTTATTTTTGTCTTTGAGGAAGATGTGCTCTTTCCAATTAGCTCGCAAAGAAGGATTTTCACAGTAACTCAAGATGAAATCATGGCTTGAAGTGAGAAAGTGTGAACAAGCTGCAGATTTGCAGGCAGATGGGAGCGGGCAGGGAGGAGGAGATGGACAATGCAGAGGTTTTTTTGTGGATCTCAATGAGAAAGGTCCAAGAAAATCTGGTTTAACAAAGCAGGCAGTTGAATAAGATAGTGTTGTGAATTGTATTCTCCAAATTTAGTACTCCCTCTAGAGCCATGGACCCTTCCTCCCTCTCCCTCCTCTGCAGCACACTGGAGAGGGGCATTGGAGGAACAAAAAGCAAAGATCACAGACTGAGATAAGGACAATTTACTGGAAATAGCAGTGAGATAAGAGAAAGAACAGTAGCAGCAGCCATGACAGAGAGCACAAGAAAAGATGTGATTCACACAGAAATGCACAGCACAGACCTAAGGTGGTGCAGGGTGGGCAGCACAGCTCAGTGTGGGCCTGGGCACTCTGAGGTTAACTGGGATGCAGATCCTCGAATCCTCCATGTACAGTGGTCTCCTGGTCAGCACTGAGGCATTCTGCTCCTTGGTACAGACAAAATTTTTCTTTCTTGTGGATGTTTAAGGTAAAGCTTACCTTAATAACAAATGGAATTCAAAAGTCCACAGTGCAAGGACCAACAAGTAGGTATCACCAGCTCCTTGAATACATTTGTCTTACACAAGGCTCCAAAGGCAAATGGTCCCTAATAAGAGTCGTATTTCCACCCATGACCCCAAATCAAATTCCTAGCACAGATCTAACATGAAATTTTCACTGAAAATTAATTGTAACTGAGGACTATTAAAATCAACAAATTCACGCATCTTTTCAGGTGCAAATAATTTTTGTAATGTGATAAAATCAACACTATTATGCCCCTAAGCCTAATATTAATGTGAGGAATAGTGTGTAAGAACAACAACAACAACAAAAAAAAAAAGCAGAAGCAGCACATCTGGCTGTGGGAAGCAGCCAGTGAGCCAGGAAATCCAAAAAAACACATGGGGAAAGATATATCTCAGGTATCCCTAGCAAAATATATCAGTACATAGGATGGGTGGTCATATCTTCACAAGCTGCAGAAGGCCTCATCCAGCCTACAACATCCAATGTCTCAATTCCATCATCCTTAGTTCTCTCAAGAAGTGTAAAATGTCCATCAAGATTTCCCACCTTCTGCTCTACCCTCATTATCTGGTTTTGTAGTCCATTACTCAAGTTTCTGAATTAACTTGGCAGACTGTTACTCAGTAGAGGCAAAATCTTAATGGAAACTTATTTCATCTACACTGATTGACAAGAAGACCATTGGGAGTCCTTAGAAGAAGAAATGACGCCTGATCAAGCTTTCTGTGATGAAATTACCATTTTAGTGAATAGGAAAAGGGCAGTGTCTGTTGGTGAGTTTGACCTCAGTGATTGTTTTGCTTCTTTTGATCCTGTGTTTTATCTTGTCAAAGAAGAAGGAGCAGGAGAAGGTGCTGCAGGAAGTGGGGCAGAGATTTCCTTGCAGCCTGTGGAGAGGACCACTGTGGACAAGATGCCCACATGCAGCTCAAGGATGCAGCACTGGAGGAGGTGGAAATTTCCTGGAGGAATTGCAGCCCATGGAGAGTCCATGCTGGAATAAGGGAGAAGTATGAAGAGGAGGAAAAAGCAGAGAGAAACTGTTATGGAACTTCTAGTTCCCATTCCCTACCTCACTGGACTGCTTGGAGATGGAGGCAGAGGAATCAGGAATGAAGAAGTGGAGTCTCAGAAGTCTTGGGGAAAACATATTGTTTTAATTTTTGTTTCACAAACTAACTGCTGTAGACAGATGAATATGAATATGGTTTCTTTTGAGTAAAAACCTGCAAAGCATCAAGCAGAAACTGTCAAAGGAGAAAGATGAGTTGAAGATTGAGGTCAGTAACTTTTCCAGTAGTGTGAAGTCCATCTCTGCAATCACAGGAGAAGTAGAACCCTCACTCCTCTCTATTTATGAATCTTTTTTGCATCTACAAGTGAAAAGCCTTTATGCAATCCTTTCCAAAATTTGAAAATACCAGAAAATAGCTTAAGCACAAGTTGAGACCATTTCATCCTAGTTAAAAAAATTCTGTAAAAAGTCTGAAATATAGTGGGCTCATGAGATGTCACAAAGATGGGAAAATATTCAGAAAATTCACAGAATATGAAGAGGCAAGGCAATCTACAAGAACTCAGAGCCCTAAAATGGCTTTGGGCCTGAAGTTGTACTCATTGCAGGAAAAAATATCCATGAGGGGCTATTTCCTGAACAAGGCAGATGAAAATCAGTAGTCCTTTATTGTCAGGCTTCTAGCTTAGGAAGAAACAGGAAAACAAGTCATCTGTCATTCCTTCTTGAATCTATTGCCTTCCCAGATGATTCCCATTACTCTAGGAGGCGAAACAAAATGCAAGATATCAAACTGGCAGAGAGGATGATATACTGCAAGTGTGACCTTTGAACAGTGCACTGGAATCCATGCCACCTTCTTTAATTGACATGTTCAGAGAACCCAGGAGGGAAATTGAATTATGAGGAATCATTTTGCAGATGCAACTAGACACCTAAACACAGTAATAACTGTAAAAGGAGATATTGGAGGGAGCTTTCCTATGGCTCTATGGCTCTCAGCTGGAAAGCTTTAAGTTCCCACACAGCTCAGGAGTCAGCAGTAAGAGTCAAGTTTATCAAAAAACTGCAAATACATCTTGGAGTTAATTTCATATGACACATGAAGAACAGTCAAGTCTATTCTTTGTTAAGGTATTATGTAATGCAGAAGAAGAAGAAGAAGAAGAAGAAGAAGAAGAAGAAGAAGAAGAGAAGAAGAAGAAGAAGAAGAAGAAGAAGAAGAAGAAGAAAGAAGAAGAAGAAGAAGAAGAAGAAGAAGAAGAAGAAGGGGGAAAATCTCTGCTTTCTTTCTCTCCCTTTATCCTTTTTTGTATGCCAGAGGATGATGTTTTCTTCAGTGACAGTTCTACAAACACGCAATATTGTTTTTCAAAAAGAAATTATCTCTACATATATTTTTTAGAAAGGCATTCTCAATCTCTTAAAAGAATACATGATCTCAGATATTTCAGTCATACATGCAGTGTTATAAGCACACAAATGTTTTTTAAAGAAGTGCCTTGAAAAGGCTGGTCACCCTTCTCACATTGCTTCAGTTTCCTGACGTTTGAGAGAAAATGTGAGTCTTCACAATATGACAGATGAACACACCACATCCCAGCTCCATGGAAGAATTTTGAACAACAGATTCTTCCTAATTATTTGTGAAGGAAATGAAAAGTCTCGCAGGAATTCTCTGTATTTTAGTGTCATTTGTGTTTGGTGCTTGGGAAGGCTGGAGCTCAGCTTGGGATCTTAATCCAATTCTTGCATTTGGTAACCACAGTCGCTGTCCAAGTTTTCTAAAATAGCAGAAGGTTGGTGAGTAAAAATTGCTAATAAACCTAAAAGATGAAAGATGTAAAATGCATCCTTAGGAATTCCTGCTAGTGTGAGCTCACTGAAATTTCTGCTGGACATATATCAGAGCAAACCAGCCCAGCCAGATATGGAGAATGGCAAAATAATACCTTTAAAATTGAATTTCAAATCACAGCCACTCAGAAATACTTCAGAAGAAGGCAGAAGATGTAATTAAATGTATGAATCAGGGAGAATAATCTGTCTCATCTGATATTTTGAAAGTACCCACCAAAAAAACAAAGGAGTTGTAAATAGGTGTAGTAACACAAGCATGATATGGTCATCCAGTCTTGGAATTAGACTACACAAGATTATTCCTATTCTTTATTTCCAGAATATTTCAGAATAGGTTCCCTCCAATGCTCTTGAAATAGTAATCCTTCTACTTAGTAATCTAACTACTGCTGAGTCCTGAGACACACAAATCTTATATGTCAAACAGCAATTAACAGGAGAAGAGAAGCCAACAAGTCCAAGATCCAGGGTCGTGCTCTATTTGCTGGACTGCACTTCCTCCTTCCTAGATTCCTAGTCATAATATTTATAGGAGATTTATTCACATAGCTAGGAAGACCTCAAATATTTCTAAATATATCCACAAGCACTCAGTCAAGTTTGCCAAACAATGCTTTGCCAAAAATTTTTTGACCTAAGAAAGAGGAGGAGGGAATTGAATGTTCAAACCAGAACCTATAAAAGTGCTGGTGGGACAAGCCTGTTCTGCCTCTGTGGAAGGATTAAAGGTAAGAATAGGGACAGTTGGGTGCTGGCAGAACCCCACAGCATTCCTGCTGCCTGTGGAACTGCTTTCCTCAAAGCACTGTCTGTCTCAAAAGGCATGTTCCCTCCCTGTTGAAGTCACTGGCACGTTCTAGCCCTGTGGCTTATTCTTGGGAGCTTGTGCAAAGATAAGAAAGGAGTTATCACTTCTCTTTTTCAGTATTGACCATCTTCCAGGCTTAGAGTCAACTGGTGACACAAGAGGTAAGACTGATTTACTTACTCCATAGGAACAGACTCCAGGTTTCTTTTTTATGCATTTCTAAGGCCACTTCACATAACCCTTTACATCTGTGCACACTAAAGCAGGGCAATTCTACCTGACCTGTGCTGTCTAAAAGAGCAAATTTCCTTTTATAACTGTGTTGGATGCATTTGTTTGGTAACTGCTGGGAAATAATTGACCACTTACACACAGACTGACTGTAAACAGAAATCCGGGAAAGAAAAGGTGAATGAAAAGCACATGTATAGTTAAGATTATGTCAAATCCCTCAAATCCTTTTCATTGAGAAGTTTTCCTTTTTCTATATAAGTTAATATTAAAGGGTGAGCTTGAACAGGAAAGGGCAGAACAACTGGAGAAGTCAAACTCTGATTTCTCTACAGAGGAAAAAGGTTTGCATAGACAGCACAGACCTCTGCTTCTGCTTACTCCACATCTGTTCCCTGATGATACTCCATCTCTATAACTGGCACAAATTACAAGGGCTGAAATGAGAGAGAGAGAAAAAATATAAGTGGGCTTGCATAATTTTGATAAGATGCCTTCTCTTGGTATCTCTTCTGCTTCTGCTTTGTATTTCTGCTGCATCTTTGATTACCACTGAATCTTCCAATAATCTAATTTTCTGCATAGCATTCTAAAACATGGTGAGATCGAATGAACTGAAGCTGTAAACTGGAAAAACGGAAAAAACCTTGACCTCAATAAAACACACCTATCTTCTTTAAGATTAAAGTAAACTAAAAAAAATCTGGCGCGAAAAGCAGGTAAAGCAGAACGGAAGACTGTAATAACAGGCACAGCAGATCACTACAATGCCTAAGGTAGCTGCTGAAAAGAAATTTCCCCCTTCATTCACAGTTGCCTCTCCTTTTCAGTGCTGTGCCTTGCTGCACATGGTAAACCGCAGCCATGTCTACGGACGCTGAGATGGCCATCTTTGGGGAGGCTGCTCCTTACCTCCGAAAGTCAGAGAAGGAGAGAATTGCAGCCCAGAACAAACCTTTCGATGCCAAGACATCTGTCTTCGTGGTACATGCAAAGGAGTCCTATGTGAAGAGCACTATCACGAGCAGGGAATCGGGCAAAGTCACTGTCAAGACTGAAGGAGGAGAGGTGGGTAAAATACAAAATTTGGAACCAGCAGTTCATTCCCACTCTGGCTCTTAGCTGACATGCATGTGCCTTCCTGCCCTCTGACAGACCCTGACAGTGAAGGAAGATCAAATCTTCTCCATGAACCCTCCCAAGTATGACAAAATCGAGGACATGGCCATGATGACCCACCTGCACGAACCCGCTGTGCTGTACAACCTCAAAGAGCGTTACGCAGCCTGGATGATCTACGTAAGTGGCAGCAGCAGCTTCCTCTGGGCAGCCTCAGGAGCTGCTGGGCCAGGCTCAGGGGAAGCCAAGGTGCTGTGTCCCTTCCTTGCAGACCTACTCGGGTCTCTTCTGCGTCACCGTCAACCCCTACAAGTGGCTGCCGGTGTACAACCCCGAGGTGGTGTTGGCCTACCGAGGCAAGAAGCGCCAGGAGGCCCCTCCACACATCTTCTCCATCTCTGACAACGCCTATCAGTTCATGCTGACTGGTGAGTAGCTCTCATAATAGCATCAGAGCACAACTGTTCTAGTTTATCTTGATAAAACCTGTCATGAAAAGTGAAATAGGATTCTGTAGAATGGGTAGTTTTGCTTCTGTCTGTTTCATTCCTTTCTTCTTCTGTGCTGTTGAGTTCCAAAGTGTTTCCCATGATCAGGATTTGTTTGTCATGGGCCATTACTCTTCCTCTCTCTGCTGCTCTAAAAGCAGTCTGTGTAGTAGAAAATTCAAACAAATTACTGTATAAAGGAGAAGGAAAAGAACACAGAGAAGCAGCATATGCCTCTTAAAAGGGTTTTCAATGTAAACAGCAAAGCATTATAGAATAACAGAATGTTTTGTGCTGGAAGGGATCTTTAAAAATGCCATGGGCCTTCCCTATGACATTTGGAGGGACGTCTATGAATATGTTTCAAGGAAAGAGTGAAGGGGAAACTGCTTCGTAAGGAATTGAAATGGAAAAAAGACTTAGGAGTAAACAAAGAAAAAAATTGCAGGTGTTTTCCTTGTCATAACTTGTATTCATTATCAGTATTTTTGAGTTCTTCATTTAAAAGTCTACTTGTTTCCGCCTTTTTTACAGATAGGGAGAACCAGTCCATCCTGATCACGTAGGTACCCCCCCTGTGCGGGTCCCTGGGGCTGCCCGGTGCCAGGGCACCTCCTGCCTGACCACGCACCCTCTGCTTCTCTCTTGGCTTTGGCAGCGGAGAATCCGGGGCCGGGAAGACTGTGAACACAAAGCGTGTCATCCAGTACTTTGCAACAATTGCAGCCAGTGGGGACAAGAAGAAGGAGGAGCAGACCTCAGGCAAAATGCAGGTGAGGTCCCAGGGCTAGAAACCTGCAACTGCTCAATTTCTTGAGGAACTAGATCATGACAAGAAGACTTCTATTCTAGGGGACACTTGAGGATCAAATCATCAGTGCCAACCCACTGCTGGAGGCCTTTGGAAACGCCAAGACCGTGAGGAACGACAACTCCTCACGCTTTGTGAGTTGTTACTCAGTACAAATGTCAACACCAATTTGAATATTCTTGCTGTCCAGATTAGTAAAATAAATCTCAATTGACTTTCCTGCTGCTTTCAGGGTAAATTCATCAGAATCCATTTTGGTGCCACAGGCAAACTGGCTTCTGCTGACATTGAAACATGTAAGACACCCTTCTGGCCTGATCCCCTTTCCCTCCAGCCTTCCCCACTTCTTGTGCTTGACTGTGTCCTACCTTCCTTGCCAGATCTGCTGGAGAAGTCCAGAGTCACTTTCCAGCTCAAGGCGGAAAGGAGCTACCACATCTTTTATCAGATCATGTCCAACAAGAAGCCAGAGCTCATTGGTAGGAAAGATCAGTAACTCCTCCATGCAAAGGTCATGGAACAACTTTGAATTCCTTTCCGTGCCAATTGCATTTGACCTGTCTCTGTTTTGTCCTTCTTTTCAGAGATGTTACTGATCACCACCAACCCCTATGACTATCTGTATGTGAGTCAAGGGGAGATCACAGTTCCCAGCATTAACGACCAGGAAGAGCTGATGGCCACCGACGTAAGTAGCAGAAGTTTTCTTAGGTGAGCTTTCATCTCTCTGACCTTTAACAGCTGGGGTACTCACCTTAAAAACTCTTTTTTCAGAGCGCCATTGACATCCTGGGCTTCAGTGCTGATGAGAAAACAGCCATCTACAAGCTGACAGGGGCTGTCATGCACTATGGGAACCTGAAGTTCAAGCAGAAACAACGAGAGGAGCAGGCAGAGCCTGATGGCACAGAAGGTACCAGCACAACCCATCCCAGAGCACAGGAGATAGCTGAAGGCAGCATGTGAGGGTCAGAATGATTGACTCAGCCTACATTTCCTTAGTGCCAGTACTGTAGAATCGCAGAGGGTCCTAGCCATAGGACTTCTCTGGAGGAACTCAAGTCAGAATATTTTGAATATTGCAGATTGTGAGGTCCAGTGTCTCCCAAAGAGTGCTGCCACTATTGCCTATCCTTTTTTTATATTTAATAATCATTTGTTTTTTACTGGAATTGCCATTTTGATATATTTTTTTAAAGGAATAGTGATTTGTACTTTACCAACCAATTGTTTTGATGTTTAGTTGCTGATAAGGCTGCCTACCTGATGGGTCTAAACTCAGCAGACCTGCTCAAGGCCCTCTGCTACCCCCGAGTCAAGGTGGGGAATGAATACGTGACCAAGGGCCAAACTGTGCAGCAGGTAACAACAACCCCCTGTTTTAAGGATAGGTTCTCTGGACTTTCTCTTTTGTCCTGCATGATTACTACACTCTTTGTATTTTACGTTTCAGGTATACAACTCAGTGGGTGCCCTGGCAAAGGCAGTGTTTGAGAAGATGTTCCTGTGGATGGTTGTTCGTATCAACCAACAGCTGGACACAAAGCAGCCCAGGCAGTACTTCATTGGTGTCCTGGACATTGCTGGCTTTGAGATCTTTGATGTAAGGATTTCAGGTTTATTAGCATGTTTGTTAAAACCATATTGCTGTGTGACAAAATACTTCAGAAGGAATGCTGCTGGTTTGTTAGATTTTTTGTTTCCTTTTCTTGCTTTGTTTTTTTTTTTTTTTTTAATAAATGGTTGGATTTTTATAGTGTATCTTTTCTGATTCCCACAGGGTTTAAACTGGAAATAGGTTTTTGTTTTGTGCCTATGCCAATGAAATTCCTAAGTGCACATTTTTGCTGAAGGCTTAGGACATGATTCGAAGTCAACATTTGTGAAAGTTGGACATAGTGTTGTGCAGTGGACTCTCTGGTAACTGAATTAATGCAGTCTAGTAGATGTCAAAGCTGAAAAAAGTCATTAAAATTATCTAAGGTTCTAGAGTAATAAATATATGGATAAAGTCCAGGTTGAAAAACACTGACAGAAATTCCAAACTTCTCGATCAAATAAGACAGAGAAATTACAGATCCTCCTGTGTTTGGTACAAATAGGCAGCACTGTTCTTTATCCCTAACTTCCTTAATTAACATTTATAATAATCTTGCTTTGTAATCGTGCAGTTCAACAGCCTGGAGCAGCTGTGCATCAACTTCACCAATGAGAAACTGCAACAGTTCTTCAACCACCACATGTTCGTGCTGGAGCAGGAGGAGTACAAGAAGGAGGGGATTGAATGGGAGTTCATTGACTTTGGCATGGACCTGGCTGCCTGCATTGAGCTCATTGAGAAGGTATTTCTCTATTTCACAATGTCAGGTATTTTCAGAAATGCATTCATTTTATATATATTTCTAAATGCAGCTTGAAATGGTAAATATGATTCTACAGATATGTCAGTTTGTATTCTTTTACGATTTGCTGAACAGAACAATCCCAGAGAGCAATAATATTGTCCCACTCAGGAAGTTATTTCACCTCTGAATCTTTCTGCCTTTTCACCTTGACCTCCCTCTTTCCTTGTTCTTCTCCCAGCCAATGGGCATCTTCTCCATCCTGGAAGAGGAGTGCATGTTCCCCAAGGCAACTGACACCTCTTTCAAGAACAAGCTCTATGACCAGCACCTGGGCAAGTCCAACAACTTCCAGAAGCCCAAGCCTGGCAAGGGCAAGGCTGAGGCTCACTTCTCCCTGGTGCACTATGCTGGCACAGTGGATTACAACATCACTGGGTGGCTGGACAAGAACAAGGACCCTCTGAATGAAACTGTTGTGGGGCTGTATCAGAAGTCATCCCTGAAGACCCTGGCCTTACTCTTTGCTTCTGCTGGAGGAGAGGCAGGTCAGTTCTCTGAAATTCATATTTCCATGTTTATTTAATGACTCTACTAGAGCCATGAATATCAACTATTGTTCTTTTCCATGTTCCATTCTTATCATGACTGGTATATATGAAAAAGCGTTGTCTTAACAAGTCGTAAAACCATCTTCTTTTTTTTTTTTTTTTTTTTTTTTTTTTTTTTTTTTTTTTGGTGTTTTTCAGAGGCTAGTGGTGGTGGTGGTGGTGGTGGCAAGAAAGGAGGCAAGAAGAAGGGTTCTTCTTTCCAGACTGTCTCAGCTCTTTTCAGGGTAAGTACCAAAGTCATTCTCTGTACTTCTTTTCTGGTTTGGTTTTTTTTCTGGTTTTTTTTTCTGTTTGTTTTGAGTTGAAGATCGTAAATCCGCACTCTAGCTGCAATAAGGCCATTTAACTGCAGCTGTTAATACTTTTCTGTATCAAGAATAATTCTTTAGTTATTCATAAATGAGCTGACATGAAGTTGGCTGAGGCCAGCTGAGGAATGTGTAGAAATATTCCCCAGTCTCGTTAAAGCACATTGCAAAGTTTTGTTACTTTCTCTCCTGCTGAAGAGTGAAAGACAAGAAAACTCACATTAAAAATGGCTATGGTTAAGAACTACAATCTGTTAATGTTTTACAAGACTTTTCTCACATCTGAAATAGTAACTGAGGAGGTACTATGTATTAATTAAAAACCTTTATTAATGAACCCACAGGAGAATCTGAACAAGCTGATGACCAACTTGCGGAGCACCCACCCACATTTCGTGCGCTGCATCATCCCCAACGAGTCTAAAACACCTGGTAAGAACCCCAAGAAGAATTTAAAAAAAGTGTGATGCACCTATTATTCTCTATGTTTTATCATGAATTATCAAATAATTTCCTTATTGCTTAGGTGCCATGGAGCACGAGCTGGTGCTGCACCAGCTGCGCTGTAACGGCGTGCTGGAAGGGATCAGGATCTGCAGGAAAGGGTTCCCCAGCAGAATCCTCTATGCTGATTTCAAACAGAGGTCAGTTTCCTTTCTGATTTCCATTCTGTCTTCCCTGATGACTTTCCTGCCAACTATTTTATCACTTGGCGATATTTTTTTAACACTATCTCTTTCTGGCTATAACTAGAAGAAAAGGGAATTTTGAGGTGCATAACAAAAGGCAACACACATGGCTTGGAAAAGAAAAATTGTTTGAGAAATGAAGAATGTCAGGTGTCCTCACTGACTGCAGGGGCATCTGAGTATGTAAGCACAGTAGAGCTGCCCAAGCCAGTGATTACAAGATTATCAAATGTAGGCTGGGATTGGTAGCAAAATATACTCAGGTAATAATTACAAACCATGTGTTCCTTGATCATTGCGTCAGCTGCAAGTTTCAGGGGAAGAGGTTTTTCTCCAGTACAGAGGGTATAGGAAAGTGGCAATGATCCTCTCAAGCAATTTTCTACAGCATTATTTCAGTAAAAGGATATCAGTTGAACTCACTGGCAATCAATGTCTTCTTCATCGTGGCTGGCCCACTAAAGACTGGAAAAGTTTCCTTAAATTTTGTCACCAGGTTAAGACTTCATGAGAATGCTATCTCTAACCAAGGGAGGAAATTCCAACTTCCTCATCCTGATTCTGCTGCAAACACTGCTCTTAGTTTCAGTAAACAGAATGTTCTTATTATTGGACATCATCTTCATTTCTATTTCCTCCAATTCCACAGATACAAGGTGCTTAATGCCAGTGCCATCCCTGAGGGACAGTTCATCGATAGCAAGAAGGCTTCTGAGAAGCTCCTTGGGTCAATCGATGTGGACCACACCCAGTACAAATTTGGACACACCAAGGTAAAAAATCCCTCCCCCATTCACTGCCTGCCAAAGCTTTGCTCTCTCTACCTGACAGTGATGTGCTGCAACGTTCCCTCTCTCAAGGTGTTCTTCAAAGCTGGGCTGCTGGGACTCCTGGAGGAGATGAGGGATGAGAAGCTGGCAGAGCTCATCACCCGCACCCAGGCCAGGTGCAGAGGCTTCCTGGCGAGGGTGGAGTACCAGAGAATGGTGGAGCGCAGGTACACCTTCCTCTTCTTCAGTTAAAGAGTCATTCAGCTTGGGGGGAAGGGTTGACACTCATCAGACTGAGAATATTCATCGCACTATTTAATTTTGCCTCAGGGAGTCCATCTTCTGCATCCAGTACAACGTTCGTTCATTCATGAATGTCAAACACTGGCCATGGATGAAGCTGTTCTTCAAGATCAAGCCCTTGTTGAAGAGTGCAGAGTCTGAGAAGGAGATGGCCAACATGAAGGAAGAATTTGAGAAAACCAAGGAAGAGCTTGCAAAGTCTGAGGCAAAGCGGAAGGAGCTGGAGGAGAAAATGGCATCTCTAATGCAGGAGAAAAATGACCTGCAGCTCCAAGTGCAATCTGTAAGTATCGTTAGTGTATTTCTTCCAGGTACCCTCACAGCACATAAATCTCATGTTACACAATAAATTGTCTGAGAAAATGTTTTAATATGAATAATGGAAGGTAGAATTCAGACCACTCAGTGTCACCATTATAATGGGAGGTTCTAGCTTGGGAATGATTTTTGAAGCACGTGTGCACATAGGTCTGTCTCTCCAGGCTCACAATATAACATCCAGTGTAATCACTGAAGTTATAGAATTTATAGTGTAGCAGAGTCTGTGGAGCAATTAATTTGACAACTTTCTCTGGTTTCAGTTAGTTGCCCAAAGACCTCTATGCCATTTTATATGATACATGTTATGTCACCTGTCTTTCTGCAACCACTTTTCTAGGAGGACACAAAATCCCTCTGCATTCTGTCACAATCCTATATATACCTCCTAGTCCATTGGAAGATCAAGGGATTGGTCAATATTTAAAAATGTAAAGACCTTATGTTTTTAGATATTTACTCCACAGATTAAAATAAACTCAGGTTGAAACTGAAATCTCTGATTACACCAAGACTATATATCAACATATCTCGCTCTAAGAAAATTAATTCAAAGTCAGTCTTGCAAAGAAAGGCTCAGAAAAAGAAAAAGCAAAAGAAAAAAACACTACAAATTTATATACAGTATTTAATTTTCAGAGAAAATTATCTAAACTCTTATTAGGAACTGCAGGATATCATCATCAGATCCAGAGGAAAAATAGGAGAAAAAAATTGATGAGAGTAAAAAAATGAAAGGGAATAAAAACCTAATCTGAATTAAAAGCGTCAGTACAAAAAAAATAACTTCCTAGGAGAAAACAAAAGATAATATTCCATGTTTCTTTTCCTCAGTGAGAAATATCATTTCTCTATTCAGCTTTTAAAAACAGTTGCAATTAACAAACAAATCCATGTTTCTGTACTAGGAAGCTGATGCTTTGGCTGATGCTGAGGAAAGGTGTGACCAGCTCATCAAAACCAAAATCCAGCTGGAAGCCAAAATTAAGGAAGTGACTGAAAGGGCAGAGGATGAAGAGGAAATTAATGCTGAGCTGACAGCCAAGAAGAGGAAGCTGGAGGATGAATGTTCAGAGCTGAAGAAAGATATTGATGACCTTGAGCTAACACTGGCCAAGGTGGAGAAGGAAAAACACGCCACAGAAAACAAGGTATGAGGTAGAACCTGTCACTCACATTCCAAAAAATTGGCTTTGTGGTTTTATGGGACTTGATCTATATCTACTTCCTTTCTTTACATTTGCTCCCTTCTTCTCTAAGGTGAAAAACCTGACTGAGGAGATGGCAGCTTTGGATGAGACCATTGCCAAGCTGACAAAGGAGAAGAAAGCCCTCCAAGAGGCCCATCAGCAGACCCTGGATGACCTGCAGGTAGAGGAAGACAAAGTCAATACTCTGACCAAAGCCAAGACCAAGCTGGAACAGCAAGTGGATGATGTAAGCACACAGACATAGAGCAGGAACAGGACAGGTATGGAGTCCAAGCTGGCTGGCAGAGCCCTGATGGTTTTGTTGTGTTTAGCTGGAAGGGTCCCTGGAGCAAGAGAAGAAACTGCGCATGGACCTGGAGAGAGCGAAGAGGAAACTGGAAGGAGACCTGAAGCTGGCCCAGGACAGCATCATGGATTTGGAGAATGATAAGCAGCAGCTGGATGAGAAACTGAAGAAGTAAGTGTGGCTCTGGGGCACCTGAGTGCTGGGCTGCAGCACTTGTCTTTTTTCTTGGAGCACTAACATTGTTCACTTGGCCCAAAGGAAAGACTTTGAAATCAGCCAGATCCAGAGTAAAACCGAGGATGAACAAGCCCTGGGCATGCAACTTCAGAAGAAGATCAAGGAGCTGCAGGCAAGTGTCTGTTCCTTCCCCTGCCTTGCTCAGGCTCAGCTCAGGCAGGAGAATGGCACAGCTGTGAAGGGTCCCTGCTGTTCTGCAGGCCCGCATTGAGGAGCTGGAGGAGGAAATTGAGGCAGAGCGAACCTCTCGCGCTAAAGCAGAGAAGCATCGCTCCGACCTGTCCAGGGAGCTGGAGGAGATCAGTGAGCGCCTGGAAGAAGCAGGAGGGGCCACAGCAGCTCAGATTGATATGAACAAGAAGCGTGAGGCCGAGTTCCAGAAGATGCGCCGTGACCTGGAAGAGGCCACGCTGCAGCACGAAGCCACGGCTGCCGCCCTGCGCAAGAAGCACGCGGACAGCACAGCTGAGCTGGGCGAGCAGATCGACAACCTGCAACGCGTGAAGCAGAAGCTGGAGAAGGAGAAGAGTGAGCTGAAGATGGAGATTGATGACTTGGCCAGCAACATGGAGTCTGTCTCCAAAGCCAAGGTATACAATTATGGGCTCGTTGACCCAGTGGAATCACAGAACACAATCCTTGCTCCTTTCTTTTTCTCATGTCTGGATGGTTAACTCATAGTTTTCCATATGCTGAAACACAGGCCAATTTGGAGAAGATGTGCCGCACTCTGGAAGATCAGCTGAGTGAGATTAAGTCAAAGGAAGAAGAGCATCAGCGCATGATCAATGACCTCAATGCTCAAAGAGCTCGTCTGCAGACAGAGTCAGGTGAGATACCCACATCCACATGTGCAGATCAATAATGTCCCAGAGTTATTGCAAAAATTACTCTTCTGGGCACGTATTCTTTTCAACATACTTTGCGTCACATCTACTGTGAAATGTTTGAAATGGGATCATAAGTTTCAGCATGGACTTAAAACTATCTCATTTTACATCTCCAAATTTTTTTAGCATCATCATGAATGGCATTAAAACTGTTGTGCATCTGCAAATTTTCTCAGGTGAATATTCACGTCAGGTGGAAGAGAAAGATGCTATGGTTTCTCAGCTGTCAAGAGGCAAACAGGCTTTCACCCAGCAGATTGAGGAACTCAAGAGGCATCTGGAGGAAGAGATAAAGGTGAGAAGGTTTTTTCGTAAATATATTAAATCAGTTAATATAAAGGTGAAAGGAACAAAAATAACCCCTTAGATAATGGAGTGCAAGTTTTCCATAGAAGCATTGCTTCTCTTTCCCTGCAGGCTATCCATTAATTGTTTTGCAAATTCACATATCTTTCCCATCAGAGGCCTTTCTAAGATCTTCTCATTAAGGAGATTTCCTAGGATATTTCCATTCATTTTCCCACTGTTTTTTTTTTCACCAAGGCCAAGAATGCCCTGGCCCATGGCCTGCAGTCTGCTCGCCATGACTGTGACTTGCTCCGGGAACAATATGAGGAGGAGCAGGAGGCCAAGGCAGAGCTGCAGCGAGCCCTGTCCAAGGCAAATGGTGAAGTGGCCCAGTGGAGAACCAAATACGAGACAGATGCTATTCAGCGCACGGAGGAGCTCGAGGAGGCCAAGTATGTGAGGAATGTGGGGAAAACTATCAGAGAGTAGGATTGGAAATTTGAAGAACCCACTGTGACATTGTTGGGAAGAAGTCAGTGTTCTGCTTTGAGTGGAGTCACAAGTGACAAAATATGACAGAAAGCAGGGACACACTGGGGAAAAGCAGAAAGATCTAGAATAGCAGAGAGAGGCCAGCAGAGAGGGAACTGCTGCAGGATCATTCCAGAATTTAGACATGGAAATAGAGTGGCTGTCTGGGAGAAGTCTTAACACCACTCTGTGAATGTGGATCACACAATACCAAGAGGATAAGTTTACTCATATTGAAAACATGCTGCTTCATGCCACAGTCTTACTTATGATTACCGCTTCACAGGAAGAAGTTGGCCCAGCGCCTGCAGGACGCAGAGGAACATGTTGAGGCTGTCAATGCCAAATGTGCCTCCCTGGAAAAGACAAAGCAGAGGCTGCAGAATGAAGTGGAGGACCTGATGATTGACGTTGAGAGATCCAACGCTGCCTGCGCTGCTCTGGATAAGAAGCAGAAGAACTTTGACAAGGTCTTTTGGCCTCCCGCACCAGCCCTCCTGGCCAGAGCAGGGCCCCGTGATGGCCCCAGCCCTACTCACTGCCCGTTTCTCTTCAGATCCTGGCAGAATGGAAGCAGAAGTATGAGGAAACGCAGGCTGAGCTGGAGGCCTCGCAGAAGGAGTCGCGCTCTCTCAGCACGGAACTGTTCAAGATGAAGAATGCCTATGAGGAGTCCTTGGACCACCTGGAAACAATGAAGCGGGAGAACAAGAACTTGCAGCGTAAGTCCCTGGCCCTCTGCTCCTCCCTGGCCTTTCTCACGAGCTTGTCTATCTGCCACACTTCACAGCTCTGGGCCTGCAAGGATAAGATCTTGCCTGGCACCTTGCTGCACCAGAGCCTTTCACCATTCATCTCTCTGCCTGACCATGGTGCTTTCCTCCCTTCCTTGCAGAGGAGATTTCCGACCTCACGGAGCAGATTGCAGAGGGGGGAAAGGCTGTTCACGAGCTGGAGAAAGTGAAGAAGCAGATTGAGCAGGAGAAATCTGAAATCCAGGCTGCTCTGGAGGAAGCTGAGGTACATGACCATAAACACTGGTGACTGCAGAAAAAAAGTGAGGAATTAGGGCTAACAAGGCCTGGGCTGTCCTCTCTTGTGGCTGGGAAGTGCAGAATGCTGAGATCTCACAAAATATTTTGCAATTCCCTTGAATGCAAGAAGAACTTTTATCAATGTTATCAATGTTTGTGCAGGCCTCCCTGGAACATGAGGAGGGGAAAATCCTGCGCCTGCAGCTTGAGCTCAACCAAGTGAAGTCTGAGATTGACAGGAAGATAGCAGAGAAAGATGAGGAGATTGATCAGATGAAGAGAAACCACCTGCGAGTTGTGGAGTCAATGCAGAGCACCCTGGATGCTGAAATCAGGAGCAGGAATGAAGCCCTGAGGCTGAAGAAGAAGATGGAGGGAGACCTGAATGAAATGGAGATCCAGCTGAGCCATGCCAACCGCCAGGCTGCAGAGGCACAGAAAAACCTGAGGAACACCCAGGCTGTGCTCAAGGTATGGCACAATGTGCTGATTTCTGACACAGCTAAATTTTTTTTCTCTGGTACAAGTCTTTCAGTTCTAAGTTGATGGGAAAATATGTAATACAAAAATAGAAAACTCACATCTCCCACTCTGTTGTATCTCTCTTTCCAGGACACTCAGCTGCATTTGGATGATGCTCTCAGGTCTCAGGAGGACCTGAAGGAGCAGGTGGCCATGGTGGAGCGCAGAGCAAACCTGCTGCAGGCTGAAGTTGAGGAGCTCCGGGCAGCCCTGGAACAGACAGAGCGGTCGAGGAAATTGGCTGAGCAGGAGCTTCTGGATGCAAGTGAGAGAGTTCAGCTCCTTCACAGCCAGGTCAGTTAAAAAACATAGTATTTATACTATTTTTCCATATGTATTTATACTATTTTTCCATATTTCTCATGTAAATGAACTTAAGATTGGCAGAGCTGCAACAGTATTTTGTTAAATGCTGGGGCTTTCACAGTAAATAAGAAGTAATAGGTGATAGATAATATTAAGACTTTTGTTTCAGATGTAGATAGAGTATGAATTCCAGCAGACTACAGTATAGATACCTTAATAAAAGCAGAGAAGTTTGCGAGGTTCTCACTCTTTTACTTGAGTTCAACACCGTTCACAATTCCATTTGAAACTTTAAAGGCAAATGTATGCTGACCATGAGGAAAATAGGACTACACTAACTCTGTCATTAATGTAATTTAACAATGCGACTATAAGTATTTTTTAGAACCATCTCAAAGTTTTATGGTCACTAGAATTAAAATGGTAAGGAAAACATTTTTTTCATTTTTCAGTCTAAATTCCTTCTTGATTGTCTGAGAAAAGACTTTCTAGAGGATGCTCATGAAATACCAAAGCACATCATACCTGAGAAATTAAGCAGTTCTTTTGGAATCCAATGCGACCTGATGGCACAATCTATACTAAAAAGAAATACTTATGCTGTACTTGATATGATACTGCAAGCTAACAACAAAAAAATTATGTTCATGCTCTTCAACAGAACACCAGCCTGATCAACACCAAGAAGAAGCTGGAAACGGACATTTCCCAGATCCAGAGTGAAATGGAGGATACCATCCAGGAAGCCCGCAATGCTGAGGAGAAGGCCAAGAAGGCCATCACTGATGTGAGTTGGGTGCTCTTGCTATTGATGATGATGAGTCTGCTCTCCCCAAAATATCTCCACTCCCAAAATGGCTTTGACCTTTTGCTCTGGTCAGGCGGCCATGATGGCAGAAGAGCTGAAGAAGGAGCAGGACACCAGTGCCCACCTGGAGAGGATGAAGAAGAACCTGGACCAGACAGTGAAGGACCTGCAGCACCGTCTGGAAGAGGCTGAGCAGCTGGCACTGAAGGGAGGGAAGAAGCAGATCCAGAAGCTGGAGGCCAGGGTGTGTAGGGCTGAGGCTGTGCCTGAGTGAGCGTGTCCCTCCTTGGAGAGACACTGCCAGGGCAGCTGCAGGGATGGGCTTGTCCTTGCAGGTGCGGGAGCTGGAAGGGGAGGTTGATGCTGAGCAGAAGCGCAGCGCTGAAGCCGTGAAGGGTGTGCGCAAGTACGAGCGGAGGGTGAAGGAACTCACCTACCAGGTAAGGCAGGAGCTCTCCTGCTCTCACTGGGCTTTCTCACAGTGAGTCACATTCTGCCCACACCATCCCCAAGGGGAATTGTTAACCTCACGTGATGCAGAACCAAGAATTGACTCTGTATTCTGTTTACCAACTGCTTTAGTCTGAGGAAGACAGGAAGAATGTCTTGAGGCTGCAGGATCTGGTGGACAAGCTGCAAATGAAAGTGAAATCTTACAAGAGACAAGCTGAGGAGGCTGTAAGTACCAGTTTCTCCAAACCAGACTTTCTTCTGCTAGAGGTGGAATTCTGTATTCATGTTTTCCTCTGTACAGCTTTTTGAAACCTTGACTGTTTTGATTCAACATGATGATATTTTGATACAGTGGGGAATGTGAGAATAGACTTGCTGAGTTTGTGAGGAAATTTACTTCCCCAACCCTATGTGTTTTGCTGTAAGCCTCATTTCTCACTCTATTTCTTTGTTTATACCTTGCCCTGGATGCCAGAAACAGCTGTCAGTCTGTGTATTCAGGACTGTGACATGAACTCTTCCTATACCATGCTGTGTATAATGCCTTTTTGATATTCCTATATTCTTTTCTGTTTTCACACACATATCACCCTGAGCAGCTTCTCATCTTGGTTTTAAATCTGCTATGCTAGCCCAGCTGTGACATTTGAATTTTTCTTTGCCCACTTTTATGGCAATAACCGTCCAACATGCTGCCTGTTGTTTTCACAACTCCCTTTCCCCACACAGGAGGAGCTGTCCAATGTCAACCTGTCCAAGTTCCGCAAGATCCAGCACGAGCTGGAGGAGGCCGAGGAGCGGGCTGACATTGCAGAGTCACAGGTCAACAAGCTCCGAGCCAAGAGCCGCGAGATTCATAAGAAGATAGAAGAAGAGGAATGAGGTTCCCAAGATTAAAAAGTGACCTGAGGCATGCATAATGTAAACCTCTGTGTTGCTTTCTTCAGTAATTATCATTTATGACTAGGTAATAAAGACAGTAGAGACCCTTGCATATGAACAGTGATTGTGATGTTTTATTTATTCATTTATTCTAGTATTCATTACTTTTGAAGTACATGTACACAGTTCGTCTTCACATTTAAAAGTATATCAATCAGCAAAACATTTTTACATTTGCCTTTTTAAAAATGCATGAAGAAGAAAATGCATTATTATGGTAATAATTATACGGATTTCTTATTCCTCTTGCAATGAAAAGTACGTATTTATTTGAAAGACTACACTCTTTCAAGTGATTTTTGTCTTAGGAAAAAAAATAAAATAACAGGAGTAAAGATTCCTGAAGCATTTAGCATACACACACACACACACACACATATGTATATATATAAATATGTATATAACAACATATATTTTTTTAAATTAATTGGAAAATATTGGTTACTTGGTTCAGATTAAAAGTATGGGGAACTCAAATTTCATCCCAAGCAGTGACAAGCAGTCCAACCAACATGGTGAGGAAGTGACATGAAGAGATATCCCCACTCCCTTTCTCTGAAGTAATTCTTTTTCATGCATAGCACAAAATTATATCTATTCCCATGTAGGATGAGTGAGAAGAATCCACATTGAAAATACTATAAGAAAAGAAAGAATAGCTAAGACTGAGGACTTTATTTATAATTCAGTGAAACCTTCCACTGTCTTTCTAGACGCAGCCCTTCTTCTCTGTCCACAACATAACTGTTCTGTTTATTGTCATTCTCAACATACTGTGCCTGCTCATTTTCCTAAGAACTGATTATTAGCCCACAATATTGTATTTTGCATTAAGCTGAACTAGACTGTCAACATTTATATGTTGATTGGAGATGTAAGATAAAGTACAACGTTGGTTGGATAAGGTATCTAAATATTGATCACACTTAACAGATGGGTAAGTAAATTAGACTGTTTTGGATTACATTCAATGTGTCTAAGGGCCTGGTAAATTAGAAGCAAAACTGGATAGGTTCTCCTGCTGCTGATAAACTTTTTTTTGCCAGACAGAGTGGGACACTGACATGGTTGATATTTTGTGTCAAGCTTTAGCAGCTCTCTCAAACTTGCTGTTTATTTAAAGCAAGTCCTAAACATCTTTGGGCATCCCACCAGACCTGTCAGTCCCTAGCTGACTTTTATATGTCCTTTTTGGATATCCTTTCTAATCCTTCAGCCAGTCTACAAGCGCAGTAAAACCACTGCTTTAATATTATAAACATTCCTAATTAAATATGAAAATAACATTTGAGCAGCAGATGACAGCTGGAGCTGGGAAGGGACACTACTCCATCCATTGTAGAAATGATAGTTTAGGATCCACCACAGCTGAGCATCCCTGGGATTTTTGGTGTTCCCCTGAACTCTTTGGACCCTTGCTGCGCACTCTATGAGCAGGACCTGTCTTCCCCGTGACTCTGGTGATGTCAAACACAGCCCAGCTGCATGGCCCAGCACAGGATGTGTCAGTGGGCTTCTAAGTGCCCTGCTCTTCTAAGGGCTCATCAGAGACCTCCACTAACACATCTCTGGTTTTGTACCCACCGCATTTCAGAAAGGGTGGCAGGGCGAGCGAGGGAACTGCACTTGAGCTGAGCAGCGAAAAGCTCTTTTCTGCTCTTCTAGCACCTTGCATTTCTCCTCCATCCATAGGTTCTTTGCTGTGCCAGATCCCTTGTGTGGACAGAACCTGGCTGGAGATGGGGCCCCATAACACAAGGCCACAATACAGGTGGGAATGCTCTTGGAGCCAGCTTCAGGAGCTGCAGGAACCAAAGGGGGGCCTCTGCCAACAAAGCACAAGAGGGAGAACTTTGTTCTGCTAATGCTAATGCAGATAACAATAACAATAACAATAATAATAATAATAATTTGTATTTCTCCATGTGGCTTCTTACCTACATTCAGCTCCTTCTGCTGCAAAATCAGGGCATGGGAAGGGAGCTATGGTAGGCAGGGAGGGGAATAGAGGGAGCAAGACAATGGTGAGGCACAAAAGGAGAAATGGGAAGCCTCCACCAGGGCCTGGAACTGTAATGGTGCAGAGCATTTTGGACCCTCCAGGCAGGTGTACAAGGAATCTGTTTATTGCAAAAGCCAGGCCTATTCAGGCAATTTACTCCAAACATGAAGCTGATGTCTGTCAATCTCCTTCCCACACCCAGGATTACAGTGCCATCACAGAGACACAGACAGCTGAGAGAAGAGGAGGAAGGAATTACCTCACTTTCTTATCCAGACCTCTGAGTAGGAGATGCTAAGAGAGACAGGAGCACAACTGGTACTGTAATTGGGGAGGCAATATGTTGTGGGACAGGTGAAGCTGCTGAGATGTAACTCACTCCAGATTTCCTTGTTTGTGGTAGGAAATGTAGTTTGGAAAGTGAAGACCGATACATGAAAAGAAACAAACAAAAAATAACCAAAAAACCCCAAAACACAAACAAAACATCCTAGCAAAGCAACCAACCAAAACCACCACACTGAAAAAAACCAATCCAAAACCAATCCAAAACCAAACACCCCCCCCCCACCCCCAACCCCTGAACAAATCCAGATCTGTTGCATGGGGAGGAAATTGCTTATCAGTAAAGTGAATGATTCCACTTCTTTCTTCACCACTCTGATCCTTGTGAACATAAAACACGTCCCCTCCTTAATCTGGGTAAGGAATATCCCAGACATCAGAACAGACTATCATGAAGTTCAGATCTCTCTAAAAAATAGTTTCTGATCTTCCAGAGCAGCATAGGGTATGACTGACTCTATTTCAGAGGATGTAAATTTATTAAATCTTTCCTAGCACACTTATATTGCAAAAGTAATGCTGAATAACTACCCTATGTTAAGACAGCAGCCATCTCTCCTGATTCCAATGGGATGAATGTCTTAAGTTCTGTAAAACGCTTCCATAGTGCTGTTCATATGATCTCTGAAAACCTTCAGCTCCAAAACCAAGAATTTGATTCCTGTGACTTTTGTCTGGGACTTAACTCTATGACCTTGGGCTTTGAAGCTTTTATTTTTAGGCTAAACTTGTTCTGCTCTTTTATTGCTTCTTTTCTCCATGCTGACTTGCTGTTAGCCCACTGGAATCATATCCTGATTTATTTCACAGAATCACAGAATGAAGTAGGTTGGGAAAGACCTTTGAGATCGAGTCCAACCTGACCTAACACCACCTTATCAACTAAACCATGGCACTGAGTGCCACATCCAGTCTTTTCTTAAACACCTCCAGGGACTTCCTCTTCTTTATTCAAATATCCTTCCTTATCCCTACATTCAGACTTATTCTTGCCTCCTTCACTTGCTTTGGCTTTGCTCCATTCTAGTCCTTGGTCATTCTTATCATCTGATTCTCACTTCTGTGACTTCTGTTCCTTTCCAGATGCTTCCTCCTGCACTGGAATTTTCTTCCTCTAGCAGTATCCCTGCCTCTCAGTAGGACCTCTCCTGCTTTTCCACACTGAGGGCTCTGAGTGCTTGCAGCAGGCAGGAGCCTGTGACTTCTCTCCATCCCTACATGTTTCCTACGAGACACACTGGCTCTTACTCTTCACTTTTTCTGTGCGAGTCAGCATCTGATGGA
Source organism: Serinus canaria (assembly GCF_022539315.1). NCBI lineage: Eukaryota > Metazoa > Chordata > Aves > Passeriformes > Fringillidae > Serinus > Serinus canaria. The sequence continues at coordinate 9,585,567 of NC_066331.1, read as the reverse complement.
TTACAGAACCAATGAAGCCCCTTTCATCTCCTTTAGCACACCCTCCCACTTCCCCCCCTTCTCATGCTTTCTTGTCAAATTATTTATAGGACATTGATTCACAGACCTGTTATGTCTAATTATATCCATTCACTTCTAATACGAATCGCAATTCTGTTAGGAGTTAAGATTGCCAGAAATGTTTTGACCTCAGAAAGAGGAGGTGGTGGCTACATATGCAGATCAGATCCTATAAAAGCACCCTGGGATCTGTTGTGTCTTGTCCTTTCTCAGAAATCTCTAAGGTAAGAGTTTCAGGGCTTGGGACTAGGGAGTTTGGGAATGGAGGGAAACTGGCTCTGCATTCCACAAGTTCCAGTGCATTCCTATGGATGCTCACATTCGTTCAATGGGTGTCTGCCAGTGTCAGCTGGGATTTTCAGTCTGCTTTCCAACCATCCATTTGTTTTCAGTCTATAAATGTAGTCTGGGGCTCAGCAGTAAGAAGAAAGTTACTTATTCTGTTTCTTAATACTGTTCATCTTCCAATCTGCAAGCCTTTGTTTCACAAAAGGTAAGATCTTGATTTATTTGCTTTTAAGGGACAGGTTGAGCTGCTGTAAGGCAGGGCTTCTATGCAGGTATGCTGGAAATCCTGGTTGTCATTATATTTGTGTCCATTGTAGAAATACAGGATGATAATTGGGCTGGATTGATGTTATTTTTGTCACGAGATTCTTAAAAAGAGTGATCTTTAAAGTACTGATCACTGCAGCATTGCCTACACTCTCCCCAGGAATCTCCAGTAGATACCAGATTCTAAAGAAACTGCCCCGAGGAGGGGGAAAAACCCAAAAAAACCATCAGAAAGTACCTTCCAGTTATTTGGGGTTGGTTTTTTGCATGTATCTCAAATATCAAGGGTCACTGGCACTGACTGTGAAGCAACAGGAGAAGAAATAGATATTTAAAAAATGGTAATATGTCCTTTTTTCACATGGAAGATTAGGAATGTGGTTAGAATTTTGTGTATAAAAACATCGAAGTGCTGAAAGCAAGCGTTTCAGTCTGAGCTTCCTTATAGGCTTGTTTCTGCCTCTGAAAGTATTGCATAATTGTGACAAAATTATACAAGCAAATATTTGTAATCATAAGGAACTGAATAAAGGATGATACCTACTTGGATAACTGGAAAAAGAGAGATGGAACTGCATCTAAATTAAGTTTTAAATATTTACACTGAGGAAAATAAACTCTTCGTGTTTACTTTCTACAGTAATTTATGTTAATGTTGTCAAATATTGTGACTAAAATATATCCCTCAAAATTATAAAATGTCAACAAGCAATCCTGTAAGGAATATATAAGCAGCATGCTTTGAATCAGTGAAGGAGCATTAGCATAGCATTAATTTCAGAAAATGTCACAAAAAACAATCAAAAGAAAATAGTTTAGTACTTTAAAAAGTCAAACTACTGACACAATACATATTTATATATTAATGTACACTAACCTAAAATATATATTATAGTTTTTGATAGTATCATAGGGATATATTGTGAGAAAAGCATCCAGTGTCTATGAAATAACACAAAGTACAATACAGGTATTAGGTACAAATATAAACTAATACACTGTAATATATAATAACATAATATATATACTGACATAGTATATACTAAGATACATAATATAGCAATCTTATTCCTCCTAGGAACAGTTAGTATTATTCATGTTAGGAATCTTGTAAGAAAATGTGAAATTATATAGGCAGTGTTAAAATTGCCAGTGAAAATCTGGCACAATTTTTCAAACTTCTGCGATTATCTTGTGGAATTGTCTCATTTGAGTTATAACATATTAATCAAGTGAAAAAACATGTTGTTAGAGACAAAATCAGTCAGGAAATTGCACCCATTCAGTTGAATTGGTAACACCAAATTGTGTCATGAAGTTTGTCTTTGGCCAAGAAGGCAAAGTAATTTTTTTTGCTGTTGAAAAGATTATTCTTCCTAATATCTAACCTAAACTCATCCTATTTCAGTTGTGAGCCATTCCCTTTTGATCTGTTGCTCCAAGCCCTTGTCTAAAGTTCCCCTTCAAGTCTCTTGGAACTCCTTTAGGGAATGAAAGGTGGCTGGAAGGTCACCTTGGAGTCTTTTCTTCTCCAGACGGAACCAACACAGCTCTCCCAGCCTATTTCCAGAGCAGAGGGGCTTTATCCCTTGGAATATCTCCATGGCTTCCTCTGGATTCACTCCAACAGCTCCATGTCCTTCTTCTCCTGGGACCCCAAATACAAAACCACAGAAAGCACTCTTCTGTAAATGCAAATGTCCAGTATGACTAAAGATCTGATCACACACAAAAAAAAAAAAAAAAAACCAGAAAAAAAATTGCAGAAGAGAACTCTGAATTAGCAGAAAAAGAAGGCAATTTGGTTGACACCTAAAGAAGAGCAACCAAAAGTGCTGTAGGAGTGTTTTGTTCATCACAGACTATTTTAATACATTCTCTATCCTCACAGATACTTGCTGCATTACGTGTCGTAAGCAGCAGCCATGTCTACGGACGCTGAGATGGCCATCTTTGGGGAGGCAGCTCCTTACCTCCGAAAGTCAGAGAAGGAGAGAATTGAGGCCCAGAACAAACCTTTCGATGCCAAGTCATCTGTCTTCGTGGTACATGCAAAGGAGTCCTATGTGAAGAGCACAATCCAGAGCAGGGAACCAGGAAAAATCACTGTCAAGACTGAAGGGGGAGAGGTGGGTAAAATACAAAACTTATGAACAGCAGTTCATTGCCACTCTGGCTCTTAGCTGACATGCATGTACCTTCCTGCCCTCTGACAGACCCTGACAGTGAAGGAAGATCAAATCTTCTCCATGAACCCTCCCAAGTATGACAAAATCGAGGACATGGCCATGATGACCCACCTGCACGAACCCGCTGTGCTGTACAACCTCAAAGAGCGTTACGCAGCCTGGATGATCTACGTAAGTGGCAGCAGCAGCTTCCTCTGGGCAGCCTCAGGAGCTGCTGGGCCAGGCTCAGGGGAAGCCAAGGTGCTGTGTCCCTTCCTTGCAGACCTACTCGGGTCTCTTCTGCGTCACCGTCAACCCCTACAAGTGGCTGCCGGTGTACAACCCCGAGGTGGTGTTGGCCTACCGAGGCAAGAAGCGCCAGGAGGCCCCTCCACACATCTTCTCCATCTCTGACAATGCCTATCAGTTCATGCTGACTGGTGAGTGGCTCTGTCTGCCTCAGAGGCATTGAACCATTAAATTCTCTGAAAGGATTCTCTGTCTCACCAAAGTGAACAGACTTTTTCAAACCTTTCTTGGATCTGACACACACATCCGTTGGAGTTTACTATCTTCATAGTGTTGTTTCTGCTGTTTTAAAAGAAAGGCATCTCTGTACTCAGTGGTGTGCTTTGGAGGTTTGCTTGTTTAAGTAAAGCTGACATCAGGCAAAACATTAGACTTGACTATGTTTCATTCTTTCTCTGTTGTTTATTGAGTTTTGAGCACTGTGTTTCTGTCTTGTTCACAGATAGGGAGAACCAGTCCATCCTGATCACGTAGGTACCCCCCTGTGCGGGTCCCTGGGGCTGCCCGGTGCCAGGGCACCTCCTGCCTGACCACGCACCCTCTGCTTCTCTCTTGGCTTTGGCAGCGGAGAATCCGGGGCCGGGAAGACTGTGAACACAAAGCGTGTCATCCAGTACTTTGCAACAATTGCAGCCAGTGGGGACAAGAAGAAGGAGGAGCAGACCTCAGGCAAAATGCAGGTGAGGTCCCAGGGCTAGAAACCTGCAACTACCCAATTTCTTGAGAAACTAGATCATGACAAGAAGACTTCTATTCTAGGGGACACTTGAGGATCAAATCATCAGTGCCAACCCACTGCTGGAGGCCTTTGGAAATGCCAAGACCGTGAGGAACGACAACTCCTCACGCTTTGTGAGTTGTTACTCGGCACAACTGTCAACACCAATTTGAATATTCTTGCTGTCCAGATTAGTAAAATAAATCTCAATTGACTTTCCTGCTGCTTTCAGGGTAAATTCATCAGAATCCATTTTGGTGCCACAGGCAAACTGGCTTCTGCTGATATTGAAACATGTAAGACACCCTTCTGGCCTGATCCCCTTTCCCTCCAGCCTTCCCCACTTCTTGTGCTTGACTGTGTCCTACCTTCCTTGCCAGATCTGCTGGAGAAGTCCAGAGTCACTTTCCAGCTCAAGGCGGAAAGGAGCTACCACATCTTTTATCAGATCATGTCTAACAAGAAGCCAGAGCTCATTGGTAGGAAAGATCAGTAACTCCTCCATGCAAAGGTCATGGAACAACTGAATTCTTTTCCGTGCCAATTGCATTTGACCTGTCTCTGTTTTGTCCTTCTTTTCAGAGATGTTACTGATCACCACCAACCCCTATGACTATCTGTATGTGAGTCAAGGGGAGATCACAGTTCCCAGCATTAACGACCAGGAAGAGCTGATGGCCACCGACGTAAGTAGCAGAAGTTTTCTTAGGTGAGCTTTCATCTCTCTGACCTTTAACAGCTGGGGTACTCACCTTAACAACTCTATTGTCAGAGCGCCATTGACATCCTGGGCTTCACTGCAGACGAGAAAACAGCCATCTACAAGCTGACAGGGGCTGTCATGCACTATGGGAACCTGAAGTTCAAGCAGAAACAACGAGAGGAGCAGGCAGAGCCTGATGGCACAGAAGGTACCAGCACAACCCAGCCCAGAGCACAGGAGATTGTGAACATTCACTGAGTTGAAGGCAGCATGTGAGGGTCAGAATGATTGACTGAGCCTGTGCATTTCCTTAGTGCCGGTATTGTAGAATAGCAGTGGGTCCTAGCACGAGGACTTCTCTGGAGGAACACAACTCAGTGGAACCTGCAGATTATTTTGAACAAAGCAAAAATTTAAGTCTAGTGACTCCTAATGCATGCTTCTGTCTTCTTTCAGAGTAGGAGTCAGGCAAAAGTAAAGCAAACTTTGCTGCTGCCTTGACGGGAAGCTTCCCAGACTTGACACAGAACCAGGAACAGCTCTCAAGTACTAATGAATAATTATATAATAATAGCAGAGTAGCCTGTATACAACCACAGTGTGCATCTGTAAATACATATATATCTATAAAACTGAAATTTTCTTCTTGTTTCATCTTTCTAGTTATGAATGTGCCTTAAATGTCTTATTGGAAATAACACATAAAAGCAGCTTAAAATTAGCATCTGTGTATAAATCTTACATAATGAGGTTTGGCCTTCTCACATTGAAGAGCCCTGTAAATAGTACTGGTGTTTGCTATCAGCTTCACTGTGGGACAAGACAGGCAGCAAATTGGAAAGTGATGACAGAATATATGTTGTGCTGTGGTGCTTGCATTTGTAAACCTAGCTGCAGATAAAATGGGAGCTGGGAAAACTAAATGTGTTTGATATTTATCCTTCGGGACAATCTAAGTCGACTATGAAAGTTGTACAGGATATCCTATTCATACTTTTGGCATTATACCTCACTAATCTACCTCTCTCTCTCCAATGACAGGAGAACTTCACTGACTGCAATTTTCAGTGCAGTGTATTTCAATACCAACCATTTTGCTATTCTGTTTATTCAGAAATTGTGACTGTCTGACCTGCCATTTTCATGGCCCTTGGTCCTTTCGTCTGTTTAGCCTATTACATGTTCACTGTAAAAGTATTGGAATAATATTTACCTTCATTATTCATATAGATTAAATCAGAAAAATTAGCAAGTCAAGAAAAACTACAATATTTTAAAGGACATAGTTAAATATATAAGGCTTCTGCAGAAATCTGAATTACTGCAAGGTCCTTTCACTGAGAGCTAATATCTGATCCTGCTCTATGCTTGTTTCCTTAGTTGCTGACAAGGCTGCCTACCTGATGGGTCTGAACTCAGCAGACCTGCTCAAGGCCCTCTGCTACCCCCGAGTCAAGGTGGGGAATGAATATGTGACCAAGGGCCAAACTGTGCAGCAGGTAAGAGTCGAGTGAAAATAGAAGAAAAAAAATTACTTGAATTAAAAATTTTGAACTCGTCTTCTGCTGCAGATGGTAGCTTTCCTTCAACCTTTTCTTAGGTATACAACTCAGTGGGTGCCCTGGCTAAGTCTGTGTTTGAGAAGATGTTCCTGTGGATGGTTGTTCGCATCAACCAGCAGCTGGACACGAAGCAGCCCAGGCAGTACTTCATTGGTGTCCTGGACATTGCTGGCTTTGAGATCTTTGATGTAAGAGGACAATCTCCATAAAGCTTTCCTGGAAGAGGCATTAGGAAATTGGAATAATTTGGGGTTGGGGTGTCCTTTATTTCAGTTACGGGTTATTTCTATTTATTAGATAATCCTGCCTTTCCTCTAGGAAAAGTACCCTTCTGGTTCTCATTGCATGTGCTATCCCACAGGGCTGTATTTATTTGTAGATATTTATTGCATGCAAAAGTGAAAATTGCATTGCAAACTGCTCTGAACGACTGATAAATAACAGCAGAGACAGACTTTGAGAAAGTTAAAATATGCCTTTTCAAAGGAAGTTTTTGTTTATGCTGAAGCCAGATTTCCTCTGAATGCTTGGGAATACAGAGGTAATGTACACAAATTCAAATGAAAAGCTGGACTTGGACTAAGATCTGGAGATCTATTCAGAGCTCAGAAATATGTTGAGACAGTGCCAGGGCCTAAGAGGTTAGATATATTAGAAGATGGAATATGCCAGTCACATGTCCAGTTCCAGCACTAGAAATTCAAGATTCCAGTCATGGAGATCTTAGTGGGATAAGAATAAAGCCTACTGAAACAAGAACAACATTCCTGGGACTGAAATTCACAGGTAAGTAAATCTTTGCCTTCTGCAGTTCAACAGCCTGGAGCAGCTGTGCATCAACTTCACCAATGAGAAACTGCAACAGTTCTTCAACCACCACATGTTCGTGCTGGAGCAGGAGGAGTACAAGAAGGAGGGGATTGAATGGGAGTTCATTGACTTTGGCATGGACCTGGCTGCCTGCATTGAGCTCATTGAGAAGGTTATTGGCTCCCGCATACTTCATACATTTTCAGTTATAAAATCTCTATTTTATTGTTTCTTGAAAAATTTTCTGTCTCATTTTAAAGAAAGAGCATATAGGAAGTTTAAACTCTTCCTTATATCTGAATGCTACTACTTTCATTCATTTTGCTTTCCACTTTCACCAAACATGTCCAAATCAATTTCTTTATTGATCTTTATTACATCCCAACCCTGAATCTTAAAGGGGAGCTTGTTTTTGTATAACTGATGGCATAGCCACTAACAAAATGCCCTTTCTGAGAAACATAAGATTACACATATCGAGAAGGATTTTTTGGTATAACTGTTATCTTCCATTCCTCTTTCTTACATTCATTGCCTCTGTTTCTTCCTTCCACACTTTCTTCACATGTTGCTATTTCTCCCAGCCCATGGGCATCTTCTCCATCCTGGAAGAGGAGTGCATGTTCCCCAAGGCAACTGACACCTCTTTCAAGAACAAGCTCTATGACCAGCACCTGGGCAAGTCCAACAACTTCCAGAAGCCCAAGCCTGGCAAGGGCAAGGCTGAGGCTCACTTCTCCCTGGTGCACTATGCTGGCACAGTGGACTACAACATCACTGGTTGGCTGGAGAAGAACAAGGACCCTCTGAATGAAACTGTTGTGGGGCTGTATCAGAAGTCATCCCTGAAGACCCTGGCCTTGCTCTTTGCATCTGCTGGTGGGGCTGAAGCAGGTGATTTCTTTGAAATCAGTTCTATTTAAATTTACAGAAAATTAAATTAAAATGTTGTAATAATATTTTGCAATGGTATTTACATTTCTAAAACTGAAAACCCAAAACCTCATCTACTGTTTGGATCTCAGTCTAATAAAGGATATTACTACTCCCTAGACACCTTAATAAATCTGTAGGTTTTAGAGTGAGATAGCTGTACTAGAGCATTAACCCAGCCTAGCGGAGTAACCAGATTTCTGCAATATGGACCATTCTCAAATACTTCAGAGAGTACAATCAAATGTATCAACATGCTTTTAAATTTATGCATACCCCTAAATGTAAGACTACATAAATATGGTATTTGGTGTACTTACTAGCCATTAGTTTAGTGCTTCAAATATCCGTCTACGCAAAATGTTACATTTTATTTCCTGACTGCATTTTCAAAATTTCAGCTTGAAGTTATTAGATTTCCTTCTTCTGTCATCTGAAAAATTCAAATATTTTTTGTAACTTTAACCACAGTCTGAGTTTGCAAATTTTGATCAAATTATTATTTTTACTGGAGTTTTTAAGATGGACATATAAGGATTTTCAGATTCTGTGTGTTTTTGTTGTTCACTTCTTTATAAAAATATTATTACTTTTTAGAGAGCAGCGGCGGCGGTGGCAAGAAGGGCGCCAAGAAGAAGGGTTCTTCTTTCCAGACTGTCTCGGCTCTCTTCCGGGTACTGTAGAATATTCATTCTAAAATTACCACATTATGAAAAAAAAAAACCAGAATATTCAGTTCAGAAATGCCTTAGATAGATCTAGTACATCTTTGTGTTCAGAAAGGATAAAATAATTAATTTGCTTCTAGTAAACAGGAATTCCTACTGAATCTTGGGAAGTCTTCTTTCAGAACTGCGCAAAAGTTCTGTAAAAAAAATTACTTATCATGGTTTTATTGCAGTGTTTTTATCTCTACCTAGTATTGAGATTGTGTAAATGACACTTTTAAACCTGAGGCTTTGTTCTTTCTCCTAAGGAAAATTTAAACAAGCTGATGAGCAATTTGAGAAGCACCCATCCCCATTTTGTACGGTGTCTTATCCCTAACGAAACAAAAACACCTGGTAAGTTGTTAAAGTTCAGAGGTGTGATATATCTGATCTTCTCTGTGCAGTAAAATGATATACAATTTTGTTCTGTGATTTATTAGGTGCCATGGAGCACGAGCTGGTGCTGCACCAGCTGCGCTGTAACGGCGTGCTGGAAGGGATCAGGATCTGCAGGAAAGGGTTTCCCAGCAGAATCCTCTATGCTGATTTCAAACAGAGGTCAGATTACATTTCATCACCCTCCACCATATCCACAAATACTGAATCATTTGCATTTCCTAATTGTTTTAAGTAATGAGGAAGTTATTTTTAGGTATACAAAAATAATTTGTCCAAGTGAATAATCCAGATTCTTTCTATAGCTATTGAGAGAAAAAAAAAAAGACATTTTCGAAGGGCTATTATTTATTCCTTATCTTCCTCTGATTCCACAGATACAAGGTGCTTAATGCCAGTGCCATCCCTGAGGGACAGTTCATCGACAGCAAGAAGGCTTCTGAGAAGCTCCTTGGGTCAATCGATGTGGACCACACCCAGTACAAATTTGGACACACCAAGGTAAAAATCCCTCCCCCATTCACTGCCTGCCTGGGCTTTGCTCTCTCTACCTGACAGTGATGTGCTGCAATGTTCCATCTCTCAAGGTGTTCTTCAAAGCTGGGCTGCTGGGACTCCTGGAGGAGATGAGGGATGAGAAGCTGGCAGAGCTCATCACCCGCACGCAGGCCATGTGTAGGGGTTACCTGATGAGGGTGGAGTTCAAGAAAATGATGGAAAGGAGGTAGATATTGACTTGGCTTGCTGAGCCAATCCTTATCAGATACTAATGGCATGAACAAAAGTGAAAATAAGCTGCTTCACAAAAAATCTCATTTATTTCTCATTAATTCAGTTTGTCAATATGAAAATATATCCTGAAAACATAAAAAGTAGTGTGAAATCCTGACTTAGGCAAACAATTTTTTTAATACTTTGTTGCTGAAGTCATTAAATGGCTATATTATATGTACTTTAAGAAACTCAATATCGAGTCTAAGCAAATATTTTTAGGTCACTGCTAAATAAAATAAGAGAAAGACATATTTCTATCATGACAGAAGCATACTCTTACCTTTGATAAATTTCATTTAAGTGACTGAGTCAACTTACAGAAGTGTTTCTTTTCGCTGGCCATATAAATGAGCCAAACTCCTGGACTCCAAAACTGTCCATACAGGTTGATACTCTACATAACACTAGAAGGATTTTCAGTGGAAATATATATATATGTTATATATAAAATGTGATCTAAATATTATTAAGAAATGTATATTGAATAATACATGATATTTTACATATAGCGATATACAGAACTATATATGTAAACAAATATACTAATATAGATACTATATACATATATATACAACTAAGATATATTATGTGTTGAACTTCATAATATATATATTAACATATACTGCTAAATACGTTTTATAGATTTTAAAACATGTATCAAAATATGTTTTGTTACCTTTAAGAGAGTCCATCTTCTGCATCCAGTACAATGTTCGTTCATTCATGAATGTCAAACACTGGCCATGGATGAAGCTGTTCTTCAAGATCAAGCCCTTGCTGAAGAGTGCAGAGTCTGAGAAAGAAATGGCCAATATGAAAGAAGAATTTGAGAAAACCAAGGAAGAGCTTGCAAAGTCTGAGGCAAAGAGGAAGGAGCTTGAAGAGAAAATGGTGGCCCTGGTGCAGGAGAAAAATGACCTGCAGCTCCAAGTGCAGGCTGTGAGTATTGCTAAAATTTTTTTGATTTGTGATGTCCGATATAAAATCATGCCAAATGTCTCAGTAAAGACATATTATCCCAAAATAAAAATTATTTAAAAAACATAAACATATTTTATAAAATGAGAAGAAAAACCACATACAATTGCTACCTTAATCTTTACAGAACTTTATATACTTTACAATTTTGATATGTCACCAACCGACCCAATTAAGGTTGTCTGGAGGTCCAATTAACACACGTTGTTTGGAGAATCCCAAGGGAATTCAGATGGAGTAGGATGAGCTGAGAGAGTCAGGTATTTATCAGGCATTTATGGTCCCTGTCTCTTCAAGAAAAATGGTGATGAAAGTTCACTGCTTACCTTCTTCCCTAGAAATAAGAATGTAGCAACAATAATGGGCTTAAAACTGTATTTACAAGCAAGTATTTGGATTAATCTGATGGCATTGAGATGTCTACAGCCTAAAAGAACATCAGAGCCATTAGCCTCAGGTTGAAAACTGTTTTGTTTAAATGAATCATGTAGGAAGCTGATGGTTTGGCTGATGCTGAGGAAAGGTGCGACCAACTCATCAAAACCAAAATCCAGCTGGAAGCCAAAATTAAGGAGTTGACAGAGAGAGCAGAAGAAGAAGAAGAGATGAATGCTGAGCTGACAGCCAAGAAGAGGAAGCTGGAGGATGAATGTTCAGAGCTGAAGAAAGATATTGATGACCTTGAGCTAACACTGGCCAAGGTGGAGAAGGAAAAACACGCTACTGAAAACAAGGTATGAGGTAGAACCTGTGACTTGCAATCTGGAAAAATTTGTCTTGTTATAAAATGTTAAGCACCATTTTCTGTCTGTGCTTGCTCCGTTCTTCTCAAAGGTGAAAAACCTGACTGAGGAGATGGCAGCTTTGGATGAGACCATTGCCAAGCTGACAAAGGAGAAGAAAGCCCTCCAAGAGGCCCATCAGCAGACCCTGGATGACCTGCAGGCAGAGGAAGACAAAGTCAATACTCTGACCAAAGCCAAGACCAAGCTGGAACAGCAAGTGGATGATGTAAGCACACAGACATAGAGCAGGAACAGGACAGGTATGGAGTCCAAGCTGGCTGGCAGAGCCCTGATGGTTTTGTTGTGTTTAGCTGGAAGGGTCCCTGGAGCAAGAGAAGAAACTGCGCATGGACCTGGAGAGAGCGAAGAGGAAACTGGAAGGAGACCTGAAGATGGCCCAGGACAGCATCATGGATTTGGAGAATGATAAGCAGCAGCTGGATGAGAAACTGAAGAAGTAAGTGTGGCTCTGGGGCACCTGAGTGCTGGGCTGCAGCACTTGTCTTTTTTCTTGGAGCTCTAACATTGTTCACTTGGCCCAAAGGAAAGACTTTGAAATCAGCCAGATCCAAAGCAAGATCGAGGATGAACAAGCCCTTGGCATGCAGTTTCAGAAGAAGATCAAGGAGCTGCAGGCAAGTGTCTGTTCCTTCCCCTGCCTTGCTCAGGCTCAGCTCAGGCAGGAGGAGGGCACAGCTGTGAAGGGTCCCTGCTGTTCTGCAGGCCCGCATTGAGGAGCTGGAGGAGGAAATTGAGGCAGAGCGAACCTCTCGCGCTAAAGCAGAGAAGCATCGCTCTGACCTGTCCAGGGAGCTGGAGGAGATCAGCGAGCGCCTGGAAGAAGCAGGAGGGGCCACAGCAGCTCAGATTGATATGAACAAGAAGCGTGAGGCAGAGTTCCAGAAGATGCGCCGTGACCTGGAAGAGGCCACGCTGCAGCACGAAGCCACGGCTGCCGCCCTGCGCAAGAAGCACGCAGACAGCACAGCTGAGCTGGGCGAGCAGATCGACAACCTGCAACGCGTGAAGCAGAAGCTGGAGAAAGAGAAGAGTGAGCTGAAGATGGAGATTGATGACTTGGCCAGCAACATGGAGTCTGTCTCCAAAGCCAAGGTATGGAATTGGAGAAGAAAATGCTCCGAAGATTAAAGTGTGGCACAAAAGCTGCTTCTGCTACACGCATTCCAGAAACCAAATCTCCACTGTGACAAAAAAGCAGAGTGCAGACCATCATCTCTTTTCCCTTCCTGTGTTCCCTCTCTAGGCCAACCTAGAGAAGATGTGCCGCACACTGGAAGATCAGCTGAGTGAGCTTAAAACTAAGGAGGAGCAGAATCAGCGCATGATCAATGACCTCAATACGCAAAGAGCTCGTCTGCAGACAGAAGTCAGGTGAGACATCCTCATCCCCAAAGTTCAACAGCAGGACCTGTGTGCCATGAGCAGCCAGAGAGTACAGTGGCAACTGGTATAAGCTCTCCAGGCCATTCCTGGTTACATGCTTTTAAGCAGATGCTGTCATAGGAGGAAGAATCTACTTCCTTTTTTTCCTTTCCTTTCCAGGTGAATTTTCCCGCCAAGTGGAGGAGAAAGATGCTCTGATTTCTCAGCTGTCCAGGGGCAAGCAAGGATTTACCCAACAGATTGAGGAACTCAAGAGACATCTAGAGGAAGAAATCAAGGTCTGGAAGTACCCTAGTGTCCACAGCCTACATCACCCCTGAAAACATCTACAGAATCCTCTCTGACACTAGACTGCTTCAGTGTTCTTTCCCCAAACACATAACCTGGACGGAACAGAACTAATGCACAACCCTCACTCTACCACAAGGGAGGGAAGGAAGCAGGATGCTGTTTGTGCTGGAGGAAGTAATCCACATGAGATTCTTCCATGAGATTTTAATGATCCTCTAAGACAGGATTCAGCACACGTGTGAACATATATACAAACAGCAGAGTACAGTCCCAAGAGTCACAAATGCATCCAGATGCTCCAAATATGTCAATGAGGGCTTCACCAGCTCCAAGTTCTACATTTGCCCAATTATTCATTTCAATTTCACTTTCAAGTTCATAGTTAAGAGGCATTTCAAGATAAGTATTCAGGTTACCAAACCCAGTGTCCCCACAGGCCAAGAATGCCCTGGCCCACGCCCTGCAGTCTGCTCGCCACGACTGTGACTTGCTCCGGGAACAATATGAGGAGGAGCAGGAGGCCAAGGGGGAGCTGCAGCGAGCCCTGTCCAAGGCCAACAGTGAAGTGGCCCAGTGGAGAACCAAATACGAGACGGACGCGATTCAGCGCACGGAGGAGCTCGAGGAGGCCAAGTACGTGGGGAAGCTGGATGGGAAATGACTGGAGAAAATGGAGGTCAGCAGAAATTGGAATATCTGAGAGTGGGTTAAGATAAGAATGGGCGGAAAGTAAGAATACAGATTTGTAAAAAAAGGAGAGAGATGAAGGCAGAGAAAAAGTGGAGATAGGAGGGGAAAATATAGGCTTTAGGACTAGAAGTGCTGACAGGCCTAATAGGTGATAGGACCAAGCAAAGATAGATCCTTACATATCTGTGAAAAGTGCGCAGTTCAAAACCGTTAAAGCGACCAGCTGACCTCTAATGACAGTATAGAACTGACAACTTTCCAAGCTCTAACGTGCAACTGTGCTTGTCTCCTCCCAGGAAGAAACTGGCCCAGCGCCTGCAGGATGCAGAGGAACATGTTGAGGCTGTCAATGCCAAATGTGCCTCCCTGGAAAAGACAAAGCAGAGGCTGCAGAATGAAGTGGAGGACCTGATGATTGATGTGGAGAGATCCAATGCTGCCTGTGCTGCTCTGGATAAGAAGCAGAAGAACTTTGACAAGGTCTTTTGGCCTCCAGCACCAGCCCTCCTGGCCAGAGCATGGCCCCGTGATGGCCCCAGCCCTACTCACTGCCCGTTTCTCTTCAGATCCTGGCAGAATGGAAGCAGAAGTATGAGGAAACGCAGGCTGAGCTGGAGGCCTCGCAGAAGGAGTCGCGCTCTCTCAGCACGGAGCTGTTCAAGATGAAGAATGCCTATGAGGAGTCCTTGGACCACCTGGAAACAATGAAGCGGGAGAACAAGAACTTGCAGCGTAAGTCCCTGGCCCTCTGCTCCTCCCTGGCCTTTCTCACAAGCTTGTCTATCTGACAAGCTTGGGCCTGCAAGGATAAGATCTTGCCTGGCACCTTGATGCACCAGAGCCTTTCACTATTCATCTCTCTGCCTGACCATGGTGCTTTGCTCCCTTCCTTGCAGAGGAGATTTCCGACCTCACGGAGCAGATCGCTGAGCAAGGAAAGGCGATTCACGAGCTGGAGAAAGTGAAGAAGCAGATTGAGCAGGAGAAATCTGAAATCCAGGCTGCTCTGGAGGAAGCTGAGGTACACGACAACAACTACTGGCATCTCTAGTAAATAAATGAAGAAATAGGGCTGAAAAGGCCTGGAACAGAGATACTCTCTGTTATGGTGGAGGAGTGCATCTGAGATTTCTGAAAATATTTTTGATTCTATCAATGTTTTGTCCACTTTTCCAGGCCTCCCTGGAACATGAGGAGGGGAAGATCCTGCGCCTGCAGCTTGAGCTCAACCAAGTTAAAGCTGAGATTGACAGGAAGATAGCAGAGAAAGATGAGGAAATTGACCAGATGAAGAGGAACCACCTCAGAATTGTGGACTCCATGCAGAGCACCTTGGATGCTGAGATCAGGAGCAGGAATGAAGCCCTGAGGCTGAAGAAGAAGATGGAGGGAGACCTGAATGAAATGGAGATCCAGCTGAGCCATGCCAATCGTGTGGCTGCAGAGGCACAGAAGAACCTGAGAAACACCCAGGGAGTGCTCAAGGTATGTTACACCAAGAATGTGCACTTTGGGGTTTACTTTTTCCAATACTGGCTTTGCTGAAGTCCTCTAGATACATTCTAGTTCCTTAGTAACTCTCCCTAACTGAAGAGCCCAGAACTGGATGCAATACTCAATGTGAGGCCACACAAAACAGGAATTCAGCTCTAGCTCTGCCTTGGCTTTCGTAATCCTATCCTTACACATCTTTGCAGCAGCTCTATATTCTTCCAAAGACATTTGCTGCTTGTTCTACCACCAATGCATTTCCTTTTTTCACTTCATTTTGATCTGAAGGTCCTTGCTTAGCCATGCTGATCTGCCTCTTTTGCCTGATTGCTAACACATGTCAATTAAGAGCTTCTGCACTCTAGAAAAAACATTCTTAACTCTTTTTTTGCTTCTTTATTCTTGAGGTGAGTTTCCCAAGGGGTTTCCATCCAGAAATTCCTTGAACGACTCAAGTCCACTCTTCTAAAATTCAGGGACTTGACCTTACTCTTCAGCTGTCCCAAATTCTCATGAATCAGCCTCCAACTGACTTTTCTTAGATACTGTGCATAGATGGACAATAAGTCCACATATATATATATATATATATATTCTTATAATTATATTTATTATCCTATCATAATCATTATGGGACTGGTGGCAATTACAACTGTGCAACAATGCTGTGTCGTCTTATAATTTCTCTTGATTCTTCACCTTATAACTTCTCTTTATTCTCTACAGGACACCCAGATACACTTGGATGATGCTCTCAGGACACAGGATGACCTGAAGGAGCAGGTGGCCATGGTGGAGCGCAGAGCAAACCTGCTGCAGGCTGAAATTGAGGAGCTTCGAGCAGCCCTTGAGCAGACGGAGCGGTCAAGGAAATTGGCTGAGCAGGAGCTTCTGGATGCAAGTGAGAGAGTTCAGCTCCTCCACACTCAGGTTAGATTGAAAATCTCATGGGCAATTTTCTTCCTTTATAGATTTTCTTCTGTGTAAATTCCTAAATCATCTCTTGTAGTAGAGTACTTTATCTGAACCAGAATTATTACACTTGTACAAAGAAATGGATTATGGCATAATGAGTAAGACTGCATGAGCAGTCAGAAGAGCTGCTTCAAATTTCAGTCATTCTCTGCTATCTATCTGTGTATGACCTGACAAGATACATCAGAAAGATATCAGATATTTATCTGATATTTATCAGATATATATCTGATATGAGATATTTAGAGGATAACTTTACATTGGAACAGTAAATTTCTTAAGTAATCGTTCTCTTTTGGAAACAACTGCACAAAATTTTATTGTTCAACAGAACACCAGCCTGATCAACACCAAGAAGAAGCTGGAAACAGACATTGCCCAGATCCAGAGTGAAATGGAGGATACCATCCAGGAAGCCCGCAATGCTGAGGAGAAGGCCAAGAAGGCCATCACTGATGTGAGTTGGGTTCTCCTAGCATTGATGATGATGGATGCATTCTCCCCAAAATATCTCCACTCCAAAATGGCTTTGGCCGTTTGCTCTGGTCAGGCGGCCATGATGGCAGAAGAGCTGAAGAAGGAGCAGGACACCAGTGCCCACCTGGAGAGGATGAAGAAGAACCTGGACCAGACAGTGAAGGACCTGCAGCACCGTCTGGATGAGGCCGAGCAGCTGGCACTGAAGGGAGGGAAGAAGCAGATCCAGAAGCTGGAGGCCAGGGTGTGTAGGGCTGGGGCTGTGCCTGAGTGAGCGTGTCCCTCCTTGGAGAGACACTGCCAGGGCAGCTGCAGGGATGGGCTTGTCCTTGCAGGTGCGGGAGCTGGAAGGGGAGGTTGATGCTGAGCAGAAGCGCAGCGCTGAAGCCGTGAAGGGTGTGCGCAAGTACGAGCGGAGGGTGAAGGAACTCACCTACCAGGTAAGGCAGGAATCTTCTTTGTGTTGATACACTCTTATTCCTGGTACCCAAAATGTAGCCCTGAGGGATTTCTCTCTGTCCTGAGTCTCACATACAAACAGGAGAATAATGAAAGCACCAGAAGATTACTATCTTTCTAGTCATTTTAACAATATACAGCCTATCAAATCTTTCTTACTGGGCAGCAAAATCAAATAGAATTCTTACTCTTTATATCACACAGAGGAGGGTAAAAGAGATGCTTCTCTGTCTTATCATTCTCTTTAGTCTGAGGAAGACAGGAAAAATGTTCTCAGGCTGCAGGATCTGGTGGACAAGCTTCAAACTAAGGTGAAAGCTTACAAGAGACAAGCTGAGGAGGCTGTGAGTATCACTGTGTTCAGTCAGTCCTTATCCAGATGGAAGTGGGATTCTGTGTTGGTGTTTTTCCCTGTGTAGCTCTGTTTGAACCCAGCTCAACATTGTGGTAGTAGGTCTCTGTATCATTTCACTTTCTTTATTTCATATTTTCACCTAGCAGTTTTACAGTGGAATTTTGTTATCAATTATTTTAACACCTATTTTATGCTTCCTCCTATCTCCAGGAGGAGCTGTCCAATGTCAACCTGTCCAAGTTCCGCAAGATCCAGCATGAGCTGGAGGAGGCCGAGGAGCGGGCTGACATTGCAGAGTCACAGGTCAACAAGCTCCGAGCCAAGAGCAGGGAGATCAGCAAGAAGGCAGAAAGTGAAGAGTAAATGCCTCCAGTGCTGTAAAGTGAGAGAATTGCACAAAATGTGACGTTCTATCACTTTTATTTGTAGTCACGGCTTTGTCCTTCATTAATCTGTAG
This sequence comes from Serinus canaria, assembly GCF_022539315.1. Classification (NCBI taxonomy): domain Eukaryota; kingdom Metazoa; phylum Chordata; class Aves; order Passeriformes; family Fringillidae; genus Serinus; species Serinus canaria. The sequence continues at coordinate 9,567,506 of NC_066331.1, read as the reverse complement.
ATGAGTAATGCCTACATAATAAAATTTGTAGTGCTTATGCCATGTAAATAATGAGAAGTTGAGTGTTGCATTCTAATCATTACCCTGAATTCTTCTAAGCTTTACATACATTTTTCCTTGCTTATTTTAAACTTATTTATTCAATCAAAAATATTGCTACAGGTATTTCAAGGTGTTTCAACCACTTTTAAAGTGGTCCAATCAGACATCCTGCTTTGTTCTCACCAGAAAATTTCATTGAATACTTCCTTAGATGAGAAAATAATTTTTTCTCTGGAACAGAATGTAATTATCTCTTATAACTGTTGCTTTAGGAATAAAATAAATATTATCTCAAATGTTCTGGCCAAACAATAAGAACTTATTACACCTTCCTTCCTACTCCCACTTAATCTTTGATTATTATTTTAATTGTGTCTTCTTTGCAAGGTCTTACTGCAAGTTAAATTCCTTCAATCCTTCAAGTCACTTTGGAACATAATTTAGAAGACATTTAAATCTAAAATGAGATCTGCTTTCAATTTTTGTTCATGAAAGTGTTGTGCAAACCAACATTCCCAGAGCAGCATAGCCAGCAACCTCATATATTCAGTTGGTCATTGTCTGTATTCTGTTTCCAAAACTACCCTGAATTTTATAAACTGGTCAGGCAGACACTTTCCTCCTATGAAGTCTCCAGTGTAATCCTGATAACTTTGTCCAGGGTGGCCTCACTCAAAATGTGGGTTTTTCTTCTTTGTGGATATCAGCAAACATCGGAGAAATCCATGACGGCCTCTTAAAAACCACATTGATGGTTCAGTGTTGTTTCATGCTCATGCACCCCAAAGTGATCTGTTAACAAGAGCCTGGCTTACTCTCATCTCCTGGCATGGGTTGTACCACCAGGGACACCTTCCACTAGACCAGGCTGCTCCAGAGTCAGCCAACCTGGCCTTGAACACTTCCAGGGATGGGACAGCCACACCTTCTTTGGGCAACCTGTGCCAGGGCCTCAGCATCCTCACAGGAGCTTCCTAATATCCCATCTAAACCTACTCTCTTTCAGTGGGAAGCCATTCCCTGCACCCTGTCCCTCCATCCCTTGTCCCCAGCCCCTCTCCAGCTCTCCTGGAGCCCCTTTAGGCCCTGAAAGGAGCTCTCAGGTCTCCCTGGAGCATTCCCTTCTCCAGGGGATCATCCCCAGCTCTCCCAGCCTGGCTCCAGAGCAGAGGGGCAGCTCCATGACCTCCTCTGGGCTCTCTCCAGCAGCTCCAGGTCCTTCTAGTGCTGGGCCCTATTGATTGCACTGAGCTAGAGGTGACTACAGGAGATATTTCTCCTCAGAGACACCTTTGGCTGGCAGGCAGTTGCTGTTAGGCACTCGGAACAGGCCCATGCAAAGCAGAACTCAGTTTACCTCTAGTGGGAAAGGTCCAGGCGATGGTGAAGAGAAAGAGAGCGGGTTCTGCTGGAGGGTTAAATCCAGACTTTATTCCAAGGTAGTACAGCTCCAACAGAGCCTGACCGCATGGCTTCAAAGCCTTTTAATCTCACAGGAAGGTGGGAGGGAGGATAGGTGAGCCACCAACCAGGTGGGAGGGGGAGGGTCTCAGGGGACAATGACACCTGGACAGGCCAATGACTCAGGTCTGAAAAGCATCTTTGGAACTTCTGCCAATCACACGATGCCCTTGCTGGAATGTGGAACTTGACAGAGAGACAGTAATTGGGAATAGGGCAGGGGGCAGGCAAGGAGTAAGTAGTCACAGCTGAGGGACAGGATTTAGCTTTACACCACCACAGGGCCCCAGGGCTGGGACAGCTCTGCAGGTGGGGTCTCACCTGAGTGGGGCAGAACCCCCCCTTGACCAGCTGCCCACGCTGGGGGCTCAGCCCAGCACAGAGGGGGTTTCTGGGCTCCAGTACACATGGCCATGTTGGGCTTCTTGTCAACCAATACTCCCAAGTCCTTCTCCTCAGGGTTGCTGTTGATTTGTTCCTCACCCAGCCTGCAGATGTGCCTGGGAAGGCAGTGAATGCATTCATATAGATATATGTGTGTATATATACATACAAATACAAATATACATATTTATATATGCCCAGTGACCCAGCTCTGCACCTGGCTGCTGGCAGGACTGCAGGGGAAAGGTGAGGCTGATGTGGGCACTCAGAAGGCAGCAGGGGGGAGCAGCCTTGCTGTGGCAGAAGTTCACTCCTCCACTCTGCATTTACTGCCAGACAGCTCCAGCAAAGCATGGTGTTGATGTCCCAGACACAGAATATATTTTACAAAAAGCAGAGGAGTCCTTAGCAGCAGGCAAGACCCTCCTGGTGCCCTGGTAATCCCTGCTGAGGGCTGTTTCATAACCTGCTAGCAGGCTCTGTGCAGAAGGACAGAAGGGTATAGGGGACAATACTGAGAAGGGCTGTGAAGTTCATCAAGGACAAAGAGCATCCCAGGAGGGCCCTAATGCAATAAATACATAAATAGAGCTGCTGGACTGAGCTTCCCCGGGGAAGGTCCTGGGATCTGCTTCAGATCAAGCCACTTTGGACACACAGACATCATCCCCAGGGAGACTTACATTTCTGCAGCAGGATTATCAGCCTGCCCTTGTCCAGGGTCACTTCTCAAAATTATCTTAAATAACATCACAGACAGAGACTTAGCTATACCTTCTCACATGGCTCATAGATATTCATTAAGACAGCACCATCTGCTTCTCCCACCTATCCACATATCTTTGATTCTTCACTAGGTTTGTGGAATGCTACTTCCCTTTACAAATGCTGTTATGCTCAGTATGTTTATTTATCACTGTGTCCTCAAATTACAATCATTATTAGCATCTACTTTTTCCTAGTATTGGCATTAGGTCTACTGCTGAAACACTTCTTAAAAATCAGAATTTTATTAGACAACTTCCAGATCTCCAAAAGCAAGGCAGCTTTAGTAAGAGCTCACACACTCCAGCCAATAGCTCAGATGTTACATTTCCATGCTTTTAGGGAAACCTTGGGCAAGTACCCTCTGTTCTTGGCCACCTGTAACTGACTATTTGTGTTGTCTATTGGGCACAATCCTCATCATTTAATTAGCTGAAAAATTCTAGCATGGAAGTCAAGCCATTTTTATCTCAACACAGTTTTTTTCTGCTGCTACTAGATAAAATCCCAAATATGCAGTATGATTTGCTCTTGTGCAAGGAGAATCTACAGATATGAGATCAGCTGTAAGTGAGAGCAAACAATATGTATTATTTCAATTGCTTCTGCCTCTACTTCTGTTTTTGCTACCAGAATGGCTTGGATTAAAAAAAATAAAAAGTGTTTTGTTGGCTTCAGAATGGCAAGGTACAAATAATAGACTGGTAATATTTTTTTTTTCAGTTTGGTTTCCTCCAAAAGGGAATAAGAAAGAAGATCTGTCATTTAAGGTTAAATAGCCCTGCAATCCACCGTGTAATAAATAGTTCTTGTCAGAAACTTGCACAGAATATTGATTGCTGCCAAATTTGCAATTGCTGAAACAACCTGAAGATGTGATCATGCCACTGGGTTATGGTGGGGGAAGAAAAAGAGATAAATTTAGGATAGACATCTTCTTTCCCCTAAAATACACAGTATATATCATTGGCTATTTTGCAGTGTTCAGTAGTTAGCTGAAAGATATCTTCAGTGCCCATGTTCCAGTGTTATAACAGAAGCTTTTCTAGGCTGGGGGTAAGTGACAGCTGTGAAAAAAAAAAAGCTTGCAAATATATTTTTAGAAAGGAATCCCTCAAAGATTGTCATTAATTCTATTTGGCCTTGGTGCAGTGTCAAACCCATGTTCAGTGGTGCAGAAATCAGCAGGAAATATCATATACTTCTGACAAGTTTGGGCTATCTTTCTGTTCCCTTTACATAAATTATTCTTTGTACTTTCACTAGAAAAGAGTATCACTTAAAGACAAGCTCAAAAGATCAAAGTACATATTTTCAAATCTCAATACATTTGTTTTGATTAAATGCAGGAACATTTGCTGAGAACAAAAGTTTGTTTGAAGGTGTACATCTCTCTGTGTATATACAATTTTTCTGGCAACACTGATCATTTGAGCCTAAAAGTCATCAGAGACCTGAGAAGAGGTGTGGAGGAATTCTTGCTCTTTGTCCATTTGGACTGAAGACCAAAAAGCTTTCAATAAAACTGGACACCATCAAATTAAACTGTGGGGTTACCATGGCAGTAAATCTCAGTGACTCATGTTTTGCACCTTGGGAATGGTGTCTCTCCTCCTCCTTTTCTCCAAAACCAGTCCCTACAAACACGTAATTTAAAATATATAACCAGTAACACAAACACATAACCAGCCCCCTTTGCAAACACATAATTTAAATCACAGGGAACAGGCTTTATCCCATGAATGAGCACTAATAATGCTTATCACAGGGTATCTTTGTGGTTTTCAGAGACCTGCATGAACAGCGAAGGATAACATCCAAACTTACAGAATTGCTAACGCAGAATAATGATCTTAAAGGCCAGGCAGCTTTGCATCAGATGTAATGGAAGGCTCCTATTTGGGAGCTAAATCCACAAAAAAGTTACATTTTCAGAAGCTTTTTGAATTGATGGGGGACAACAAGAAGATAGTTGCCCCTCTTCCCCTTTCAGCCTACCAGGAAAAGCAACACAATAACCTGTTAAGATGCAGTGATAAAAGGTCTGAAAGGTGATGGTGTCAGGAACAAATACATATGTGCCTGAAGGCCCAGGGAAAGGGGGTTGGCTGTGAAATGTGAGAATAGCTGTTCTAGTTTAGACCAAAATGTCCATCTGTCCCCAAAGTATCAGACAGTTGCAGATACAGCAGCTGATTTGTCAGGGGTTTGGGCACCTCGTATGGAAGCCCTGCTTCCCTGGCCACTTGTAGGGGGAAAATTATCTCTTCATGAGCATGGAAAAGCTGCTGGGTAACTGTCAGAGGATCAAAGCTATTTAGTGCTGGAACAGGTGTGGTGTGTAGCCTGAGTCTTGGAGAAAACAAACAGTGCTCTCCACAAAGAGCAAAGAATTCCTGAGATAACCAAATGAACAAATCTGCCAGGTTGTGCTATCTAACCATCCAGCTCACAAGACAGGCTGACATTTCTCTATCACACAGCTTGACAAAGCCAGAATTATGAGAGCTCCTGAAGATATTTGTAATTGAGCGACATCAGCAAATAGGGGAATTTATAGAGTTCCAGGAATAACAATTTACAGAAACCATGCAGATGAATCTGCTGGTACAACACATGTTTAGAGACTGACACAGTAAATGTGTGGTCCTTTCCTCAACAGATAAATTGCTGTAATGTGAGGGACCCAAACCAGGTCTTGAAACTGTAAAATGTAAAAAGTGCCTGCAATTCTGCTGTTACAACCAAATTTAAAAGGTAATTTAAAAAGTCTGATACACAGCAATTGGCAGAATAAAAATACAATAATAATAATATCTCCACATCTGTGTGGTATCATTGCCATTTCAGAGAGCATCTGGGCTCACACTTCAGGTCAGACTGGCAAAGATTGATTTAAAAAATATGAGTAATAAAAACACTGAAAGACATTCTAGAAAAGACTCAAAGAAACCAAGAGAAAAGGCCTAAGTAGGATTCCTCTCAACATTGCAGGAATCCATTTTCTCTTGCAGAATCCAACACAGATGCCTTTTGTTCCCAGTGTAACTAAATCATGAAGATTATCCACCCTGAAGATAATCCAGAACACACAGCCAAGCAGAGCTGTGAAAATGCACCAAGGATGTTCCCCAGACCAAGCCAATGTGAAGCAATGACAACAATCCATCTGACAATCCATCTCTTCCCATAGAGGAAGCTGGGTCATTCCACAAAGAGGAGGTGAGATTTCATGGCCTCTAAAGTTTAAATAATTTTCTGATGAAAGCTTATGCTGCCTTAAAATAAAGAAAAATTAAGTAATGATGACAAATCTACTTTGCCACCGCATCTCCTGTACAAAATCATCTTGTGGTAAGAGTATTTTCCATGGGTGTGAGAGACCCTCAAGACAGTTACTTTTTACACTTTGAAATGCCTTCACCAAGCAGTGTGGCTGAGCAGGTTTGGTTCACACCACCTCCTCCCTTACCATTTGTCAGGCAGGGTTTTGTCCCAGCATGTTCTCAATTATTCCTCCTTTTCCTATTGCCCCTTACAGTATCAAAACCAGTCCTTAAACAGCTAATCTGAAAGAAGCAGACAATCCCCTTCCACCTTCCTTTACAGAGCAACTCACAGTCATTGTGGTTTGGCATCCAGCCTGCTCCATGACAACCTCTGCAGGACAGTGGAGTGGCACAAAGTCAGGCACCTTTCTGCAGGCTGACCTTGGGCATGCCTTGCAAACCCACAGGTCAGGAATGCAAGTCTCTCTTGTGGTCCATTAGCTGGCACTTGGCTCACTCTGTCCCAAAACTGAGGCTGGCTTCAGGCTTCACAATGGTATAAAAAAATTGCCTCAATAAATCTTTCTTCTTATCGAGCAGCATGTGTAGACAAACAGGGAGGATAGGAGGGCATCTATTAATGTTATATCCTTAAAGAAGGAATTGTGCACAATCAGGAAAACCCCATCCTGCTGACTAAGGCAAACCCTTGCAGTGCAGAGCCAAGTGTTGCCTTATTTGGCTTTATCAGAGCTGTCTTTGGGTTCCTCCATCCTCCATCCTGGCACAGATCAATGTGAAAAGGACAGGTCAGTGCAGCTGACTCCATACAACCCTAAACCAATCCTGTCCCTGAGTAATTAGCAGAGAGATCAGAGCTACAACACGTTTACAACTAAAGAGTAAATTATTATTAACCAAAAATAGAGCTCTGGAGTGCTGTGTGGGCAGGAGGTAAAGTATAAAGAGCTGCAGCTGAAGGCAACTTTGTGATTTGCTACCTCAGCATCTCACGGTAAGTGCCATCCACTTGCTTCATGCTCTGACCATGACCATCTCCACAGATCCCCACAAAGGTGGAAGATAAAGGGGTGCTTTCCTCTCATTCCCCACCTCTAGCATTCCAGGTCATGCTTTACATGCAGAGTCAAGGTGATACCCCCCAAACCACTACAAAGTGGTGCACAAGCAGAAGCAGGAGAGTCACAGCTTGCCTGTCCTTGGAAGGGCCTTCTACCAGCTTTGCTACCTCCAAGTCCTGTGGAAGGCACAGGAAGACTAACTCTGAAGGCAGTTGAATTGACTGGGATTAAATATATAAAGCAGCTATTTTTTTTTTTCCTGGACATAGATTTGTTTCAAGCAGCTCACAGAAATGTGGGAAGGAACACAAGACTCCCTGCGGAATTTTGCTCTAGGTCAGGAGTTTCAAGGCACTGTGTGCAGTTCAGCTGTCTGGAGAGGCTGCACAGGGTGTAGGAATGTTTGACATGGCATAAGCTCAGGACAATGGACTGGTTTTGATGGACAATGGACTGGTTTTGATGGAACTCTCTCTGTTCTTTTTTTAACCATTCCACACAGGTTCTGAAAACAGATTTCCTCGTGGGATCTCTGAAGGTAGGGGTTTAACAAATAAGACAAATACCTTTGCTAACTGATCCTGAGCAATAGGTAAAGCTCATCCAGACAATGGAAAGGGCAGGTGCAAAAGACAGTAGAACCAGGATCACTGGAAAGGATTTATGGAATTTTAATCAACATGAGCGATGGTCACTGTTCTTGGCAGGAATACTACATGTATTATGTGAACTTAGTCAAGAGGGCATGGTAGACAGAGACAGGAATGGCTTTTTGTGGTGTAACCTTGATTTCTGGGATTTATAGATTATTAAAATTCATCCCTTGCCATCTGCAAACTGCTGGAAGCCTGAGGTCGTGTTGGGAGAGGAGGCTCAAAGCAACATTCAAGGGTTAGTTTCCTCTGGGGTAAAGTCTGGAAAATAATTTACTGACTTTGGTTTATCACACGGGCACTGAAACCCAGAAAAAGTTCAGAATGAAGTTGTCTCCTGCCAGATAGGAAGATCTGGTCTTGTTCAAAGATTAACCTTGACAGAGAACTTGTGTGCATCACTCCCTTCTAGGTTTTCTGGGGAAGGGTAGAGGCTGGGAGTGTGCCACAGAGCACAGGAGGAACTTTCCACACATCTGCCTTCTATCCTAATACCAAAAAGTGCTCACTGAAATTGGAGCTGAAAGAGATGGAAGCACAGGTTATTCTCCTAGAGGATGCTGCATTCTCTGCTCAGGAATGTGTAAAGATCTAAATTTTACACTATTTCCTATCAAAGATGTTCAGTAGTTAAACAGACTCTGCCCCTTGAGGAATTTTCTGATTTGCCTTTTCTGATGGCATTTTCTGATTTCACTTTTTCATGGACACTGTGAAATACCTTCTCTCTCTCTTTCCTATTGCTTCTCTTGAGCCCCTCAGACACAAGATCACATAGGCACAAACTCTGGGCTCTGTATACACAGAATACTACTTCCAAAGTAAGCTAAAGGTTCTGCATTTTATGGTTTTGAAATTCCTGGCTGTAAAAGCTCTTGCATGAGGCAGTCCCTCAGAGTCCTGCAGGGTGCAGATCCCATAGCAGTTAGCTTTTCCTGAGAGACCTGCACTTCCCCAACAACATATACAGAGTAGCATTAAAAATGTGTTAAAGAATTTTACTTGATATTTCAAAAAATGCAAAATAAAACTGAGCATAAATCAATTTTCTGAATAATTTCTGCTAGACAAATCCTTTAAGATGTCTGGTATAGATGAATTGACTTTTAATGATTCATAACTAATATAATATTTTCAAGCTATAATATGTTCAAGGTATAATTGAGATTAGTTGAAATGTTATATTACATAATTCTTTACCGAAATACTATGTTATTTAGCTAATACTACCTTCTTAATTATTATCTGTAATATTCATGATATGCTTTTATTGGCCAATTTTGCAACATAACAGGAAAAGATGTTTAATATTTGGTTCACCCAATAATCAGGTTTCCCTTAAGACCGGTGATGACTGACATTCACAAATTATTCCAGTGCTAGGTATAGACTGAAACTAGTTGAACTTCCCCTGCTTGGTATTAAAACCAGAGGATGCTAAGATACCTCCACCTGGAAATCACATGTCAGAGCCACTCTACATGACTCATAGATTTTACTTTTGTCTAAATTTTTAGATGTCCAATAACATACTCAGTGGCTTTGTGTATGTGGCTTTGAGAAGGATGTGGCTGTGCAGCTCTATGTATAGAAGGTGAAATAGAGCAGGAACAGCTTTTGAAGACTTCTAGCTTGATATTTTCCCTGCCCTCACTTGGTCACATAGGCCTATTTAGGGGGATGTCTTCAAAGACAAATCTGGCTACAAGAGGAACTTTCTTTATTAGCACTTCTTTGGTGGATAAATAAAATTGAGGCAGAGGTTAAAGTGCCTGATTAGTCCTCCTCTTCCTGTTAGTCATTAAGCAGGACCACTGTCTGGATAAATGTAAATTACAAATACACAAACTTTCTGCAAATTTTCTGCACTCCTCCAGAGCAACTGCAGCCATGAGCTCGGATGCAGAGATGGCAATCTTTGGAGAAGCTGCTCCCTACTTACGGAAGCCAGAGAAGGAGAGAATTGAAGCCCAGAATCGCCCATTTGATGCTAAGACAGCCTGTTTTGTAGTAGATGACAAGGAAATGTATGTGAAAGGTACCATACAGAGCAAAGAAGGTGACAAAGTCACTGTTAAAAAATTCGATGACACAGTAAGTGATATCATTGTTACTCCAATGGGGTCACCCAGTTCAGGCAGTTCCCTGTTTCAGATTTTTCCTGTTGTTTCCTTCTCTTTTTTTTTTTGCTAGACTGTGACTGTAAAGGATGACGAAGTCTTTCCCATGAACCCGCCCAAATTTGACAAAATCGAGGACATGGCCATGATGACCCACCTGCACGAACCCGCTGTGCTGTACAACCTCAAAGAGCGTTACGCAGCCTGGATGATCTACGTAAGTGGCAGCAGCAGCTTCCTCTGGGCAGCCTCAGGAGCTGCTGGGCCAGGCTCAGGGGAAGCCAAGGTGCTGTGTCCCTTCCTTGCAGACCTACTCGGGTCTCTTCTGCGTCACCGTCAACCCCTACAAGTGGCTGCCGGTGTACAACCCCGAGGTGGTCACTGGCTACCGAGGCAAGAAGCGCCAGGAGGCCCCTCCACACATCTTCTCCATCTCTGACAACGCCTATCAGTTCATGCTGACTGGTGAGTTACTTGGCAAGAGTGGAAAACACTGATATATGTAGGGCTGGCTATTTGGTCAAGGAATTTTAGGCTCTGCTCTGCGGTCCCACAGTCCTACAGCACAACGCAAGATCAGACTGTGAAAATCTTGATGGTCTGTGGGCTATCAGATAATGAAGGAAAAGCAGTAGCTGGCTGTATGGCTTTGTGCCTCCTCTCTTTGTAAGGAATTTAAAGGAGAAACACAGCAGATAATCTGATTATATTTAAACAGCATTTAAGCCAAGGTCTATACATAAAAGATAACAAATAGTAAGTGGGAAGCCTTGTAAAGAATCACTGCTTGAAGTTAAATTTTTGGCTACTTCATCTCTGTCTGTACCAAAAAAAAAAGTCCAGATGCAAACTAATGTGTATTAATGCATCACTTACCTTGGCTTGTATGAAGGTGATAAATACTGATATAGCACAGTTCACTGATATAACACAGTTCACTGATATAACACAGTTCACAGTTCCCTTGAAGTCAGTTGTGTCTGAGGAACTGACACCTTCCACATCTCATCTGAACAGCTCTTTCTGTGATTTTGTTTTCAGATCGTCACAACCAGTCAATCCTTATCACGTGAGTATGTTTTGGTTTGAGTGACAGAGCTGACAGAAAAGTGATGATGTTTCCTGTTTCTTGTAATAATTAATATTTTTGCTTCAACAGCGGAGAATCCGGTGCAGGGAAGACTGTGAACACCAAGCGTGTCATTCAGTACTTTGCAACAATTGCAGTCACTGGTGAGAAGAAGAAAGATCCACAGCCTGGCAAAATGCAGGTATGACATCAGCTCTCCCTTGCCAACACTGACTAGAAAGTACCAATGTGTATTTTGGGGCTGCAGGAATATCTAAAGGCAGAAAGTGTTGTGCAGCTGAGAAGACAGTCAGGATGCACAACCCAAGCACACCTATGCTCATTTACCCCTGGACCCAGCCTCAAATCTGCTGAACTCTTATAAAACCATTTTGTCAGTGTAGGAAAGCCTCCATTTTCACAGGAGAGTCTTTACCAGGGAGGGGGAGATAATGTTAGACAGCAGCTTTCTCTGAGCTGGTTGTCCATCAATGTACCTATTCTTCAGTGTCCTCTGAGATCCAGAGTGCCTGAGTGCTGCAGGTGAAAAGAGAGCAGTTGTAGGTACACAGATTGTGGGAATTGGGGCTGTGTGTGCCACAGTTTGGGGTCACTGGGCTGTGTGTGGCACAGTTTGGGGTCACTGGGATGGGGCTGTGTGTGGCACAGTTTGGGGTCACTGGGCTGTGTGTGGCACAGTTTGGGGTCACTGGGCTGTGTGTGGCACAGTTTGGGGTCACTGGGCTGTGTGTGGCACAGTTTGGGGTCACTGGGATGGGGCTGTGTGTGGCACAGTTTGGGGTCACTGGGATGGGGCTGTGGCCCAGCCTCATCCCCAGTGGGTGCAGCTGTGAGCAGCAGGTGAGCAGCACTGACAGCAATGAGCCATGGAGTGCCCAGGGGTGCTGAGCAACCACCCAAGGGAGCAGAGGGCACACAGGGACAGTGCAGGGACAGCAGGGGTATAAAAGATTGGGCTGAAGAACAAGAAGGTCAGATGCCTGAAGCTATCTGAAATGATTTGATGTTATTCTGTATGGGCAAATGCTTAAAGCCTTCTGAAATTTTATGGTGACACTCTGTGTATCATGGCTCTATTGACTGTGACACATGCAGTGACAAGCAGTCAGTTCTCACTGGCACAAGGCTGTGCCATTCCTGGTCCTTGGCTCATTCCTGTTGGCAGGGGAAGTGCAGGAACTCTGTGCTGAAGTTAAGCATCATTTCACTTGCATCAGGCAGTAGCTTCCTCTGGCTGGTTTTTCTGTCTGTGGTTAACAGAACGGCCCAGAGGGACAGCAGGAGAAAAGGGCTGGATTTGGGACAGCTGGGGCCACTTCCCTCACAGTCAGAGAGCAACCTCAGAAAGGATCCTTTCAGGAAAGAAAGTGCATGCCTCGATGTCCCTTTGCTGAGCAGCACAGCTGCTGCAATCTGAGCCCACTGGTGCATTTGCAAGGCCCAGGCTTCAGTCCCCAGCACAGAACAAGCAACAAACACCCTTGTGGCACAAGTGTGTGCCACCACAGCCTGTGAGATGCTCATCAAAGCGTGTGCATGTGTCAGCATGTTATTTGAGTACCCAAGGGCATAGTGGAGCTTAAGGAGATTCCAAGGCTGAATATTCTTTCACTCAGAGGCAGGTGTCTGTGATTGATGGGTTGTTATGGCCAAGGCAAGTTCATCACAGGCACTCTTTCCATCAGCACCATGTTAGAATCTCCTGGGCTCAACTTTCATCAGCTGCTCACTATGCCAGGACTGATCTCAGAAAAGCTTCAAGACAGCTGAGAAATGTACAGACCATGTATGATAGAAGGAAAATCACCTGGCTCTCAGGCTGACAGAAATCTGTTCTGCCCTCTTCTGAATATCCACAGAATACTTCATATTTTGAGCATTCCAATCTCCGTGACAATAGAATGTTCCTCTTTATAAGAACATTAAATGAAACAGGTTATGGTTTTGAGTAGCACAGCTTTCAATGGCAGATGCAAGCTGAAATCAGGTGCCAGGCAATGGTACAGGAATAAGGAAAATGTGTAACAGCATTTTCCCAAAATATGGTCTCGCCCTCCAGCACTTTGCCACCCAGCCTGTAAACAGCACTCCTGAATGAACTTGAGTAAAGAATTGCCATGCTCTTCCACACTGTTATCCATGTACAGTGCTCCTGTTTAAGTTCCCTGATTACAGCCGTGCACTCAAAAGAGAGTTGGTGTTGGTGTAGTCAGCTGCACTGACACACACATCCTTCTCCTCTCCTCTCCTCTCCTCTCCTCTCCGCTCCTCTCCTCGCCTCTCCTCTCCTCTCCTCGTCCTCTCCTCGTCCTCTCCTCGATCCTCTCCTCTCCTCGCCTCTCCTCTCCTCTCCTCTCCTCTCCTCTCCTCTCCTCTCCTCTCCTCTCCTCTCCTCTCCTCTCCTCTCCTCTCCTCTCCTCTCCTCTCCTCTCCTCTCCTCTCCTCTCCTCTCCTCACATGTGAGAGGGCATTATTCTATGGATAGGATATTTTATTTAAAAAAATATTTAGAGCTTTCTATGCTACTGTGTTGCTTTAATTTTAGAGGTCCATCTTCACAGCGGACTAACAAAAAGGAATTTAAACCTGCTGTGCCATCTGCAGACAGTGCTGGGAACGGCAGTGCCTCTCCCCTGTGCTCAAGGCTGCACCACTGCAGTAACTGAAACAGTGCTGCTCACCTTTCATCTGATATAAACCAATTTATCATTTTCTTTTCTTACTCTTGGTTTTCCTTCTGTCTTGGGAATTATCCCTGGCAACATTTTCATGCCCAGGTTATGGAGGATCAGTCATGACTTTTCTAGAGTCACACTAGTGACTCTGCTTCCTGGGCTGTATTGCACCAAAAAGGAGAGAATAATGTCACAGAAGCTTTTTTCTTTCCATATTTTTGCACTTACCAAGAGAGATACAGCACAATATCAAAACTTTATATGTTGATCATTTTTTCTGCAGTAATGCAGCAAGGGAAAAAAAAAAAGAAATTTAAGAGTCTCTGTTCTGTGCTTATCTAAGTCTGGTGTTTGAGTGTCAGGCTTTGTCCATGTCTCAGTTTTCAAAGAATGTCAAGAGCTGTATTCCTGCACCCTGAAAAGCTGCTGTTGTTTGAATGCAACTGCAAAATTTTACATTCTACATTTTACATTTGGTAGGTGTTTCCTACCAAAGTCTGTACTTCTCAGGCTTCAGCAACCTTCAAAAAACTTTCCAGATTTCTCACATTTTCTTTAGCTGTAAAACTTTAGTGAACAGGAGTGCAGAAACAATTCTCATACAGGTTTCAAAGGCCCTGAATTACACCGCAGTGACTTTGTATGTGATACCCAACATGTGGTATCAGATACAAGAAGCAAGAAAACACAGATCTGTCTTTCAGCACTCTTCCCTTTGAAACCCATGGCAATATCCATGAGTATTGGCCGATGAGTGATTAAGAGCTCTGTTAATTTTTAAGTTTAAATCACCTGTGATAAGTAAAAATTATCTGTTTATCCTTTTTTGCAATATTTGTTAATTACTAAGTAGTAAAGTGATAAAGCAGCATTTTCTTCTGTGACTAGGGAACTCTGGAGGATCAGATCATCCAGGCCAACCCACTGCTGGAGGCTTTTGGCAATGCCAAGACTGTGAGGAACGACAACTCCTCGCGCTTTGTAAGTTCATTTCAGATTTGTTGGAAAGAAGAAATTTAATGCAAGTTTCAGTCATTGATTTTCATAACCAATGGTTTGATCTGCTCTGCTTGATAGGGAAAATTCATCCGGATTCACTTCGGACCAACTGGCAAGCTGGCCTCAGCAGACATTGAAACCTGTGAGTTGCAGCAACTCAGTGCAAGCAGAACTTAGGCATTTGCAACCTCAAATTGATCAGGAGTCTAACAGCACCTCTCTTTTGGTTAGATCTCCTGGAGAAATCCAGAGTCACTTTTCAGCTGTCTAGCGAAAGGAGCTACCACATCTTTTACCAGATAATGTCCAACAAGAAGCCGGAGCTCATTGGTGAGTGCCAGCAGCGCTGGGCTTGGCTCAGTGAGTGCTTTCTCTTCCCACTGTGATCTCCCCAGTGCCACTAAAGCTGACCCACATACCTGCAGATCTCCTCCTTATCTCCACCAACCCCTATGACTTCGTCTACGTGAGCCAAGGAGAAGTCACGGTTGCCAGCATTGATGACAGCGAGGAGCTGCTGGCGACAGATGTGAGTAGAGCAGAGCAGGGCAAAGCAGAGCAGAGCAGAGCAGCCCTGCAGCCAGCCCAGATGCAGCCAGGGGGGCCTGGCCAGCCAGTCCCAGCACTGCTGGCCCAGTTTCATGGGACTGGGATGGTGCTGGACACAGCGTGGGCAGGGGCAGAAACCCCACCTGCCCCTTGTGCTTCACCCTTTGTGCTTTCCCAACCTGCCTGTTGCCCCTGCAGAATGCTGTGGACATCCTGGGCTTCAGCCCTGATGAGAAGGTGGGGATCTACAAGCTGACAGGGGCTGTCATGCACTATGGGAACATGAAATTCAAGCAGAAGCAGCGGGAGGAGCAGGCGGAGCCGGACGGCACAGAAGGTAGGGCTGATTGCAGAGTTTGCTCGTGAACTGCACCAGCAGGGAGCCAGCAAACCAACCCCACTGAGTGCCCAGCCCAACACTTTGCAACTTATTTTTCTTTCCAGAAATTAGTTTTTATAAAGATAGTTTCAAGTCTCACAAAGTCTGTGTTTTAATTTATTCTCTACAAGGAAACAGAAAGACATACCACTTAAGCATTGCTGCAGCCCTTTAGGCACGGACACAGGATTGTGTTGCAGCTGAGGTGTTGCCTTTGGAGCAAGGGGAAAATTCTCCATAAGACTGGAGAGGAACTTCTCTTGATAATAGATGCATTCGAGTTGTGCCAAAAGTAGGCTCCTTGTAACAGAGAAATCCCAGAGGACCAGGACACTTTTCTTTGTCCCTTCTGAACTTGTTTGCTGTTTCTGGTCCTAGTGGCTGACAAGGCTGGCTACCTGATGGGTCTGAATTCTGCTGATTTGCTCAAGGCTCTATGCTATCCCAGGGTGAAAGTTGGGAATGAATATGTAACCAAAGGACAAAATGTCCAACAGGTATAGAAACAGCCCATCAGCTTCTCAATTTCTTCAGAGTGTTCTTTCAAATTTAAAGCTAGCTCAACATTTGTTACTGCCATGGCTGTGCTTCTTACAGGTGTACAATTCAGTGGGTGCACTGGCTAAATCAGTCTATGAGAAGATGTTCCTGTGGATGGTTGTTCGTATCAACCAACAGCTGGACACAAAACAGCCCAGACAGCATTTCATTGGTGTCCTGGACATTGCTGGCTTTGAGATCTTTGATGTGAGTTACTGTAGGTATGCCTGCTCACTGAGGGCTGCTTGAAACTAAATGGCTTTTTTTTTTTTTTTGGTATTTTGGATTTTTAGTTCAACAGCCTGGAGCAGCTGTGCATCAACTTCACCAATGAGAAACTGCAACAGTTCTTCAACCACCACATGTTCGTGCTGGAGCAGGAGGAGTACAAGAAGGAGGGGATTGAATGGGAGTTCATTGACTTTGGCATGGACCTGGCTGCCTGCATTGAGCTCATTGAGAAGGTGGAAAAAATCTTTTCATTGTAGGAGAGTACATTTCTTTCATGAAAATTTATTTTACTTCAGTCATTCTTGACAAAATGATGCATTGCTGTTGAGTTACCTCTTCACATCAAGATAGGCAGCTTAGAAAACCAAAGCTTCTGGAACAGCAGCTGTCTCTGCACAAACAATGGTTTCCTGAACAATGTGGCTGGGGTGGAAGGGAAAATGCCTACACAATGTTAAATCAATGACTTTAACAGCTGCCTTTAAACAGTGAGGTGAACAGTGAGGAGCTGCAATGGCTCCCCTCCCCACCACTTACTTTCTTTATGTATTCATATTTCTCCCAGCCCATGGGCATCTTCTCCATCCTGGAAGAGGAGTGCATGTTCCCCAAGGCAACTGACACCTCTTTCAAGAACAAGCTCTATGACCAGCACCTGGGCAAGTGCAGCAGCTTCCAGAAGCCCAAGCCTGGCAAAGGCAAGGCTGAGGCTCACTTCTCCCTGGTGCACTATGCTGGCACAGTGGATTACAACATCTCTGGCTGGCTGGACAAGAACAAGGACCCTCTGAATGAAACTGTTGTGGGGTTGTACCAGAAATCATCCTTGAAGCTGCTATCTTTCCTCTTTTCTAACTATGCTGGTGCTGAAACAGGTAAGTGCCTTTTCAGTGATGGCCAAAAAGGCAAAAATCAACTAAAGCCTTCTTCTGCTTCTCCTCTCAGTGGTATACTCAATGCTTCCAGCCCCTAAGGTGACCTTGTTCTTTTGTGCATCCAGACATGCCAAAACTAGGACACCAGCATGCAGAACTGTTGGAAACACCCCATTTATGTGCTGCAGAGAAGTAAAGCACAGCAAGTCCAACCCCAAGTGACAGGAGGTGTATGTTTCCTGACTGTGCTGTGCATCACCTGCATGCTTACTCAGCCACTAGACCGGGGCCAAATGAATGCACAAAGTGCAAGCGTTTTAGGCTTTGTAGACAGAGTTTTGTTTCTTGAGGGGAACTGGAAGGACAGAAGGGAGACCATGGAACAATTTCATATCCAGCTGGGCAGTCCTGGTGTTGCGACAGAAAAAGAGACAGAATTAATTTGGAAGTCCTCTATAAGTCTCAATTTAATTGGCTTCAACAGTACAGCAACCATGGAAAGACACTGAGCTGCTAGGACTTGTATTTCTGAGACTAAAATTTGCTTCCTGCCATAACTCAGAGTAGAACTGTATTCTTCACCTGGAATATTGGATGAGGAGATTTCTCTATAGAAGACCTCCCTGCACTAAGTGGATGCCAAGTGCTGAGTCATATTTTTGAGGTCTTCACCTAATTAAAAAAAAAAAATTAAATGGGGGTTTGTGTAATAGTGAAAGCAATATGTGACCAGAAGCACAGAGTACACTGTTAGGAAACTTAGGTCAGGCCACACTGTTCCATACTAACAGCCTAAATCTTGCATTTGAGATCAAATGTCCCACACACTGATCAACAGCTACCTGGCAGCAGTTCACTAAACTCTCAGGGAGCAGTGTGTCATTATTTAAAATGAAGTATTTTATTGGTCCGTGACCAAAGGAAAATGAAGCCTACAAAATGTACTGCATATCCTAACTGCTCACCTCCCATCTACTTCTTCCCAGGTGATAGTGCTGGTGGTGGTGGCAAGAAGGGTGCTAAGAAGAAGGGGGGCTCTTTCCAGACAGTGTCTGCTGTGTTCAGGGTATGTGAATTTCTTTTTACATGAGCTATGCTTCTACAAAATGATCTGAGGGCTGGAACACCTATCCTAGAAAAACAGCTGAGAGAGTTGGGGAAGAGAAGATTCCAGGCACACTTTATTCTGTTTTTTTAAATATATAAAAGGGGGCTTATCAGAAAGAAAAATACTTTTTACCGGGGTCTGTAGTGACAGGACAAAAGGTAATGATTTTAAACTGGAAGAGGGTAAATTTAAACTGGATATAAGAAAAAAAAATTCACTCTGAGGCTGGGGAGGCCCTGGCACAGGGTGCCCAGAGAAGCTGTGGTGGCCCCATCCCTGGAAGTTTTCTTGACCAGGTTGGATGGGGCTTGGAGCATCCAACTGGGATAGTGGGACAGGAATGCTGGGCTTGATGACTCCTGAAGGCCTCTTCCAAACCAAACCATTCTGTGATTCCTTGAACTTAAATAACTCCCTGAATTTAAACAAGAATGCAAAAGCTTTGTAACCTGAAGCTGAAGCCCTTGTTTTGTTCTATCCCAGGAGAACCTGAACAAGTTGATGACTAACCTGAGAAGCACCCATCCTCACTTTGTGCGTTGTCTGATTCCCAACGAGACCAAGACACCTGGTAAGGCCACCCTTGTATTCTGAAGGCATGGGACTGGCAGGAATTGGCCTGTTAAGCCTCCACACCAACTTCCCAAATAGCTCCTTCTGCATGTGAAGTCCTTTTGGGGGTTGGCCAGCAAGACAGTAACAAGGGGAGCTTTTTTGTGTTGTCTACTGTGACTGAAAAAATTTGAGCATTGCATGGCCCATTTACTCAGTTTTGCTATGTGTGTATCTGCATCTTTGTTTAATGTGTGTACAGACCTGAGGGTGATAAAGATGGGTTTGATTACAGCTGATAAAATTGCCTGTTGTGGGTAACAGCATTAGAAAATCCCTTGTCTGGACAGCACTGCACTACTCTGTGCCACCTTTGCCTACATCCAGTGAGGAGGATGATGCTGTTGAAGATTTTTCAGCTGGTCTCCTAAAGCACCATCCTGCCATTTTTTGAGAAATGTGGCCTGATGCCTTTGCACAAGCACTGCTAGCCCTTGTGTTCCTAGTAAAATTCACTGATGTAACTCTCCACAACTTATATGAATTTAAGGCATGTTCTGTCTGCTCTTCCTGCATCTTTAATTTAAATCCTGCTTGAATTAAAAAAAAAAAACTAGATAATTCTGAGATGCTAATACATATAAAGATTCCCTGGGATAAAAAAGGGATCATGATGGATGTATTTTGTTTAAGGTGCAATGGACCATTACCTGGTGATGCATCAGCTGAGGTGCAATGGGGTTCTGGAAGGCATCCGAATTTGCAGGAAGGGGTTTCCAAGCAGAATCCTTTATGCAGATTTTAAGCAACGGTAGGTCCTCAGTTATTACTCCCTGTCTGTTAGGAAAAGGCCTCAGTAAGCACACAGCTCAGGTGACATGTCTGGTGCCTCTTTCCCAGTAAGCGCACAGCTGAGGTCACGTCTGGTGCCTCTTTCCCAGCCAGACCAGATTAGTGGCATTGGAGGGAACCAAGGCATTAATTCTGTTCTGAGGTCACTCCAGTGTTCCCCTCTCTGACCAGACCAGAGATTTCTCTAAACATCAGAACCAGGATAATTTCTAAACTGAAGCCAAGGCCTGATGATTCAAAGAGATGAAAACACTTGCAGTGTAATGAGTAAGGTGCCATTACAGACTACTCTTTGGAGTCTTCCAGAGTACAGACACAAAGTCAATGCACAGGAGCCTCCTCTCAGTGCTCTATCTCTGGTCTGCATCGTGTGCCTTTTCTTCATCTTTAAAATGGAGACAACTAAACTGGTTCATGGGGGCCCAGTTGCCATAGAGTGCTAACTCAGAGCTGTCTGCTGTTGTAGTTAAATGTAGATTCTTCCATGCTACACTGATGTGAAACTGACCCATGGCATACAGTTGATCCTATTTTCCTCACCCTCTTTGCAACCAGTTCTTGCAACCTGTCTCACCACAGGTATAAGATCCTTAATGCCTCAGCCATTCCAGAGGGCCAATTCATTGACAGCAAAAAGGCTTCAGAAAAGCTTCTTTCCTCCATTGATGTTGACCACAACCAGTATAAATTTGGCCACACCAAGGTAAAGTCCTTGTGGAAGAGTAGGTATAATTAAGCAAAATATTTTGTTTGTTGAAAGTATTTTTTGCATACTAAATCAGCCTTCATGATGATTATAAGCAGTCCAACCATTCTGCCCTGGGCAGGGACACCTTCCACTGTCTCAGGTTGTTCCAAGCCCCATCCAACCTGGCCTTGGACACTTCCAGAGAGGAGCTAAATTTTCCATAAACTACAGTGGAGCAGACATCAAATAACTCTGCAATAATATGATTATCTCATACAGAGTGACTCGTCATGAATCACATGAACATTGACAGAAAATTTCTCTAGCTCTTAAACCCTTCTCCTGCAGGCATTTTTCTTAAACTGCCTTGTACTGCCCTGCATCAGCTGTCAATGGCCATGCATCTGCCCAAGCCTCAAGCTGTTGGACCCTTTTTTATGTTCCAGGTGTTCTTCAAGGCAGGTCTCCTGGGACTGCTAGAAGAGATGAGAGATGAGAAGCTTGTGAGCCTCATCACTCATACACAAGCTATGTGCAGAGGGTACCTCATGAGAACTGAATTTAAAAAGATGAATGAAAGAAGGTAATGTGAGAAAATGCCAGCAATTGCACTGTGTCAGACCAAAGGTCCATCAATGTGATATATTGTCTCAGGCCAAAAGCTGTTCTTGGGAAAGAACCTTAGAAATTATTGGGGAACAGAGCTGGTACAAACAATCAGCTTCCTCCTGACAGTCTCACAAATTCTGGCAGCAGCTGCTTAGCATTCAATTCCATAAAAATGTTTCCTGAGTTTTTCAGTTTCTGTCTTAAAAATTTCTAAAATGGTATTGGCTATTTTGAGTGACCCAAAAAGCATCAAGCTGCTGTTTCCACAATTGACAGTAACTGCCAGATTTTTAGTCTAAGCAGCAGTACTTCAACACTATCAGTTTCACTCTGGTATTTACCTGAGCACTTGATATTGAGGAAAGCCTCAGAGATTCTCAGTCAATATGGGAGAGAAGTCTGTCTGTTTTGTAGTATTTCTTCCTCACATATTCAGACAATAGAAACATTCAAGCTACTGAACCAGCCATTCTCCAGTAAGGGCCTTGAAATTGCTCTTTAATAAAAGCAAGGGAGAGGAGGAAAAAAAGTCTCATGCAAAAGTTCTTGTGGTAAATCCTGATGATGTGTGGAAAATAATCAGTATGTTTCTAGCTCAAGTCTCACCACCCTCATTAACTGGTTTCATGTGTTTTCAGAGAATCTATTTATATCATCCAGTACAACATTCGTGCATTCATGAATGTCAAACACTGGCCATGGATGAAATTGTACTTCAAGATCAAGCCCTTGCTGAAGAGTGCAGAGTCTGAGAAGGAGATGGCCAACATGAAGGAAGAATTTGAGAAAACCAAGGAAGAGCTTGCAAAGTCTGAGGCAAAGAGGAAGGAGCTGGAGGAGAAAATGGTGACCCTGTTGCAGGAGAAAAATGACCTGCAGCTCCAGGTTCAGTCTGTGAGTAAAATCCATTTCCAGATTCACCCCACTTCCTCTTACTCTGCTGTTCTTTTGCTGCTCTTTTCCATTGTCCTCTATAAGCAGGCATGTCATGGGGACAAAGCCTCCACTGCTTTTGTCTCATCTTGTCCCTTACACCTAAGCAAGGTGCAGGCATATACCAAACTAGCACCAGTAAGAAAACAGGAGGCTCCAACGCTATCACCAGTGGGAGAATCAGACATTGCACAGTGTATATAATGTGCTCCTCACAGTGGTGTCTGATTCTGGATGGAATATAGGCTGTTTCCACATCTGCTGCCACTATAATATGGAGCTTTTCTCTCAGAGGCAGGACACAAACTGTGGAAACTGCTTTTCTCTGGAATACTGCTGAACAGAGACTGAAATGGCACTGGTCAGGTTCTAAAAGGTGAAAAAATATTACATGGCCAGGAGCAGTTTGGTGCAAGTGGACTTGTCACTTGTTGCCATGGGCTTTCAAATCAGTTCAGTTTAAAAAAAACCCCTGTATTATTTCACTCACCAAGAGTCTTTAATGTCTTTTGTCATTTTTATGATAAATATAATGTGCCTTCAATGTGTTCTGGTAGGAGACTGAAAATCTAGCTGATGCTGAAGAGAGATGTGAAGGACTCATTAAGAGTAAAATCCAGCTAGAAGCTAAAATTAAAGAGCTAAATGAAAGACTGGAGGATGAAGAGGAGACAAATGCTGAACTGACAGCAAAGAAGAGGAAACTTGAAGATGAGTGCTCAGAGCTGAAAAAAGATATTGATGATCTTGAAATGACTCTGGCCAAAGTGGAAAAGGAGAAGCATGCAACAGAGAATAAGGTGACAGAGGAATCAGGGAATTATTCTTCCCCAGACTGTGCTCCCATACAGCTTGTCAGTTTTGTGGAAAAATGTGGCCACTTATTCATAGAATAAGTTTTCTGAATAGAAGTGAAATGTGTCCAATGCATAGGAGAGAGATATTTTCACTTAGTCAGCTGACAGAATTTTTTCTTTAAAGTTTCTTTATCAGGTTATCATGGTTTGTTTCACTTTTAGGGAAAACTTAACATATTTTTGGCTGTGCTTAACACTTGATAATCTTGTTTGAACGAACATGACTTGCTGAGAAATTACAGCTGTTTCACAGCAAATATATGCAGGAAAGACATTCCTTGAGCAAGATCAACTCAGAGGGCTTTTGTAAATCCCAATGGGAAAAACTTTCAGAGGCAAGTGAAGATCTAGCAGGTCTCACTATAAAATTTAGTAGAACAGGGGTGGGGACCAAAAACAATAAAGAAAGAATTCTTATCACTGCAGGACCAGAGAATGAGACTCTCAGGTATGATATATGCTGCTGCCCTCATGGCAATCAATATAAACATTCTGTAGAGAGCATTTTGACTACATCCAAGCAGGATGATAGGAGAGGGTTTGCAAGGTTTTGCAAGGATAGGAAAGGTCTTGCAAGGGTGCAGTCACTGTGTTCTCAGTCTGCCATTTCTCATGGCTGTCTGACAGGTAAAGAACCTCACTGAAGAGATGGCAGCTCTGGATGAAAACATTTCTAAACTCACCAAGGAAAAAAAAGCCCTACAGGAAGCCCACCAGCAGACACTGGATGATTTGCAAGTTGAGGAAGACAAAGTCAGCACCCTCACCAAAGCCAAGACCAAACTGGAGCAGCAAGTGGATGATGTAAGTGAAAGGTTTTGGGTTGTGTATATATCCACTGTGACAGATTAAAGTACACTAGAAATCTGTAGTTTGGAGTATAAGCAACACCTAAAGCAGACAAGCCAGCTCTAATAATTTCAGCCAGTAAAACACTGCTAATTTACAGGAAATTGTGGAATTCAACAGATCTTTCCTGTCCATCACAGGGTATTATAGCACTGTAGACTTTTGTGATCTGATTTAACTCTTTAGCTGAAGCAGGAGACCTGTGACAGTTTGAAGGTTGCTGCAGTGTTATTTGTGTGCACATATACTCCAGGAAGTTATAAATACTGGGAATTTGTGTATATTTAGCAGTCTATATGTTAGGAACTGCAGCTACTGGAAAAATTTAATTTCTGTTTTTTCAAAAACTGGTATTTCAACTGTGCACAGCCAAGCTGTGAACAGCTCAATGTCTGAAAACTAAATCACCATGGCAGCTCTGGTCTCATGGTGAGAGTGCAGCACATGTGGAGATGGCCTGATTATTTTCTCTATTCCTCAATTTCCAGCTTACTTAGATTTTTAAACCATGAATAGTTACTTTCAAAGTATAATTTATGTATTTCAAAGTATGTTTTATGTGTTTTAGCTTGAAGCATCTCTGGAACAAGAGAAGAAGCTGCGAATGGACCTTGAGAGAGCAAAGAGAAAACTGGAGGGTGATCTGAAAATGTCTCAGGATTCCATCATGGATCTGGAAAATGATAAGCAACAAATGGATGAAAGGCTAAAAAAGTATTGCACTGACTTATTATGCTCTTAATTCTGAAATTCATGTTTTATCTTAACCACACTGAATTTGCCTTCTTGTTCTTTAATAGAAAGGATTTTGAAATTAGCCAGTTGCAAAGTAAAATTGAAGATGAGCAGGCTCAAAGTTCTCAGCTGCAAAAGAAAATTAAGGAGATTCAGGTAAATTCTAGGAGTTATCAATAATTTTAGTGGCAAGCCCAAATTTCTTAGAATTAATTGGTATTGATTCTTAGACCATTCTACAAAAATATTTTCCCTCACATGAATAAAACCATTAATATGGGACTCTGGGTGCTGCTCCCATCTCAGGGCACTTTCACAGAAACTCTGTACATGAATACATAGAAAATTTCTGACATGAACATTGTGGCAGGCTTGGAGCATGCCACAGATGTGCAGCCACTGAGAGTCACTTTTCTAAGAAAACAATAGGATGTGACTCAATGTGTCATGATCAGGACAAAGATCACCTTCTAAATGCAGAACCAGGAAGACAGCTCTCTTCTGTGCTGTTATCCCATGATTGTTCATGTCAAAGTTACTTCCATCCCTTCTCCAGTTTGCTGCTGGAGAAAGGACACTGCTTTGTTCTGACCTGACTTCTAGGAAATTTCCAAGAAATTCACATTTCTTTATATTTTCCAGTGACAGCCCTTGTATTTCTTCAGGAAAATGCAATTTTAAAGCTTTCACAAAGTAATAAATCCATTCTGAGCTATAACATAAAGTATCAGATTTTACACTTACCATTGCTCCAAAACTATTACCTGTCCTAGGACTCAATACAGTGAATTTTCTAGAGGTACTTTGTCACTGTCATATTTTTAGAAAAATCCCCTTGCCCAGGATTCTTCTCCTGGGAAGCTGAGAAGCCTCAGAGAAAAAGGAAAACAATATTATCTCATTTACTTCTCCTGTGGTTTGCTGCTTTGGAATGTGGTTGGAGATTGTTTATCCAACAGGTGAATTGTTTTGACTTTATGACTGTGGGGGTGTTCTCAGGGGTCCTAGGATGAGGGAAGAGATGAGAATCTTGACTCCATGTTTCAGAAGGTTGATTTAATATTTTATGATATATATTATATTCAAAAAATGCTATATTAAAACCATACTAAAAGAATAGAAGAAAGGATTTCATCAGAAGGCTAGCAAAGAAAGGAATGAGAATAAAATCTTGTGACTGACCAGAGTCCCAACACAGCTGGACCTGTGACTGATCATCAAGTAGAAGCAACTCACTTGGACCAATCAAAGATGCACCTGCCACATTCCACAGCAGCAGATAATTATTGTTTTTCTTCTCCTCTGAGGCTTCTCAGCTTCTCAGGAGAAAAAATCCTGGCAAAAGGATTTTTCATAAAGTATGTCTGTGACAAATGACCAATCACAGTCCAGCTGTGTCAAGACTCTGGAGAGGGTCAAGAGTTTTCATGATCATTCTTTGTAGCATTCTGTCTGTATCCTTTCTCTATCCTTTAGTATAGTTTTAGTGTAGAATTCTTTTATATAATAAAGAATACAAAAATAATTTGACCTTCTAAAAACAGAGTCAGATTCATCACTCCTTCCTGCCACAGGAAACCCCAAAAGATACCACAATACTTCTCTTTAGAAAGAGAAGTATTAATGGATGTGAATGTTTCCTCTTTATTCCTGAGTGATAATTTTAAATCTGTCCATCCAAAAGTCCTCTTTTAACCAATGAACTCTCATAGGCTCGGATTGAGGAGCTGGAGGAGGAAATTGAGGCCGAACGCGCTATCCGCGCCAAGTCTGAAAAGCAGAGAGTCGACCTGTCCAGGGAGCTGGAGGAGATCAGCGAGCGCCTGGAAGAAGCAGGAGGGGCCACAGCAGCTCAGATTGAGATGAACAAGAAGCGTGAGGCAGAGTTCCAGAAGATGCGCCGTGACCTGGAAGAGGCCACGCTGCAGCACGAAGCCACGGCTGCCGCCCTGCGCAAGAAGCACGCGGACAGCACAGCTGAGCTGGGCGAGCAGATCGACAACCTGCAACGCGTGAAGCAGAAGCTGGAGAAGGAGAAGAGTGAGCTGAAGATGGAGATTGATGACTTGGCCAGCAACATGGAGTCTGTCTCCAAAGCCAAGGTGGCTGCACGGGAAGAAGTATTTGTCATTGTTATCGTTGTTCTTCTGCACAGCTGGATGAACTGAGGGATTTGTTTCTCCCTCTTTGCAGAGTAACCTGGAGAAGATGTGCCGAGCTCTTGAAGACCAGTTCAGTGAAGTCAGAGCCAAAGACGATGAGCATGTGCGGCTCATTAATGATCTGAACACACAGAAAACACGCCTACAGACTGAGAATGGTACGTGCCTTGATGAAATTAAGTGTCAAGCACTTAAATATGCTGCCTGAATGCCTGTGTGTTTTGTAACATATTCATCACCTGGGGATCTGAACAAAATTCAGAATGTAGAATCTCCTCCTGGTGGCAATGATAGAAACATGCCCAAGGAAACACAAAACCAAGCCAGAAGCAGTACTGTTAGTTAAAATGAAAATGTGAGTTTGTGGTCAGTTCATCTTTTCTTTGATGCCAGCACAGCTTTCCCTATCAGTGGGAATGCAATTACTACTGTCCCTTCAATTTACCACTTTATATCTTGCAATCACTTCCCACATGGGTAGCTGCTCTCATTAATTGGTTTTATGTCTTGTATCTCTGTGTAAAAAATCATCAACTTTTTCTCGTTAGGTGAACTTACTCGGCAACTGGAGGAGAAGGAGGCCTTGATTTCTCAGTTAACTCGAGGCAAACATACTTTCACCCAGCAGACTGAAGAGCTGAAGAGACAACTAGAGGAAGAAAATAAGGTGACTTGCTTTCATTTGAAACAACAAATTTTAAAATAAATGAGATTTCTCCTCAGAGAAGGGACATCAGAGTAGTGAAAATTTTGAACTTTGCCTTGGAATACAACACAGAGAGGAGACATTAAAAATTAAATAAGCAAGACAGTTTAAGCCCTTCTCATCTTGCATTCCAAAGATCAAAATCATGAGAGAAATGAAGGAAAGCAGCTCTGTGCCCATAGGCAAAGCAAACAGCAGCAGCCAAAAAAAGGAAATGGAGCAGGAGCACTTGCACTTTGTCTGTTGGTGGATTTATTTTGCCTCTGCCTGAAACACCTGGTGCAGATGTGTTTGAGAGGTGTTATCCCCCCAGGCAAGATGGGCAAGCGTCAGACATATTTTATGAAAAATCCTTTTGCCAGGATTTTGTCTCCTGAGAAGCTGAGAGGCCTCAGAAACGAAATGTGAACAACAATTATTGCTGCTGTGGAATGTGGCAGGTGCATCTTTGATTGATCTCATGTAGTTATTTTTACTTGATGACCAATCATAGGTCCAGCTGTGTCAAACTCTCTGGTCAGTCACGAGATTTTATTATCATTCCTTTGCTAGCCTTCTGATGTCTCCTTTCTCCTTCTTTAGTGTAGTTTTAGTATATAATTTTCTTTTAAAATAATATATATAATAAAATAATAAATCAGCCTTCTGAAACATGGAGTCAAGATTTCCCTGTCTCTCCCCTCGTGCTGGGGACCCACACACACCACCACAGGCAAGCACCCGACCCTGTTTAACAACATCAAGCCTGAAACACAGAATCCCTAATGTTATTCATTTTGCTCCTTCTGTTTCTCTAGCAACTGCAGCACATGGGCAGGGAGATATGAATATTTTATCAGACTAGAGGAAAAATACCCAGTCACAAATTATTTGTGCTCTGACAATTTCACAGAATCACAGAATCACAGAATTTCTAGGTTGGAAGTGACCTTTAAGATCATCGAGTCCAACCCATGTTCTAACAGTTCAACTAGGTCATGGCACTAAGTGCCACATCCAGTCTTTTTTTGAACACATCCAGGGATGGTGACTCCACCACCTCCCTGGGCAGATGATTCCAGTATTTTATCACTCTTTCTGCGAAAAATTTTCTCCTTAATTCTAGCCGGTATCTCCCTTGGCACAGCTTGAGACTGTGTCCTCTTGTTCTGTCTGTTGTTGCCCGGAGAAAGAGACTGACCCCCAGCTCACCACAGCCACCCTTCAGGAAGTTGAAGAGAGTGATAAGGTCACCTCTGAGTCTCCTTTTCTCCAGGCTAAACAATCCCAGCTCTCTCAGTCGCTCTTCATACGGCTTGTGTTCCAATTTGTTTCATTTTAACCTCCAAGGCCAAGAACGCCCTGGCCCACGCCCTGCAGTCTGCTCGCCACGACTGTGACTTGCTCCGGGAACAATATGAGGAGGAGCAGGAGGCCAAGGGGGAGCTGCAGCGAGCCCTGTCCAAGGCCAACAGTGAAGTGGCCCAGTGGAGAACCAAATACGAGACGGACGCGATTCAGCGCACGGAGGAGCTCGAGGAGGCCAAGTACGTGGAGGGGTGGCTTGGAGCAAGTAGAAGGATATTTAAGCATAATGAGGGCAGAGCTGAAGGAAACCAGGATATGTTTGTAGGGGTAATATGCAGAGCAGTGTGCTTTTTAATGTATTGGAAGTGAAAAGAAGAGCGAGTGGATATTTAAAGGAGAAGTAGGGGTGGAGGCTTAGGTGTGTCCACATGAAGGAGAATTCCAGTGCATTGAGTTAAGCACTGTAGTTGGAAGAGCACATTCTTTACACTGGCAGTATTGAAAACATATTTTTGGTCCTCCTCCTCATTGGTACAGTTCATACTTGGGTGCATATCCTCTCAGTCTATGCACCACTTCAGAGTGCTGTGCCACCCCCAGGCTCCTGGCGCCACAACATTATATATTGCTCTCTGTGCCCATCTTCACCTCATTCCAAACTCCTTTCATGTCCATTTTCTGAGAAGGTCAGAATTTTGTTTTTCTCAGTGCTGAATGTCCCATCCTGCAGGAAGAAGCTGGCCCAGCGCCTGCAGGAATCAGAGGAGCAGATTGAGGCTGTCAATGCAAAGTGTGCTTCCCTGGAGAAGACAAAGCAGAAGCTGCAGGGGGAAGTGGATGATCTCATGATTGACGTGGAGAGGTCACATGCAGTCTGTGCAGCATTCGATAAAAAGCAGAGGAATTTTGATAAGGTTTGTTCAAAACACTGTGCTAGATCTAAACATCATCAGATATTAGATAGGACATAACAAATTCTGAGATTATCAAAATTCTGCACTCACAATAGAATAAATTGCATCCTACCCAAAGCAAAATTATGGTAAGGACCCCATAGTGGGACATCTGGTAAAGTCACTGTGTAAGTAACCCCAGGTGACCACAGAAAATAACAAATCAGCTTTCTGATAATTTTAAAAAAACTGGTCTGCTTGACCAGTCACAAGAGAGACTGGTTAAGCAGACTGAGTAGTCACATGCAAGCTAACAAGCCCTGGTGCTAGTCTGCCAGCCTAATCTTGGGGGAGAATGGGTCATTCTTCTCCTGTCACTCCAGATCCTGGCTGAGTGGAAGCAGAAGCACCAGGAGAGCCAGACTGAGCTGGAGGCTGCCCAGAAGGAGTCTCGCTCCCTCAGCACCGAGATCTTCCGGATGAAGAATGCCTACGAGGAGATGCTCGACCAGGCTGAGACTGTCAGAAGGGAGAACAAGAACCTCCAGCGTGAGTTTATGTGTCTGTCACCTTGGCTTCACCATGAATCCACATTTCTGGACTCCCAGAGCTCTGCCTCTTCAGATACTTCCACATTTCTGGACTGCCAGAGCTCTGCCTCTTCCCAGGGTTTTGTTCTTTATGATTTTCCCACAAAGGTTGTGACTTCCCTTCCTGTTCAGCTGATCATAAAGTCACCTGCAAGCACACACTTCCATCTCTACAGCATCCTGCTCCCTCAGGATGC
Organism: Serinus canaria; assembly: GCF_022539315.1. Taxonomy (NCBI): domain Eukaryota; kingdom Metazoa; phylum Chordata; class Aves; order Passeriformes; family Fringillidae; genus Serinus; species Serinus canaria. The sequence continues at coordinate 9,537,374 of NC_066331.1, read as the reverse complement.
TCCCCCTTCTTCACACCACTGTAATCTTATGTAGGGATGAGGACCAAGGTAACTGAATAGACAGAAATTATGATGATACTCAGTTTTTTCAGATTGCTTCAGTTGCTGCTACTAGAGAAAATCTGGTGGGCTGTTGTCTGTCTCCTGATTATTGGAGGATCCTGCAGCTGTGGCACAATGGGTTTGCATTTAATAAGCAAACTAATTATAGGAAGGAAATACAACTCAGATCCTTTTAGTGAACTGAATGATCACTGGGAATTATCTGAGCATAAGGAGATCAATCAAACATGACTGTCTCTGGAGATGTAATTTCACTACCCAGAGGAAGCTGACATTGGTTTCTGAGCTTACTCCAGTGGTCCCTCTCATTTTCAAATTGCACACTGAGCTGGGATGTGCAGGCTATCAGAAGTAAAGATTGCACATAAGATGAATTATTTTTCTCATTGTTACATCCCATTACACCAGAGTCTCTTTTGTCACTCCCATTGCCAAAGAGCAATTGCAGGTGCTGCTGATCACACTGTCTGAGAGGAGCTGAGTACGTGTTTTCTGGTTGCAGAGGAAATTTCTGATCTGACTGAACAGATTGCTGAGTCTGGAAAAGCAAATCATGGGCTGGAGAAAGCAAAGAAGCAAATTGAGCAAGAAAAGTGTGACCTACAAGCAGCATTAGAAGAAGCAGAGGCAAGTGTCCTCAGTCAGGGGCTTGCTTTTAGAGAAATGGAGAACAGAGAAAATTTGGGGATATATTTTATACTCCTGCTTGTCCTGAAATTGTCCCAGAAGTGCAGTAAGACAGCACAGACAGACCCAAAAGCAAAGGGACTGCTCTCCTGCCTTACAAATGTGGCATTCCTTGCTGTGCTATCAGGCACAAAACCCCCTCAGTTTCAATCTAAAATTGAGCTCATTTTGCACCATCTCTTTGAATTTGCTTCCATGGAAGGCTGAAAAAGTCACTAACACTTCAAAATTCTAACAGTTTTGTTTTTAGCCTTCTGTTCTGTATCTTCCCTGAGTGCCTCTTGGGAAAGATATTATTACTTCTGTATGACCACATCAGATTCTGCACAAAATATCTTTGTGAGCCCTTCATGGGCTGCCCATGATATACCTAGAGCATGCCTCAGACACAGGGACACAGAATTAGCTTGTACAGGATCCCTAGAAGTCTTTACTCAACTTCCTGGTCAAGGAAGGACCAACTCTGAACTTACATTAGGTTGCTCAAAGCCTTGTCTAATTGGTTTTTATCATTTTCAAAGATGGAGATTTCAGAGTATTGCTGGACAACCTTTTCCAGTACAACATAATTCTCAGGGTTAAACATTTTCATCCCTGTATGCAGCCAGGATTTCCCTTGTATTGACTTTTAACAGACCTTTTGTCTTTTTGTTGTCTACCACCAAGAAAAGCCTCACGTTATTTTCTCTTTAACTCCTCTTAGGTAGAAAAAGAAGTATAAAACAATCTCTAGATGTCACTAAATGGGTGGGCAGTGGGAGCAAGAGTTATTGTGGTCCATCTATTCCAATTTATGCATCTAAATATCATCAGTCCAATCCTGAATTAGTCACCATAGGCTCATTCTAGACTCCAAAAGGAGAATCAGGCATCTCTGGAAAATATGTTCTTAAAAGGGATGCCAGGGCTGCATCAACTGTTTTATTCTCTGCATGTGCTTATTTCTGTCCAGTGGGTGGAAAGACCCAGCCTCAGGCTTTTCACTGCTACTACAACAGAAGCTGGATGGCACCAGAGGGAAGGAAATGATTTCCAGAGGGAAAGGTTGTGTGAGAGGGGAACTTGGCCCCACAGTCACTGGGGTGGGACAAAGCAGAAATCAGCATGGAGGTGCAAGAGCAGGCAAGTTGCTCCTGAGCAGGAGGTTTGGCTGTCCTATTTTATATTTCCTCATGATCTGCTGTCTCTCCAGTCTCACCACAGCCTTCAGTGCCCAGACTGTGTGGTATCTGAGGCATTTTCCTAAGGAATATAATTCCTAAATTACCATTGAATATCCAGCTGGGGTACAGTGACTATGGGATAGCAGTCAGCTTTTTCAGGGCTTGGACTTTAAAGGTCCATGTTAGGGTCCCTCCCAGCTGCAAAGGGTCTCATTTCTGCATGGGCATTTCCCAGCAATGGGCACTACAGAGACAAATTATAAATTATATTTCAACCCTCACAGGGCTCTTTAGAGCATGAAGAGGGGAAAATCTTACGTGTTCAGCTGGAGCTGAACCAGGTGAAGTCAGATGTTGACAGAAGGACTGCAGAGAAAGATGAGGAAATTCAACAGCTGAAGAGGAATCACCAGAGGGTATTAGAGTCCATGCAAACCATGTTGGATGCCGAGGTCAGAAGCAGAAATGATGCTCTGAGGCTGAAAAAGAAGATGGAAGGAGACCTGAACGACATGGAAATCCAGCTGAGCCATGCCAACTGTCAGGTGGCAGAGACACAGAAGCACCTTAAAGCTGTGCAAGGGCAGCTCAAGGTAGGGACCACCAGGCTGCTGTGCCCTGAGCCTTTGCCACTCCCTCTGCTCCCTTCTGGCTCTCACAACAGGCGCTCTCACCTTTTCAGGACTCCCAGCTCCATTTAGATGATGCCTTGAGAGAGAATGATGACCTGAAGGAGCAGCTGGCTATAGTAGAGCGGAGGAATGGTCTGATGACCACGGAGATGGAGGAGATGAGAGCTGCCATGGAGCAGACGGAGCGAGCCCGCAGGGTGTCTGAGCAGGAGCTCACAGACGCCAGCGAGAGGGTGCAGCTGCTCCACTCACAGGTATTTGGCACCACCTGGCACCACGGGAGATTCCTACAGGCCTGTGGGAGTGGCACAAATACCCCTGCTGTGTGAGGGCAGAGGGAGCTGGGGCTGCATCAGGGACCAGCAGGTGCCTGGCAGGGCTCCCACCCCCACTCTGGGCTCCCTGCCTCGGGGGGCACCAGAAATGCAGCCCCTGTATGAGCCATGCTCACATGGCTCTCTGCTTCTGATTCCTCAAATGTGGAATTCACAGGGAATAGGACCAATTAAATACTCTAGAATTCTGAAATTTTAGGCAGCAGCTCATCCTACACTAATTAGTAAACAGGGTGGGGATGACCTGTCTGCTGACTGCCCCAACAGAACACGAGCCTCCTCAACACCAAGAAGAGACTGGAAGTGGACATAACTCATTTACAGACTGAAGTTGAAGACAGCATTCAGGAAGCCAGGAATGCAGAGGAAAAAGCAAAGAAAGCAATCACAGATGTGAGTCCTCTTGCTCTTCCATTTGGTACTACCACAGACACTTTTCCACTTCAGAAAGGCAGCAGTCAGATGGAGGAGAACCAGTTCTTCAACAGAAAATATCTGTGGCACACAGCCCCTGCCACATGGGCCTCATGCAGCCATTGCCCTACAACTTTTCACAGAAGACCCTTCCAGAAAGGGTCCTCATGTCCTGCTAGCTGTCTGTATTGAAAATAATTCTCTCTCCCCTTCTCCATACCCATTCACTTTTGCTTCCAGAGTAAATATAGTAGGCAGAATAGAACAGATGGTGGCAAAATTGTAACAGAAAAAGAGTAGTTTGAGACAAAAGCCTGTCCAGACACAGCACAGAAAAGCAGAAATTAAGGCTAAAATCACACACAATCCTATATAAATGCTAGGCATGTAAGAAAGAAAGAGAGAATATAAATGGTTCATTTAAATGAGGCTACAGTTTCCACATTATCAGAAATAACAACACCTGGGATATTTAGGAAAGGTATAGGAAAATTAAACAGAGAATGGTGACACTATTGCATCAAGTCCTGGTGCACCAGTGTTTGGTCCTGCCTGCCCACCAGCAGCAGTGCTGCAGGATCCCTGACCTCTCTGCTGTGCCACGTTGGTGACAGCTATCAGTCCCAGCTTCTGAGCACCTCAGCAGCCAAAAGCTTTTCAGTGCAGTTTGAGGTACTCAGGGTCATCTCACTGCCAAAAACTGCTTAGAAGTCTGACTCTGGCCAATTTCAGACAGCCAGATACCCAAAGTCATGAGGAAGCCCAGAGATGCAGAGTACTAGCTGGTAATACCTCAGTTTTGACTGACTTAAAACACAGAACGTTGGTACCAATCCATTTGCATGCCTTGATTATTTTCTCCTTTTTATCAACCCTGTCTGTTCCCTGAGGTGAAGCAGTTTTAGAAACACAGACTTTGAGAAGGAGTGACCCTGTTTGTGTGACAGAGCCTTATCCAGGCCATGGGCACTGAGAATGTGCAGAGTCACTCCCCAGTGGGAAGCTGGGGGTTTTTCCCAGCACCCAGAACTGCTGGGATGGGGACATTTGTAACACAACTGTGACCACAACCAGGCAGCCATGATGGCAGAAGAGCTGAAGAAGGAGCAGGACACCAGTGCCCACCTGGAGAGGATGAAGAAGAACCTGGAACAGACAGTGAAGGACCTGCAGCACCGTCTGGATGAGGCCGAGCAGCTGGCACTGAAGGGAGGGAAGAAACAACTCCAGAAGCTGGAGGCCAGGGTATGGTGAAGATTTAGATAGATTAAAGTGAAGTTTCTGACTGGGTCCTTGGTTGGTGGAGCCTCTTGAGAGGGTGAAAACAGGGAGAGCCCCAGATATTCCCAGCAGGTTTGGTGAGAGCTGTGCTGAGCAGCCAAATATTGCACTGTAGGTGATGAACCTGAGAGTGACCTCAAAAAAACTGAGTGGGAAAATGGGGCAGATGGACATCAGGGAGACATAGATGGTGATTTTGTCTAGGGAAAAATAATTTAAGTTGTATTTACCTAATGGAACTAGTAATGGACAGACTCCAGAAGCTGTTGAATGTACAATAGAAATGAAAACCTTAAACAGAAAAAAATTTGGGCTTCATTAGGAAAGGCACTGAGAACAAGACAGAGCTGTATGGCAACACCTTCATGTCACTATATTAAGTATACCACGTGCAGTTCTGGTCTCTGCAGCTCAAGAAGGATCTGCTAGATAAAGATTTATGAGTATTGACAACCAAGGCTAGGACTCTGCCACTGGGAGAGACCAGCCCATCTTCACCTTTAAAATAAATAAAAAATAAATACTTTACAGAGTGGACAGTGAAATTTGGAAACCTGCCACCATGGAAGGCTGTAGAGGCAGCTGGTAAAAGGTACAAAAAGGGAGTAGAAATCAGCAGGTTTGCAGAGGGGCACAGGCACAGATATGCCACCTTACATCTCTAGTTCAATATCTGTGGAAGCTGGACAGGTGGAAAGGGAATAGACAGCAACCAGGTTTCCATGCTGTCCCCAAACAGTACTTGCCACTGCCACTCCCAAAGATAGCAAATGAAAGACAAAAAATGAAACAGATTTTTCCCATTTACCTGGTGAACATTCATAGAAGCCACCCTTCCCTGTTTCAGTTTCCTCTTCTCTGACAGATTTAAGCCTGATTTTGACTACAAATGCTCTAGGTATGCACAGCTAAGTTCCTTTTATAAACAACTATGGATTCACACACTCTGCCATCACCAACATAACACGGGGAGCATATTTTACCTAGTCTAGACCCAAAAAGCAGCTGCAGGACAGCAGGATCAGCAGCCATTCTTGCCATCCTCACCACGTTCCTGTGTTCCAGATTAATGAGTTAGAAAATGAGCTTCATTCTGAGCAGAAACGAGGAATAGAATCCCTGAAAGGAGCTCGCAAGTACGAGCGGAGGCTGAAGGAGCTCACTTACCAGGTACTGCACATCCTCCACCCTCCTACGTGGGTCACCCCAGTTCAGCTGCCAAGGCTGACTCCACTTTCACTTCCTACAGTCTGAAGAAGATAAGAAAAATATTCTTCGGCTCCAGGACCTGGTGGACAAGCTGCAGTTAAAAGTGAAAGCCTACAAGAAACAGGCTGAGGAAGCTGTGAGTGGAGGACTCTTTTCAGTGGGGCCTGGGTGGAGATTTCTGAAAGGTGGGCTCCCTAGATCATTAAAATAATTGAATACTGAGTTTAACAGGGCAGCCAAGGCCACACTGCCTTTGAATATTCTTAATTATGGCTCACAACAGAGCGGTTGTAGTTGTAGTTCTCCTGGAACTGGTGCACTTTTGGAGCCACACAAGCCAATTTTCCCATCTGGAACAGAGTGAGGTAATTGTTCTGCCCCCTGAGTGGCCATGCTGTGGATGGTACTGGATATAAACACAAAGTACTGGCAATGCAGGGCTGTACCTGTAAGGCCAGCACAGGTGTCAGTGGTGGCAGGGTATCCCTGGCTGGGGTCTCTGTACAGATCCCCAACAGGACAGCACTGCTGGGAACGTGCCTTGAGCTGTTTATTTTCCAGCATCACTCTCATTCCATGGGTATGGCAATGGGAAGATGCCAGCAGCTCACATCCCAGGCTGCAGACACAGAACTCAATGGTACAACTCACTTGATGAGTTTTTTGACCAATCACACAAAGCAAAAGCACACTGACAGTATTTATATCTGTATAGTATATATTCTATAGTGACAGTGGTTCCATCCAACCACTCCAAGCACAGGTACCTTTGGTTAAACAATGCTGGCTTATTTCAAATACAACACTGCTTGTGAGCCTTAAACACAATGCACAGAGCTCCATTATTAAGCTTAGAACTCCCTCATATCTCACAAGATAAACTTTTCTGCAGCTCAGGGGGTTATTCCAGACAAGTGTTCATACACAGACCATTGTTCTATTTGTCCTTACTTTTCCATTTCTTACATAATTTTCCTGCTGACCAATCTCATGGCTCCTGCACAGCTCTAACCACAGCTCTGCTCTCTCTGAGGCCTTTTGCAGCTTTCCCAAAACCCTCTGATTTTATGGATTCCCCCTCTCAGGGGATTCCCACAGCAGGGCAGTGACATTTGTGCCAATGCTGTCTGATTTTCAGGAGGAGCAGGCAAACATCAATCTCTCGCGGTGCCGCAAGGCGCAGCACGAGCTGGAGGAGGCCAAGGAACGAGCTGACATTGCTGAAGGGCAGGTGAACAAGCTGAGAGCCAAAAGCAGGGACATGGAAGGCCAGGTGAGTTGGAGGCTGCAGACAGGGACCCTCCTGTGCAGGTGGTGGCACAAAAGTCACTGCCCAAACAGCCACAGTTGCATTCCTTCCACTGGAGCGTCCTCAGAAAGAAAGGCCAGGAATTGTCACTGTCTTGGTTTGGAAAGCCAGGTGTCAGCTGAGGAAGGCAGGAGCCTCCCCTGAAATGGAGAATGTAAACCCCCTCCCTCCGAATTGCTTTTAAGTTAAGGGGCTCTCAGGCAAAAATATGGGAGCAGAAATAACAGTTCTGTATTAGGGAAGAAAATAAAAGGATAAAATGAACAATGCAGTGACCCAAACCAGCCCTGGCAGAGGCAGAGCACAGCCTGACACCCTGTGGGTCAGGGGGCTGGCAGCAGTGCCACTGGAATTGTGGCTCAGCCCTCCTGCAGTGCCAGGGCTGGTTCTGCTGGAGCAGGGATCCTGGAGCAGGGTGCACTCTGCCTCTGGAGATCCAGGGGAAGAGGCAGCTGCTGCTCCTCTGGGAATCCAGTGCAGAAGCCGTGCTGGTGTTCCAGAATCTCAGATTCTATCCAGGTAGGAATGCTTGGCTCCTCCCTCTGGGCTCCCATCTCCCAGTGGGATGCTGCAGTTCTTATCAGCCATGCAGGGACTGTTGTGTCCCCTGAGGGAGGATTGGGTGTGGAAGAAATAAGGAAAACTGCCCACTGAACAGTAGACAGCTGCCATACAGATGGCAAATAGAATACATCTTGCCTTGCAATCTGGATCAGTCACTTACTCAAAACCACTGCATTTTGCAAGTTCTTTTGGAATCAGACCAAATAAAATCAACTCTAAGAATGCAGGTCTTTCAGCACAATTGGGAGATATTACTTCTTCATTATAAAATGGCAGAACAATTGCAACGGCCACAGACTTGAAACAAGACCACAAATAACTCGGTTGCTCCAATACTCTCTACATTATCTTTCTTTTTCTGTCTTTTTCTGTACTTAGAAATCAGAGAAATGAGGTTCCTGACCTGAGCTGCAGCAGGCTCCCTCCTCCAGCAGATATCAGATATCCACTACTTTCTTCAAGTAACCCAGCGTGCTTGTGTGTAACTGATATATTTAGTGTGCCTTAAGGTGAAGCTGTGAGAAATCTTTATATATATATATATATATATACACACTTATATATATATATAAAATAAATCTGGGTGATGCTTTAGTGACTATATGGACTGTTGATTCACTATGAGATTGACAAGTGTCTGAATGTGTATCTGTGTGTCCCTCGGTCTGTCTTTCTGTCTGTGTTTGTCTGTCCCTGTCTGTCCGTGTCTGTCTGTCCACGTCTTTCCGTGTCTCAGCATCCATGCCCGTATCTGTCTGTCTGTTCCTGTCGGTGTGTCCATGCCTGTCTCACAGCCCATCTGTCCGTCTCTCTGTCCATGTCCATGTCCCCATGGCCGCCTGTCCGAATTCGTCTGTCCATGTCTGTCAGTCCGTGTCTGTCTCAGTCTCTCTGTCTGTGTGTGTCCATGTCCGGCTGTGCATGTGTCCATGTCCATATGTTCATGTCCATCTGTCAGCATCCGTGTGTCTGTGTCCCGCTGTCGTGTCCGTGTATCCCTCTGCATATGTGTGTACGTGTCCATTTCCCGCTGTCCGTGTGTCTGTGTCCGTGTCCCTCTGTGTCCATGTCCGTGTCCGTGTGTCCCTCTGCGTCCGTCCGTCCGTGTCTCCGTGTGTCCGAGTCCCTCTGTGTCCATGTCCGTGTCCGTGCGTCCCTCTGCGTCCATCCGTCCGTGTCTCCGTGTGTCCGTGTCCCGCTGTCCGTCAGTCCGTCCGTGTGTCCGTGTGTCCGTGTCCCGCTGTCCATCTGTCCGTCCGTCCGTATCTCCGTGTGTCCGTGTCCCGCTGTCCGTCCGTCCGTCCGTCCGTGTCCCACCGTGCGCTCTGTGCCCGCGGGCTGGCGGGAGCGCTGCCAGGCGCAGCTGCGCCAGTGCGGCGCGAGGGGGCGCTGTGGAACCGCCGGCCCGCGGGGGGTGCGGGGTCCGAGGGGGATGCGGGGGTACTGGGGGGGGGGGGGTACAGGGTGTGCGGGGGGTACAGGGACTGCGGGGGGTACAGAGTGTGCTGGGGATAGGGGGTGCGGGGTGTGAGGTGTGTGCTGGGGATCGGGGTGTACGAGGGGTACAGGGTGTGCGGGGTGTGCGGGGAGTACGGGGTGTGCGGGGGATTGGAGGGTACAGGGTGTGCGGGGGGTACAGGGGGTGAGGGGGATTGGAGGGTACAGGGTGTGCAGGGGGTACAGGGGGTGAGGGGGATTGGAGGGTACAGGGTGTGCGGGGGTACAGGGGGTGAGGGGGATTGGAGGGTACAGGGTGTGCGGGGGGTACAGGGGGTGAGGGGGATTGGAGGGTACAGGGTGTGCGGGGGGTACAGGGGTGAGGGGGATTGGAGGGTACAGGGTGTGCGGGGGGTACAGGGGGTGAGGGGGATTGGAGGGTACAGGGTGTGCGGGGGGTACAGGGGTGAGGGGGATTGGAGGGTACAGGGTGTGCAGGGGGTACAGGGGGTGAGGGGGATTGGCGGGTACAGGGTGTGCGGGGGATACAGGGGTGAGGGGATTGGCGGGTACAGGGTGTGCGGGGGGTACAGGGGTGAGGGGGGTGCGGGGTGCGGGGGATGCGAGCTGTGGTTTGTGCGGGGTGCCCCAGATACGCGGTGGCTGAGCCGCTCCTTGCTGTCCCGGAGAAGACAGAGCACTCCTGCCGTGCTGGGAGCACAGCGTCAGCCCCAGGGGCTCCCTGTGGTGTCTCTGAAACGCTCCTGCACCGGGACAGGATCCCACACTGGACCCTCCCCGCTGCTGGCAGGTGTGCCAGGGTAGTGCCAGGGCACAGGTAGCGCTGGGTCCAGGCCGTGCTCATGCCGGGCTCTGCTCCGTGGCTCAGCCCGGGGGCCCAAGTGACAGCCAGTGGCTCTGGCTGCTCTCCTCATTCCCAGCGTTGTCTCCAGACACCAGTGCCATCAGCCCACACCTGCTGGTCACCCCAGCCAAGGCTCCTGCCTCCTCCCAAGCACATCCAGCACTCTGTGTCCCTTCCTCCTATGTCATTCCTTTCTCCTCTTCTGTGTATTTATCTGTTAAATTGCTCCCATACGTTGTTTTCCATTTAGGTTTCTGTCATCTTTGTCCTGTGTTTTATACCCTGTCATCACAGCTGGCTGGGCTCCTTTGTGCCAGTCAGAACTCCCTGGCACGTTGTTTGCTGACGCCCCTTGGACAGTGCCCTGCCATCAAGCAATGGTCTGCCTGTCAAGCTGACAAAAATCATCTCATTGTTTCATCCCCCAGCTCCGTGGCTACCTGCCATCTGTGAAAACCCAGGGCACTGGGAATATTCCTCTGTCTGCTCTGGGGTGCCCTGAGCTCCAGGGGAGTCCTGACTTTGTCCCTCATCCATGGAGAAAGTTTCCTGAACTCCAGAACAGACTGGAACCCACAAAAGTGTGCAATAGATTACAGAGAGCAGTGTGGGTGTGTCACTGGGTGAGAAATTGAGGGTTTGGGGTTTTTAGTGTGCTGTGGATGGCAGCAGGATGGAGGGCACAGGGTGTCATCCTGGGTTTCTGCTTCATGCTGCTTCTTCCTCCTTCTCCAAGGGTTTGGGTGGCATTTTGTAATTGGGCAGAAAAGTCCCCACTGGGGCTCTGTGGCATCAGTTATTGGGTTAAAAGGGAAAATAATCCAGGTGTCAGCTCTTAATTGGAGTTTAGTCTTAAAAGCCCTTGGACCAAGAGATTGTTGGGCATTTTGTGCCTTCTAATGAAAAGCTGCAGAACTCAGGGCTGTGAGGCTGTTTCACTGGTAAGAAATAACAAACACCTGAGTCCCAACATGAACTGCTGCCTCAAGTGCTTTCAAACCAGAGAAACCCACAGGTGGCACCCCCACAGCCATCCCCAGCTCTGGCTGGCCCACCCTGCAGCGTGGCAGGGCTGCTGCCAGCGAGGGATGGGCTCAGCCTGGTGACAAACAGCAGAGGCTGTGTCCAGCCCCTGCCCACATGTGGGCTGCTCTCACATCACACACACGATGCTCTCACAGCACAGCTGGGCACGTTAGCACTGCCTCTGCCCCGGCCAACAAACACTGCTGTGACAAGCTCAGGGCTGGCTGACAAATCAGCAGATTAGCAGGGTTTAGCCTTTTGTTAAACACAAACCTGTTTGTACATAAAGGAAGAAAGAACTGCAAGAATGAGAAACAGTTCTTGCATGGGAGTTTAGTTCTGCAGGAGTGTTCTTGGGGCCATTTTTTGCCCTGTTAGGAGGATGGCTGAAAACATATTTATAAAGCCTTTATCTGAATAATGCTTTGCATTCCCAGGAGCTTCCTGGTGTGCTTTTGAGACCTACAGAGCCCTCTGAGTCCTTTGCTTGTCCCTCAAAAAAGTGTGGAAAGCTGGAAGGAAGTTGAAATGAGATAACTGCTAGGTTTATAAAATGAACTTTATTTACTTCTTTAAGAACAAGTCATGTACTACTTTTCATTCAGTCAAACCAGAAGTGACATGAAGCATAAATATCTTCTCTATTAGGAAAGGAAAAAAAGGACAAGACTCTTTATTTTAGGACAGTAACAAAGTAACTGATAAATGGAGCTGGAGCTGTGTCCTATCTCAATGTATCCAAAGGATATTTCTTGCTAGTTCGCCTATCTCCAAAGGAGGATTTTTAATCAAAAGGAGGATTAAAATGCTGATTTAAAACCACGCCATGCACACACGGAGCTCATCCCCTCTAGGCATGGTGCCTGCTCCTCCTTTGAGGTCCTGGGGAATGGAAAGAAGTGGGATTCTCTCTTTCCAGGGGCCTACAAGATTCTCTTTCAAGCCTGTGAGAAAAGGGTAATTTGTGCTGAGAGTTAACAGCCCCTTGGCTTAAGTCTGTGACTGACATCAGAACTTTCTGCAGAAAACCCCAATTTCTCAGGATGAAATGCTGTTCCCACATGCCACTGTTGATCTGTACTTGTATAAGCACCACACTCAGCACAAAAGGACTCAGGGTTTGACCCTTTCTAATCCCATGATAAATTTGGTCTAATTCACCTCATATATTTGTTCTGTGAAAAATACAACCTCTTTATTTATTTTTTAACCTGGGACAAAACAACTCCATGTATTAGGGCAGAGAGGGGATTGACTGCAGAGGGCAGCCCTGCAGTGAAGGCCTTGGGATTCTGGTGGAAAACAAGCTGGACCTGTGTCAGCAGTGCTCCCCTGCAGCAGCAACACCCACCAGTCATGGGATTGCATTAGAGAGTGGTCAGCAAGTGCAGGGATGTGGTCACTCCCTCCTGCTGCCTCTGGGGAGGCATCTGCAACACTCTGTGCAGCTCTCAGACACACACAGCCCTTTGTGAGGGAGATGCTGACACGCTGGAGAGGCTCCAGCACTGTCCCAGGACCAGCAGGAGCATGTGCTGGGTGAGGAGATGGGAATTAGGGAAGGCTGGAGGGTCTCACTGCAGAGATGCTGCTGCAAGGGGGGGATAAGAATTCCAACACATCCAAGCTTTTTCTGCAAGTGCACAGTGAAAGGACAAAAGGCAATGGGCTCATGTTGCCAGCCAGAAAAATCCTTTCTCAACAAAGGGAGCACCTTGTTTAGCACAAGAGTGGTGCCAAGGAGGCTGTAGAATCTCCATGGGATTTCCAGGATACATGTGGACAAGATCCTGGAGTGACTTTAGCCAGCTTGGAAGTTAGCCCTGCTTGGAGCAGGAGATGGGATTTCAATGCACATCCTTCACTGACTCAGATGAACTCACTAATCTAGCAGGAGGGAAGTTGCATTCTGCAGCTTGAGGACTGATCAATTCACTGGAAAGGTTGAGAAGCACAGAGCTGGTACCTAGAGACATTTCAAAATCTGAGAACCAAATTCCTAATTTTTTTAAAAAATTCCTAATTTTTTTTTAAATTCTAGTCCAACTGAAAACTTGTATTTATTGTGTGTACTTTTTGTGTGTATGGTTTACATACCTGGAATTTTCCTGAGATTACATCATGAGGATATGACACCACTTGTTCTAAACTTTCTTGATCATCTTAATCTTTGTTCCTCAGACAGTTTCCTTTCTGGGTCACTGCAATGTAAGACCCCTGCAATCTTTTCTTTCCACAGTGGTGCCACAAACTAGAACCTTCCCCACTAGCTGGAGAAGCTCAGTTGATCTTCAGAAACTCTTCCTTCTGCTTTCATTCTGCTAAAGGAGACTGTCTGATAAAATCCTCCAGATATTTCCTTCCTTTCAGCTCTTTCCTGAGTACCCAAACCCGGCTAGATATTTGAAGCAGAGATTGTTGTGATTTTTTGATACCCAGATAGTCTCTACGGCCTTCACAGAGTTTTTGGGCAGCTCCAGGTCCAGGTGAAGCTTGCAGGGGGTCAGGAATAGTGACCCTACTTTCTGCCACTATTGTTGGCAGAGGAGTAGAGTAGCCTGGAAATACAAGAGAAGGGACTGGAGAGAATAATCTGTGGGGGCTAAGAAGAATACAGGAGATGGAAGAGTGACTTGTAAAATCCTCTTTGGAAAATGGAGCGAGGAGAAGTTGGTCACAGTGAGCAGGGCTCAGAGGCCAGCAGTGGATGTGTGATGCCCACTGACAGAGACAGTTTGCTGCCAACCTGCTGCTTGTAAGCGTGTATCAGCAAGAGCAGATTTTAAAGATTAAAGCTATCAAGGGAAAACTAAGGCTGAGTTTTTCCAAGAATTTATGGGATTGGATCCTCATCTTCAATAGTCCTCAGGATGAACATAGTTCTTTCCTAATTCTTCGAGACTTTCCTGTATGAGTCATTGTTCATGGCAGAATAGCAGCTTTATACACAGATGGTTGTAGAACAGAGGCACCATTGAGAGGCAAACACTGAGACATCTATGTCCTGCAGATCCAGGCACACACACACATCAACAGCTTCATCCACAGAAAGCAGTCAGTCCTGCTCAGTGTGCTCAGGCAGAATCTCCACTCTTTCATGACACAAGAAATCCCTGATGGAATTCAAGTAATGAGCAATTCATGCTGAAGAGGAAAGCTTAGTGTCAGGGAGATATCAATGTCCAAGCCAGCACACCCAGGGGGAGCCTGCCTGGGTTGTTCTCCTTAGCTGGCCAGAAGCCTAGCTCTCCATGGGCTCAGAAGAGAGGATCAGACACTCTGGGATCCAGCAAGCTGCTGTAGATTATCTGGCAAGCCCAAATCATAGCACCAAGATTGATACTAAGCCAGAGAGGAGGACATGTGAAGGAAAGTTTGGGTGCTTTCACCAGAGTCCTCTTGAGATGTTTTCCTGTTTTTCCAGTGCTTCTCCATGTAATCTTGGACAAGTCCCTTCAGACCCTTAAAAAAGGTTCATGCCCACATCTCCATGGCCAGGTAAATTTCAGAGTAATGGTTCAGGTTTGGACTCCAGTGCAGCTCTGAGGGAATAAAGGTCACTGTGGGTGGGTTGAGCCTATGACTGTGGGCCAGCACAATCCTCAGATGAAACAAACAAGGGACAGGTTCCAAAATACCGTGCCTGCACTGGAAACCCTTGCTACAGAATGTTAGGCATGCCAAGAGTTTGCATGGGCTCAAAAAAATGACTAGCCTCAATAATGGGAATGAAAGTGGAATGATGTGATACCATCTCTAACTAGGGGAGACATGAGCTATCATTTGCTGGAAATGAAGAGGTGTTTTCAGAAATGTCTCTCTCTACCTGTCCTTTTCCCCAGAGTTCTGCTGTAAGATATTGCTGGAGACAAGATAATAAGCCAGACAGTCAGATCTAGAGTTATTTGTCTAACACTCAGAAGATGAGATCCATGTAGTCACTGTTTATTGTTATTAATACTGTAATTATATGATTTATAGACAATGCCTTTCTTCCTTTCAATGACTTTTCCATTTAGCATGAAACAGTTAAACATCCAATGAATCCAAAACCATTAAATATTTAATTATCTAGCGTTTATAGAAGAAGGAGAGAAGAGAGGATAAGGCTACAACAGTGTCTGCTATAACAAACATAAATGCCTAGAAATCACTGAGGTGGTCTAAAATGAGGGCTGTCCTCTCTTTGTGGGCACACCGACCACCATGAAGTGCCCTGGATTCCCTGAATGTTTAGTTTACATCAAGAGAAACAGCAGCAAGACAGAGGGAATCTCTGATTTGAAATTCTGCAGCCATCTGATAGGAGCACATGTCTGAGACTGAGGCTGTTCAGAGCCCCAAGAAGTGAGAGGTGAGCACTGAACTGCTGGGGAGAAGGCTTGGCATCACTCCTTCAAACAGGGCTTTGTGACAACTGGCTGCTGCTGACACCTAACTCTGAGGCAGAATCATGAGTCACATTTCTAGGACCAATTACTGCCTGTCATGTAGCAGGGTGGGGCCTCTCAGTAGGAAATATGTTGACTGGAATTAGGCTGATGTTATCGGAACAGTTTGTTATTCTCAGCCTGCTTCCAAGAAAGGAAGTGAATGGAAGCAGTCATCTCTCCAGGTGAATTACTCTGGCAGAAACATCCAGTTGATTCCCATGTGAATCACCACAAGCTGTTGTTCATGTAATACCACTGTCCATTTATAGACAGAGAATACACTTGTTTATGTCTGACTCTAAAATAGTA
Source organism: Serinus canaria (assembly GCF_022539315.1). Taxonomy (NCBI): domain Eukaryota; kingdom Metazoa; phylum Chordata; class Aves; order Passeriformes; family Fringillidae; genus Serinus; species Serinus canaria. The sequence continues at coordinate 9,521,647 of NC_066331.1, read as the reverse complement.
GATACAGCTCTGGGCACTACTTAGACAAAGATGACTAAACCTGCCTTGGAACATCACAAAATTTTACTACAACACAGCCAGGCAGGGCACTGCACATCTGACTTCATTTTTCAGGGTTGAACTTGAACAAAGGGAGTTCCAAGGTCAGCAGAGCCATCTGAAAAACTTCTAAAAGCAGAAACCAAAGGTAAAGCCAAACTGTATCCTTTGGTGCTTTTTAAAAAATTCCTGTTTGAATCACATATTTGATCAGATGAACATGACTCATAAATCCAAGTCCTCTGCTTAGAATGTTTGAAGTCCTGGATGCCTAAATTTCCAAATGTGATTCTCATGAGGATCTGGTCTAGGACATTCATTCTCTGTGAGTCAATGACCAAAACGAGACTGTAAACCAGATGAAGTTTTGTTCTGAGCCCCTGGATCTGTTCTGGTATTTTGGCTCTTTAAAGCACTGAGAATGGCCCCTTCCACCAAAAACTTTTAAGCATTTTAACAACAGAAAGTATCTTCTGTGTACATGCTCAGAACATTTACTCTCCAAAAACAGAATTAATTTCTACTAGTCCCTTAGATATCAAAGGTCATTTAAAGATCCAGTGCTACATGGGGCTTCTTTTTAGTCTCTTTCTTTCCTGGTTCCTGGCCTCAGGAGATGTGGTGGTGCTGCCTCTTACAGGTCTGGCCAATCAATTATTCATGAATCTCCAATCCATCATGGTTATCAAGCTCTCCCATACACCTGTGCTAACCCAGTCTCATTGGGAGCTCTGCAGGAGCTGCTCTGAGAAGACAGCTGGAGTCATTTAGATCTTTTTCACAGACTAGATAGATTGTCAAATATTGCTTTGGACAAAAAAAAAAAAAAAAAAAAAATTGACCACACTGCTTCTACAGCTGTCAGGTGTGAGCCTTCTTCTGGTACTCCCAGGATGTTCTTAGGTCCCTCTTCAGGAAATCTGCCCATCTGCACAGGACTTGTTTCAGTGGTGGCATTTTGAGGCCCAAGAACAAGCAATGAAATCATGGAATGAGCTCTCTTTCTGACTGGATGACCACAGTGGAGGTTTTCTGCAATGTTAAGTGAAGTTGGCTCCTTCTCATTCCCAGACAGCATTTCTTGACAATAGGATTTGTTCTGGGATGGCTTCTGTACCTCATCAGAACTCTGGCTCTGATAGGCTAGATAAAAAAGAGCCTATGCTCAGGAACAATTCTCCTTACACACCAAGCTTGTGCCCCTTTAACATCCTTCCCAATGCAGACATTACATGATGCAGAAGCAAGCACAGGTCCAGCCAAGCCTTTGGCAAGAGCTGCTCTCTGCTCAGGAAGCAAAGGCATCCTGCAAGCTGAGAAGAAGGACTAGACACAGCTCAAGAGAACCCAGCCTGGTCATTATCTGCAAAATTAGATGAGGATTATTTATGGAACTGTTCAAGAGAGATTTACCTCCCATGACTAAAAGGTCTTTTGCCCACAGACTGGACATTTGTACACGAGCCAAAGGTAAGCCATAGTAACAGGTTTAGAAAGAAAATTTAGAATAAAAATAAGGCAAGTGTTTACATTTGGCCTTGCCTGCTACAAAGCTGAAGTTTGTAATTGCTTCTGAGAGGAGACAACCTGAGAACTGCTAGAGGCTTTCCCATCAAGACAGTTCCTGCAAAGAAGAACAGGAACCTGCAAAAATATTGGAAAGGGAGATAGTGAGAAAAAACAAGCTGGAAGTAGAGGAAAAAAATATCAAGGAATAAACCAAAGAAAATACTGAAGCATTCTGTCAACATCAAACATAAGAAAAGCAATATTTAAACCAAAATTAAGGATTTAACATGAACACTCTAAACTATGTGGATACTAGTTGCAGCATAGCAAAGCTGGGTTTGTATATGCTGAAGAAAAAGAGAGGATTTTGTTTTGATTTCAGTTCTTGCCATCTATAAATGGCTTTGTTAGAGAATGCTGCTGATAGATGTACCTGGATGTGTGCCATGATATCAGGTCTGTGCAGTTTTGCCAAGCAAGGCACAGCTGCTGTGACAATACCACATAATGGATCAGAGATCAGTAGTTATCAGCTTAAATACATATCAAAAGGGGGTGATTTTAACCAATTCATCCCAATCCAGAGAATCAAAAATAGAGCAGTGAAAAAAGGCTGACAATTGTAGAGAGAATCCTAATAAAACACCCTGCAGAGCTCAGCTCTGATCTGTGCTGTCTAAATGAAGGGCAGCTATGTTGAAAGCCACCTTCTGTAAGGTCGAGGAGAAAGGCCACAAAGCAGAGTGCCACACACTAGTGCTCACACAGGTGGAATTCACACACCAGCTGCAGTCAGACACACATGAAGCAAGGTGTGCTCTCAGCCGCTGCACTTGAGGATGTGTCACACGCGCACTTCACATGTGCTCAGGTGTGTGACACAATGGCTTTATCTCACACCCCTGATCGTGTGTGACATGCACACGCACAGGGAGTGTCCCAGGCATCAGAGATGTCTCACGCTCACACAGACATCTTTCTCCCCAAACACACACAGTCTCTGACACAGGGTCATACATGGAGGTGTTGGACATGCACGGTGCTTCACCCACCATCTCCCAGGCACACAGGTGACAAACACACAGCGTCACACACGCTTCAGGCACACTCAGTGTCTCACCTGCTGCCTTTCAGTGACACACACGGGTGTCCTGCTGCCACAAACACAGTGACTCTTGTACACACGGCTGCCTCTCACAGACCTACAGGTGGGCATCACTAACGCACCCACGGAGTGACACTGCATCTGTCCCCCACACGCTCTGTCCCTCACACACACATAGACAAAGAGGGGTGTGGAGCACACAGGCATCCCTCTGAATATTGTCACACACAGTCATACAGAAGGGGTGTGGAGAGCACAGAATCCCTCGGAACAATGTCTGTGTCACACAGATACACAGAGGGGTGTGGGGCCCACAAGCAGTACAGAGAGAATCCCTCGGAACAGTGTCACACACAGCCGTACAGAAGGGGTGTGGAGCACACAGAGCATCTCTCGGAATAGTGCCTGTCATACACAGCCATACAGAAGGGGTGTGGAGAGCACAGACAGAACACAGAGTCCTTCGGAACAGTGTCTGTCACACACAGATACACAGAGGGGTGTGGAGCACACAGAGAATCCCTCGGAACAGTGTCTGTCACACACAGCCACGCAGAGGGATGCGGGGCACACAGAGTCCCTCGGAACAGTGTCTGTCACACACAGATACACAGAGCATCCCTCGGAAGTGTCTGTCACACACAGATAGACAGAGCATCCCTCGGAAGTGTCTGTCACAGCCACACAGCGGGATGCGGGGCACACAGAGTCCCTCGGAACAGTGTCGATCACACACAGATACACAGAGGGGTGTGGAGCACACAGAGTCCCTCGGAACAGCGGCGCTCCCCGTGCCCTCGCCCACACGCTGTTCCCCCTCCTTGCCCCTCGGGTCACTCACTCGCGGTCCCTGTCGCTGTCCCGCCGCCACCAGCGCCACACGCACCGCCCGCCCCGCGCACCGCACGGCAGCTCCTCCCGCCGCTTCCTCCCCTCTCCCGCTCTCCCCCTCCTCCCAGCACTCCTCCTCCCTGTCTCGCCCTCCTCCCCTCGCCCGTCCCGCCTCTCCCGCCCCACCCCGAGCCGGCGGTGCCCGTGGGCGCCCGGCGCCGGGGCTGCTCGGCTGCCGCTGCCCGCGCTGCCCGCGCCTGGCTCCCGCCGGGCCGGAGCGGGGCCCCCTCAGCCGAGCGGGGCGGGCGCGGAGCGGCGGCGGCGGCGGGCGCGTCCCGGAGGGATGTCGGGGACCCGCTGCCAGGCGCTGTACCCCTTCTCCGGGGAGCGGCACCGGCAGGGGCTGCGCTTCGCGGCGGGTGAGCTGATCACGGTGCTGCAGGTGCCAGACGGCGGCTGGTGGGAAGGGCAGAAGGAGGACGGGCTGCGCGGATGGTTCCCGGCCAGCTACGTCCAGCTGCTGGAGGTAGGACCGGGGCCGGGGCCGGGACTGCGCCGGGCGGGAGGGGCCGGCCCGGGATGTCCCGCGGGGGAACCGGCGGTCCCGGGGGAACACGGGGGCCGTGCTGCTGTTGGATCCCCCCCTCAGCATCGCTGAGCCCTGCCCCGGGCAGGTGTCCCGGCACACGGGGCCATGGCCGTGCTGCTGTTGGATCCCCCCTCAGCGTTACTGAGCCCTGCCCCGGACAAGTGTCCCGGCACCGCGGGCTGAGGCTGCCGGGTGCTGTAAGAATCAGGGCTGAGGCAGCCGGGTGCTGTAAGAATCCGCTCGCCTGGCCTCGCTCCGTCAGCCAGAGCGTTTGGTGCTTGTAGCTGTAGCCATGGAGAGGCAGAGCTGAGGTGCGTGACGAGCTGCTCCGGACGCTTGGGTTTTCACAGGCGCTGAACAGCAGCAGGAGTCGGTGGCTGCGGTGATGCAGCCCCTGTCCGTCGCTCACGAGGGTCGGATGCTGGGCAAGTCCCGCTCCTTCTCATTTTCTTTGACTGAACGTGTCGTGGCTTTATGTTGTGGAAGAGGCAATTCAGGTCTAGAATGATGGAATCACAGAATGGGTTGGGTTGGAAGGGACCTTAAAGATCATCCCATTACACCTGCTCTCACATGAGCATCACCTTCCACTAGACCAGGTTACTCCAAGTCCCGTCCAACCTGGCCTTGGACACTTCCAGGAGAAGCCACAGGTTTTCTGGGCATGACCACCCTCGCAAAGGAGAATTTCTTCCTAATTTCTAATTTATACATCTGCCCTTCTTCAGCTTGAAGCCGTTCCCCCTTCACTCCATGACCTTTTCCAAAGTCCCTCCCCAGTACTTGTAGGTACTGGAAGATTCTCTAAGTTCTCCCTGGAGCCATCTCTTCTCTCCATCTGTTGCAGGAGCTCCCCAGCCAGCTGCAGACACCTCACTGCCCTACCTGTGGCATTGTTCAGGGAGCCCCAGCAGGGTTAAGGCTGGTTGTGCAGATCCATGAACTTTCTGTCAGGATACTGAAAAGTTCTGTCAGCTTCAGTCATTTTCAGGGCCCTGACAGCTGGGATGACAGTTGGATTCCCACCTCGGGACTGCTTGTGCCTGAATGTGTTTATGGCTTTCAGTCCATGCAAACAAGACACCATGTGAGGGTAAAAAATATGTCCATGAAGAGTGCCTTCACAATCTCTGCATGTGAATTCTGAAACATCTCGTGCACTAAAGGAAGAAATTGCCATGACCCCATCAGTCCTATCCTTGCTGGCCATGCCCTGTTGTCATTTGGAACTTACACTGAGGCTGTGGGCATGGCAGTGGCGTTGGGGAGCATCTCCCTCAGGTGACTGGGCTGAAGCCATTCACAGCTCATTTCTCAGGTCAGCCTCTCACTGTCCTCCCTTCCAAGGGGAATCAGCCAGGCTGCTTTGCTTATATGCAAGGCAGGCAATGCCCCATCCCTGGATTTCCATGCACAGCTCCCAGGGAATCCAGAAAAGCAGGAAGCAGAGTCCTGAGCAAAACCTGCCCACCAGCTGCATCTAGAGCAATGTTCTGTGAGCAAAAGGTTCTGTGCAAAAGGACATTTTGCCCACAAATCTGGAGCTGCCTTTTTGTTTCTCTTGTCCAAATAAATTTTAAAAATTCATGATGCTTCCATTGATTCCCCGTTTCTTATTATTTTTCCTGGAAAGACAGGAAAGTAGAAGCAAGAGTTGCCCACGCAGTACTACAAGAGTGAGGCTGTGGACTTTCCCGTGCAACTGACACACTTGGGATTTCTTTTGATAGTTTCAGAATGTGAGAGTCCTATTGTTTGTCAGTTTTGCCACCTATTTGTGGTTTCACAAATTGCTAAATGTTTACACATCTAGGAATTTGGGAGTTGTTTGAGGAAAAATGTATCATGAGATGTGGAAGATTCTGCTCAGCAGAGGCAGTGGGGAATTGCTTCAAAATACCATAAGTGCTTTCCTGTCAGAAACTCTTGTTTCTCTGCTTAAGTTTGAGCAAGTTTTACCACGCTCAGATCAGTGCCCACAGCCCCAAAATGTGCTTTTCTGACCCTTGGCTTGTGTACCACTGACAGCTTTGATGTTTGATGGAGACCACTTGTCCACACAGCCTGGCTCCCTTTCTCTTGGGCAAAAAAAAACAGAAAGAAGGCAAGAAAAATGGCAAGGGCTGAGTGTGTTCACTCTGGCATGTTTTCATTGTCTCCAGAGATGGATATAATAAGGATTATGAGCTGGAGTTAAAAAATACATCCAATGAGAGCTAATGAACCAAATCCATGGGATCACAGGTACTTGGCACACATCAGGGTAGGTGTGTGAGAAGGAAGCTCTGTGTGTGTCTGTCTCTCAAGGCTCTGTTCAAGTAGCCTTTCCCTTCTCTATAGGTAGCTTATCCCTTGTGTGCAGCGTGCTCAGGGACCTGATCTAACTGAAAGACACCACAACAGGAATTCTCTCCTTCTCTGTTCTCTGACCTGAGTCCCTGCCCAGCCACACTGACATGGGAACTGGTGTCAGGGAGGTGGTCACAGTGCATGTCCAGATGGGGCCATGGATATCAGTCTTCTTTCTGTACCAGCCAGCCCTTCCATGGGCTTTGGGAGGCTCTGGCCCTGCAGCTCTCAGTAAGGTTTGATGCTCTGTCCTCAGCTGAACTTGACCACACATTGTTTGAAGAGGAAGATGTTAGTCTCTCCCTCTGTCCTGCCCTCATTTCTCTGTGCCCAGTTTACCCCAGCAACTACTTGTGCTCTCTCTGGAGCCTTTCCTGGAAGGTGGCTTCCAGGAAACAAAGCCCTGTGCCAGAGATGGGTATTCCCGAGGGATTGTTGCCTTTGTTGCCTCCTGTGTTCTTCTGCTAGCAAAAATGTCTTTTCAGTTCATTCATCACAGAAGATCGAGGAAAGGACCAAAAATGTGGTAAATGTGGGGCAAGAGAGACATAGAGAGGTAAAGAGATAAAAGACATTTGGCATTGTTTTGTTTCCTGCTCCTGTGACTGCTGCAAGCCCACAGTGGAGGGTTAGAAGAAAACAGTGATGGCAGGAAAGCATCCTGCTCCAGGCAGTGATGGAAGCAGTGAGAGCTGGAGGAGGACTGGCGGAGCTCATGGTAGGGACAGGCCAGAAATGGCATGTCTCTGTGAGCTCTGGAGAGGATACTGCTGTCAGAGAGCAAGAGTGGTAGCATAAACCAAAAACCGATCAAAAGCAGAGAGCGAAGGGACAAAGGGAGGGTATTGGCTTTGTGGGGGGGTTCCAGATGGATTCCCCGAGGCTGGGCTGGTTGGGAGCAGTTGAGGAGGCTGCTGTGGTTTTAATCACAGAATCACTGGGTTGGAAAGGACCTTTGGAGATCAGCTAGTCTGGCTTGCCTGGCTATGTCTGTTAGGTTTTCAATGTGTGCAAGGGTGGACACACTGTTCTGGACAATGTATTCCAGTGTTAAACTACCCTCATAGTTTTTTCTTGTGTCCTTTAAAGGATTTTGTGTCTCTTTAAAGGGATTTTCCATGTTTTATTCTGTGCCCATTGCAGCTTATCCTTTCCCTGGGTATCACTGAGAACAGTGTATATAATTTTTTTACTGTCCCACATATAGATTTTTATACACATTGATAACATCCCTCTCAAGCCTTCTTGTCTTGATGCTAAACAGTCCCAGTTCTTTCAGCCTTTCTTTGTATGACAGATGCTCCAGACTCTTAATCATCCTCATGGCCCATTGCTGGACTCTCTCCAGTGTGTCCTTGTCTTCCTTATGTTGGAAAACCAAGTGCAGTTCCTTACACTGCTGTAGCCAGTAGGTTAATGGAGAAATGGTCCCTAAGCAGTATTTCCTGAGTGTGAGAATCCATGCACACTAGAGCAATCCTGAAGACTGCTGTCAGTTTTGTTTGGTTTTGCTTTGGCCGAGCTTGCTCTGGGAGCAAGCAGCACCATTCTGCAAGCTGAAGGGCTCAGGGAAGGAGGATGTTGTTGATCCATATCCTATTGAGTAGATACCATCAGCTTCAACCCTCACCTCTCTTTTGGTGATTAATAGCTATGGCAGCTGTGAGACCTGAAAATCAGGGATTTTCTGACCCTTTCCTCCCTCCTGTGTGCTTTATATTTTTGCCTGACCTCCTGACCATTGAGCAGAGCCCTAGAGGCCCCCTCAGTACCAGACTGTCACAGCCCCAGGTTAAGCAATTGTCCTTCCCAGCCTGGAGCAAGAGGGAATCTGTGCAGATGCAGGTGAGGAGGTGGTGAACACAGAGCCAAGGGAGTGTGGTGTGTGATGCACTGAGGGATTTCTCAACAGCTCCTGTTTCTTCTCCTGAGGCTGGCTGCCTCCTCACCCCAGCATCAGGGTGCTCGGGATGATGACGTGTGTAGAGAGATCTGTACAGCTCCAGATGTAAGAGCAACCTGGCACAAGGCTCAGGTGCTCCAGTTTGTGACAACCTTTATGGTGCAGGGCAGCACAGATGTTGAGAAAGTGGGCTAGTGTGTGTTCCAGGAGGTGGTTTGCATGGGACCCTCTTGAGAAACCTCTGTTGCGTCTGCTTTTTCTAGACAAGTGATTTTTGGAGTGTTGGAGAGATGTATCATTCAGTCCCATTTGCAAGTGGTTTCTTTGAAAGCCTATTTTTGGCCCTTGGTTTTTTGTATTTGTAGTTAACTAGAAATCACTTATATAAGCAGCAGCAGCAGCAACATATGCAAATTTGCTGGAAATTGTCAGCACTTTTTATAGCTTCAGTCATCCCACAGATGTAAGTCTCTGTATGAAGCACAGCGTGTGCTTCCAGAATGGATGGAGGTGGCTCTGGAATCTGACTGAGCGGGCTGGACTGAGTAGGACTGTGAGCTGCCACTGATCTTATCTGCACTCCACAGCTTGATTTACCAGAACTCTGAGGCAGGAAGGAAGGAAGGAATGGTGTGCTTCTCCCTGGTGCAGGCTTCACCTGCAGCTCTCAGACAGATGGTTCATTGCTTCCACTGCTGTGTAATACTCACCTAAAGCAACCTGGTGGAGATGTGCAAACAGCTGAGCCTGCAGGTTGTTGCACATCCAGCTGCAGGAAGCATGGCATGGCATGGCATGGCACGGCACAGACTGCTTCCTTCGTGGTGCCTGGGGAGTCATGGAGAAAAAGGATGAAAGGAATGCACAGAAGTTAAAATACCTTTAATTTATTTTGTAATAACAGAGAATATGTCGAGGATTTCTGTGCTAAACTGCTCTCTGCCATCGTGAGGGCTGTATGATGTGTGTGATATGTATTAAAAGGGAGGGTGTGTTGATACCTGTTGCAACAGAGCTTTTCCTGATGCACAAAGGAGAATGAAGCTGTGTGTGCACCTGGATGGCCGTGGGTACCTGAGCTATTTGTACATGGTGTCCTTATCTCCTGCACACAGCAATGGTGCTTTGCTTTCTCAGAAGGTTCTTCTACATCCTTGGAGTTTGTTGTCTCTCATTCCTCCACCTCCCCACTCAAAAATCAGTTTAACATAAAATTTGTGAAGAGCCACAAGAGCTGAGGGGATGTGTGATGATCTCAGGCACAGATGTGGCTGCTGCCACTGCTTTTTTCTAAGGATGTTCTGTGCAGCAAATAATGCTCCAATCTGCAGTCTTGGGTTCTGGGGAAGGAATCTGGTTTTTAATCTGGTTTGATAAGGCTGTGGGTGCTGAACCCAAAGAGTGGGTGGCATCACTGCCAGGCTGGGGTGCTCTATCTCCTATCTCCTGCCCAGGGGTGCTTGTGGCACCATCCTGAGTGTTCTGGCCATCCTGCTGCCCCTGGGAGGTGGTGCTGGGGCAGCAACCACAGCTGAAGTGGGGATGGCATTTCCCCTGGTGTAGAAAGTTGGTTTTCATTCTCTTGGTGCAGGGCTGGCTCCTTTATGAAGTCAGAGGGAGAGATTTGTGTGGCTGTAGGTGGATCTGCTGTGGGTCTTGGCTCAGGGAAGAGGTGAAGTTCCCAAAGTTCAGTGCTCACAGGTGCTGGTCAGCTCTGCATGATTCAACAGCAAACTGTTGTTCAAAGTGTTCAGGAGTGAAGTGACAATGAGAATCCTGTGGTATTGCCTTGTGGTTTATTTTCACACAGGCTTTTTTCTCTGACTTTCTGTATTTTTTAGAGCTGAAACTTGTGATCATCTGACCACTGATATTTCTGGCAAATGTGAATGAAATCAAATATAAAAGGGTGAGGAAATTATGTTTTGCTGCCAGAAAATCACTCTTTAATCAAGTTCTGAGGGAATTTAAAGCCCCAGGAGAATGTGAAGGGGATGTGAGGCTGCAGTTCACAATCCCTGTTATCCATCTAGCAATAACTGTCTCGCTCTGTTGAAGTTACAGATGAAATGTAAAAACTGAATAGTACCAGAAATAGCCAACATTTGTGCAGAGAAGGGTCCTAAAGACAGCAGTGGTACTTTTTATGAGTTCCTGTGTCCCCTGCAGAAGTTGGGGTGTTGCAGAAGCTGGGATTAAAGGTGCTGCTTCTGCAGCAGGTGAGAACAATCACACTGTTGGCTTTACAAAAATTGCATAGGACAGAATTTTTAAAGATGTTTTTGCCTTTATCCTTAGCTAAAAGATGAAAAAATGCCATGGAAGGCTTAAACTGGAATATCTCTTATGGCCTGTGGATTACAAAAAGAGTCCAAAATCAGTCTCCCAGCAGATGTCTGCCTTCTAGATGTGCAGGATTAAATGAGTTGCTGTGCACCTGCAATTTAAGAGTGGATATACAGCAACCATGAAAAATGTGGATCATTTAAAGACTCACTTGAAGATTGCTTTGTTCCCTAAAGAATTTCCAGCTCATTCTGTGCTCTGAATGGGGCACATGTGCTGTAGGAAACTACAAGAGTTATTTCTGCAGCAGCAAATATGGGGAACTCAAGTCTCACTTTCTACTTGAGTGCAAATTGCACCTTAGTGCCTTGAGTGTTTTGCCACAAACACCAGTGCTGAATGTACCACACATCACTCTGTACAGAATGTAATTTAAAAGGAAACTGAGGAATAATGAGAAGATGCCAGATATTTACTTTCTAATAACAAAGATTTACTTTGGTGTCCAAAATGGAAAATTTGGCTCTGTCATCAAGACCAGAAAATTCTGGCAGCTTCAATAGGATTTGGTTTTCTCTGCTTATTTCACTTTTATTTGTGGGATAATAAATGATCAGGTAGAATTAACTAGTCATTTAACTAACCAGATTAAACCTGTGTTTTATGCTCCACGATTCCTTATCTTCCATGCTTGCTTATGCCCATGAGGCACATTATTTTCAGTATTGTGCCCCCATGATCATTAGCAGAATCTGAAGTGTCTGCATTCTCAGGACTTGTTTTTTGTTATTTTATTTTTGTTATTTTGCTGACTGCTGACACCAAGTGCTATCCCAAAGATAGAGCATTGTCTGTTTTGGAGAAGCTCCACAATAACAGCAGCAAGGTAGTATCTCTTTTGAAAATATTTGGGTCTGTTGCAGTTGTTTTCATTGTGGCCATGCTAGAGCTCAGGGCAGGAGGAGTTTCTCACTTTGTGTGTGTTCATCCTGTTCCCTCCATCGACAGCAAAGGGAGCCAGCCACTACTAACTTGTGTTTGGGGTGTTTGGCATAAGGCACTGCTATTTCTGTCTCTGATTCCTGATTTCTGGTGTGTTGATACCTGTTGCAACAGAGCTTTTCCTGATGCACAAAGGAGAATGAAGTTGTGTGTGCACCTGGATGGCTGTGGGTACCTGAGCTATTTGTACATGGTGTCCTTATCTCCTGCACACAGCAATGGTGCTTTGCTTTCTCAGAAGGTTCTTCTACATCCTTGGAGTTTGTTGTCTCTCATTCCTCCACCTCCCCACTCAAAAATCAGTTTAACATAAAATTTGTTAAATTTTATGTTAAACTGATTTTTGAGTGGGGAGGTGGAGGAATGAGGGAGCACTCCTTTTGGGCAGCTTTCTCAGCATGCAGCACTTGTGGCCTGTGCCTTGCTCCCTGTGCAAGGCAGGTTTGCTGAGGCCTCCCAGAAGCTGGGCTGGGTGCAGTGGCTGCTCCCTGTGTGCTCATTTCCAGGAGCCTGCACAGCTCTGCCTCTGCAGACAGGGACAGAGGTCCTGGGGAAACCTGAGAGCAGCCTAGTGGAATTGATGGTCCCCACACTGCTTTGCAACCTGTCATCAGTTCATGTCACTTCAAAGTGTCATTTGCCATGTTTAATTTTTCACTCCATTTTATTGGTATGAGCCCTTGAGTATGCAGAACAGTGTGAAACCAGGGCCAACAGTTTGCTCAGCCACTGTTTTCCAAGTTTGTGCTTCAACTAGTGTTTGTCTTGAAAAATTTAAGTGTGCTTTAGCGTATTTGGAATTTTTTATGTCACTCCACTGTGTAAAGCAGTACCTGTTGAGAGGAGCTGCTGTGCAGGGTTGGTATGTGGCAGGGCTGTTTATAGGCTTGCCCTGTACCTGCAGAGCAGGTGAGCAGGCTGAGTCTGTAGCACGGGCTTAGGCATGGCAGAGCCCCTTGCATACCTGCCATAGCTGCAGGAGGGCACTTGTGATTGAGAAGGAGAGCAGGCTGTACATTTTCCTGGGACACAGACTCCCTCCCTGCTGTGGGCTCTCAGTACCTGCTGTGGTGACTGCCCTGGGGAGCAGGGCTTTTACTGGCATATGGAATAGCAGAGAAAGCTTTTTGCTTGTACTAGTAATCCAGTTTTCCACATCACGCTATCAAAATAGCTTTTGTACTAGCCTAGTACATCTGTGGTTTGCTTTTTTGCTGGCACATTCCAGAAAGGGGTGCCATGGGTTACTCAGGAGCTGCCACTCTGCATTTTGTAGAGTATATCTGGCAGCAGAACAGGCCAGCATCTTTTGACATCCACTTTTGTCAGCATTTGTGAGCAGTCCCCTCAGTGCTCAGCCATCAGCATGAGGCACTTTGGAGTTAATTTAGGCTGACTGACAGATGCCTTCGGTCACTAATTTTTGAGCTCCTCAACAGGTGCAGATGCAAAGGTTGAAAATCTTTCTTTGAGACCTGTCTGGCATTTTCCCTACATTTGTGGTTGGTAAGAGTGTACTGTGCAGGCTGTTCTTGAGCCACAGATATTCCCACTGTGATGCTGGCAGCAAAAGCACCGTGGTCTTCCAGTGTTTGTTTGAGCCCTGGGTTTGTTTACTGCACAGATCTCTCAGGGCTTTCCCAGCTCTGTGGCACTTGGAATGGCCTCTGCTGCCACAGTCTCCAGGAACAAAATCTTTCCAACTTTAACTCCTTTGCTGGCTATCACTTCATGTGCCCATATCCTCAGTTCTTTGCACTGGGAAAAAAGCCCTCAATAGCAGGAAATTAGAAGTAACAAGTCTTGGGAAGACCTGGGGTTCTGTATTGAAAAATGGATCAGACCAAGGTCCATAAGGAAGGTGTATGATGCTCCACAGAGGGCTCTGATGAGGTATTCCATGGTTTTCAGCAAGAAGGGACACAGCAGATGTGAAAGCTGCAGAGGATCTGCCCTGCCCAGCGTTGCCAAAGCAGGGGCGAGCTGCAAGGCTCCAGCTCATCACAGAGAGAGAAATCAGGAGCTCCTGTGGGCTGGAAATGGAGTCTGGAATAATCAGGCTGTCCCATAAGTACTGAATTTTCATCTTTAAAATGCCCTCTCACTCTCAGCAAGTCCAGCAGTGGATAAAAAGGAGAAAGGTGTGAGAGTGGGGAGGGATTAGAGGCACAGAAATAAGTCTCAAGCTGTTCATTTGATCTTGCCAAACTTGCCCCTATGTTTTACTTGGAATCACAGTAAAAACTTCCTTGAAATCTGCTAGCTGAGGGTTAAATGTCATTGTTTACTGCACCTGCAGTGTCCTTCCTGGCAGCTCACACTGCTTGTGGCTCCTGTTCACCCCCTCAAGGCCCTTTCCCCAGGGACAGGCCAAGCAGCTCTGAGACTGCTTGAGAAAAATGCAGCAGTGGAATGGGGAGCATAGAAGGGGTTAACATGAAGCAGCTCCCTGGGCTGCTGAAAGACCAGGGAGCTGCTTTTGTGGAAGTCTGAGGGAAGGAACAAGGATCTCTGAGCTTGACATTGTTCAGGACATGAAAAGTGCAACAGGATTTCAGTTACTACCTCCATATATAATACTTTGCATTGATTCCCAGTGTGTTTTGTTTGCTGTGTTGTTGCCTGTTCTTTGGCCTCAGAGCTCATGTAAACAATCATGTATAACCTGAACATATTTACAAGACATTTTTCACTTTCCTGAGTTGTCTGAGTGACTGGCATCATCACTCCTCAGACACAGAGCCAGACCTTTGTGGCTCACATTCAGTTTGAGGAAGACTCTTTTTGCTTCTGCTCTTTGCCTTCTGGCTTATCTATGTCCTATTTTGTATGGTATTTTTTTCAATCCTTCTTCTTTTCTCCTGGAAGTCTTCATAGAAAGGAGTTAATGCTGTCACAAGCATACCTGTGATGGTTGCTCTGACAGCAGATACCAGCACTCCCAAGAGTACCTGACAGAGCTGCTCGTGCCACCACGGCTACAACACTGCTATTGAATTTATTCTCTCATTCTGCTTCGTTTGACTGTGGCCATCCATAAGCACTTTCAGAACATTCCTTTAAATTGGCTGCCTGGATCTGCTTTGTCTTCCTGATCCTTTCTAATTCACTTATTTAGCCCTTTGCTCATGTTTCCAGATGAAACCCCGCAGTTGCTGTGTGCTGAAATGCTCCTCCTTGAGCCACTTCCACAAAACCACAAAGCCAGACCTGCAGTGACAAGCTAGTGCAGTACAGGAGCAGTTCCAGTTGCTACAGAAGTGAAATTTGGTTGTAGAAAGGCAGAGCTGGCAAGCTTTTGGTGGTGGGGAGGATGGAATAATTGGTACAGAGGAGTTTGGAAGAGAAAAATGGAGATGAGGAGTGACAGAGTTTGCAAGGGCTGACAGTGAATGAAGAATTAACAGAGTTTGGATTTGATACAGATATGGCAAGGTGCCATGCAGAAATTGCACAGAAGAGGAATTGTATTTCCAAGGGGTGAGCAAAAGCCTAACTCAGAAAGGAACAGACAGAAACTGGTTTGATAGATGTAGTTTGTTTTGTAGTCCTGAAGAACTGTGTGCAGAATTGAGTTTAAAAATGCTGCTGAGGGCTGTGTGTGCAGCACACAGCTGAGCACTTCCAGCCCTGCCCATGTAATGAGCTGCCTGAGCAGCAGATTAGCTTCTACCGTGCCAGCTGCTGTATAATAGGACTAATTCATTACCCAAGGCCAAGTAATCACTCTCAATAGCAAGATTTAGAGGAGAGCCTATGACTTGTCTCATTGCACTGCAGACTGCTGATGATCAGTGATAACCGAGACCAAATGAAGACTGGGAATAAACCTCAGTCTGTTACAGAATGAAGAAAAGAACTTCAGGTATTTCCAAAAAAGAAATCATGTTTAAATCATCTTTTGGACAATAATTTTGCAATGAACCTGAGTCAGTGCACCCCTGAGCACAGTTCCTCTGAGCTGCACTGCCCCAGGGTTTGGGGACTCCCTCACCCCAGCTCCCTCCTCTGCTCTTGACCAGCACCATTTACTAAGGCTGAATATGAATCTTCAATGAGGGACAAAGCTCTCCCTCAGTGCTTGCCAAAAACATAATCATGGGCCAGCAACATAATTCATCTCAGGGACGGGTCTGTGGCAAATTCTGCTGTGCAGCTTGCTGGCAGTGCTGGGGAGGAGATTTTGCTGGTGCAAATCAGTGTTCCCAGCACATTGTGATCCCTTGGCCAGTGCTCTGTGTGCCTGCTCCTGGAACAGGGCATCTTCCAGCATGTCTCTGATACCCTCCTTGGGAATCTTGTCAGTCTGGAGGTGGCACTGTCCCATCTCTGAGGTGGGACTGCTGGAGGAGGAGAGGAGGTGTGCTGGCCACATTGGAGCCCCACACTGGGGACAGGGAACCCACAGATGGAGACCACCAACCACAAGTAGCATGTCAAAGGGGAAAGGAGCTGAGAACTGCTGAATGCTTCAACTTGGGTGCATTTTTTTACTCAATTAGGTCAGAGATCTTGATCACAGATCTCCCCCCAGTGATGCTCAGGTCTGTACATCACAGTCTTCTAAGCTTGCCCACGGTGATTTTGGTGACACGTGGAATGAAGCTGGCTGCAGTGAACAAAGCAGCTTTTTGCTGGGCAAGATGTGAGTCTCTGGAAATGGCTCTTTTGTGATTTTAGAATCAGAAATACACAAGCAGGAATAGCTGTAGTCCCTGTGTTAGCACTGTCAGTGCTCTGTGTATGTGTCTCTGCTGTATGCAGTGGTGTTAGAGCTGCAGGGCTGAACCCTCTCCTCCCTTCTGCTGCCTCCTGCAGCAGGAGCTCCAGTGCCCTGGCTGGGCTCAGAGCTGTGCCCTGGCAGCCTCTGAAGAGCCCCTCAGAAGCTACAGACAGTTTCCAGCCCAGAGTCAGGCCCTGGAGTGAACAAATCCCAACATTCACTTCTGCGGTAGGGAATTTGTTTTCAGTGCTGGAGGATCCAATGTTTGCCTGTGGGTAGAGGAAAGTGAGCTTGAAATCCTTTTACTCCTCCTTCCCCACGGCAGGGAAGTGTTCTGGGGAGCTTGATGTGACCTGCACATCCCTCCCTGTGCTGGGATGGGATGTTTGCTCCTCACCACCAAGAGAGAGCCTCATAAAGTCTTCTGCTCTTTTCTTAGCTCTGAGGAGTCACACTTCAACCACCCTGCACTTCATCCTCTCAGGCACACCCCTCCTTTGGAAAAGTCAAAATCAAGCTGAGCCATCAGTGCTTTACTTGAAAAAGCAATGGTTGTGGCTGCTGAGCTTTGCTCTGTGCCAGGGGGGGCTTGGGGCTGCTCCTTTCAGCATCTCTGGGTGGTACCTGCTTGGGGTGCTCACCTGGAACCCCCATAGAAATGCAGCACTGGCACCATCAGACTGCTGCCACGAGGGGCTCTGCCTGCCAGGGATGGCACCAGTCTGGCTTTAGGCCATGGTTTGTCATTGTTTCTCTGTTTGGGTGGCACACAGCTCAAAGGGCAGATGTCCACCAGCTTCTTATGGGCTGAGATGCAGTGCAGCTAAAATCCTTCAAAATACTTTTTCCTTGTATTTACTAATTTTAATAAATAAGGTTACAACTTGGCTTTTGATAGCCTGTACACCCAGGATGTCTCATCCTGCCCTGTGGAGAGCAACAATTGTCCCTCTTTATCACATAATGGATAACTACCTCAGCTGCCTTATCAGATATTCCTAAGGAGTACAATTGAATTACTGTTCATCACAATGTAGGACACATTTTTTTCCTCTCTTTTAAGCTTTTTCTTTTATTTATGATGTTGCCTTCCTTGGCAACTTCCTCAGTTGCTTCTTAAGGCGAGAAATTTATTTATAACTAAACAAAATAGATGCATTTATAAATTTATAAATTCTTCATTATTGTTCATTTTCCCCCTCTCTCTGCTAGGCTGCAGCTCCAGCAGTAGTAAGGCAATATCTTCAGCAGAAGGAGTTAAATCTTCCACCCCAGAAAAGAGCAGGCCAGATCTGAAATCTATTCCTGTAACACTAATTTTGATCTCAGCCCTGTTTCCTGTCTGAAGACTTTTCTCTTTCAGTGGAGATCATGAAATGTTACATTTACAACTTTTGTTCAGAGCGTGCTGAGAAAATATCCTTCAGCTCCAGAGGTTCCCTCTCTCAGGAGCCCAGCCTGAGGAACAACAACCACAAGTTCCAGCACAGTTTCAGTTCTCTATATTATTAAACAATATTATTCTGAAGAAAATAATACACTGAAATGTGCTGCCATTGTTTAGCAGAGTGGGATTAATTAGGCACTAGGTTCAATACATTTAAGCATGCAAGGCAGCTCCTAGAGGGAGACCAAAACCAAGATAACCTCTCAGATTTCCCTCAAATAAAACAGGTATTATTTTTCTTCACATGGTGAGATCCTGCAGCTGTGCAAAATTCACCAAAAAATTCCTTCTGTAATCTTTCTTCCCCTAATGCAGTCAGTTACAGGAACGTGGGATGAGCAGCCCAGAGCTGCTGCAGCAGGAGCAGCACTGCACTGCTGACCCCTCTGAAGGGCGCCAGTGAGGGTGGGGGAGGCAGGCAGTGCTTTTTGGGGGCTGCAGGTGTGCCCAGGCACAGCCATCCTGCAGATCCAAGGCTGCTGGGAAGCTTTGTTCCAATTCAGCAGCAGGCACAGAAATATTTAGAGTTGTGAGAAGGATGTTTGGGCTGTGGTAGGTGAAGACACGGCAACGCCCTGGGCTCCCCTTCAACCTTCTCGTGCCTCCTTAACCCCATCTGTGCCCAGCAGCAGCCCCAGGAAGGCCCTCTTGAGCCTCCCCCCATGCACTGGTGCAGCTCTCAGGGCTGGTGTTTTCCTGGGTGGCTTCTGTGAGGTGTGAGCTCCCGAGGCCACCGAGCACCAGGACCTGTCCAGAGTGGATGCTGAGGGTGGGCAGAGGGGCCAGACCCTGCTGCCAGCCAGTGCCTGCCCTGTTCCCCTGTGGCTGCAGCTGCCTGGTCTCCAGGAATGCTGAGTGTGTGCTGTGCTTCTCTGGATGGGGCTGGAGCAGCTGGAGCACACGGTGAGAAGGTGGTACAGATGGCACCAGAGGCAGACCTCAGCCTGGGCACTGACAGGGCTACTCCAGCAGGTTATCTCCCCCTCCTGGCACAGGAGTCCAGCCCTTCTGTGCAGGTGATGCAGGGGATGCTGATTTCTCCAGAGGGCATTAGTGTTGGTTTAAACCTCCTGCCTGGCAGGAGCTGCCCAGAGCTCACCAGTGGAAAACTCCTGGGATGGGGTGAGCGAGGGCTCCTCCCTGCCTGATGGGGGCTGTGTGTGTTTGGTGTCACTGGCTCGTTTACAGTCTCCAGGAGAGGAGCATTAACCAACCTCCTGTGCCAGGTGAGCAGCTCAGGGGCAGAAACTGATAGAGATGGCTGCAGTTTCTTCTTCTCTGCATGGAGCCAAGCACCACATCCCTCCTCAGGAGCTGCTGCCCCAGGGAGCCAGCAGAAGTGCCAGCACAGGGTGTCCAGGGGCATGGCAGGTTTCTGTAAGCTCCAAGCATTGTTTGTGCTGTTGTGTTCCAGCATGGACAGGTGAGAAGCCTTGGGGCAGGAACTTCTTAGTCCTGCAGACAAGAACAAGTTCATCCTTATTTCAAAAAGACAGAACACTGATTTTTACAGCCAGCTGAGGAAGGCAAACTCCTGAGGTCAGACTCTCCCAATGCTTTTTCAGATGTCCAGCTGAAGAGCTGGGTTCTTTTTGTCCCTGGTGATCAGAGAGCTGTGAGCACCTGCTCAGCTGAGGTCTGCAGTCCTGGGTGGAGGCAAGAGGATGGAGCAGCTCTGCCTGTGGGTGTGCTCAAACAGACTCTATGGCAATCCCCACAAGGAACTGCTCTGAGATGTAGTTTTTGTGTCTTGCCAAGCTGTTCTTCTCTTGCTAAGTCGGAGAGCAGGAGCCTGAGGGTGTTGTTATCAATCTGGAGTTTGAATTCAGCATCTGTTCTGCATCTTCCTGCTGCTTTCCCAGGCATGAGGCCAGGGTTTGGTGTCCAGGAGGTGGGACCTGCCTGCAAATGCAGGGCTGTGCTCAGCCTCCCTATGCCCTCCTCCACAAACAAGGCTGCTGCAGCAGAGCAGGAAGGTGCAAATATTATTTTTACAGCCCAGAAAGCAGCTCTTGGGTTTGAATTAAATTTTCATTTTTATTTATTTATTTTTTTTTACCCTGCTTTGCATCTGTCTGAGCCCAGCACAAGTGTTCAGGCAGCTGGGTGCAGCACCGCAGGTGTCACAGAGAGGTTCCCCAGGACTTCACTGGAAGTCTCAGAAGGGAAGTAGCACAAACAGGGAGGTTTCCTGAGCAGGACGAGCTCCTGACAGAAGGGACCCTGTACTGTAGGAGCTTGGTGCTCTGGGTAATACCCAAAGAGTGTTTCCATGGCTCCTGGATTAGCTGTACCAGAGGCTCTGCTGCAGTACTGGCTTTTTCATGCTCTTCATAGGGTAGCAGCTTGTCATCTGGAAATTTATGACCATTTATTTTTATGTGAAGTGCAGATTAGAAATGGAATTCTACCTTTTTCACGAAAGCATATGACTTAAAAACCCCACGGACTTAAAAATCCCATCGAAAGTAGTGGAATATAATGGGCAGACTCAACAGAACTTTCTTGTTTTCCCTTGGTTTAATCTTTTTTTTAATTTATTTTTTTGTAGTCCCAGGCTTCAAAATACCTCAGCTGCAAATATTACTGTAATTCACATGCAGAAGCTTGCAGAGGTTCATGTGGAGAGGGTTTAGAGGCTAGGAATGATTTCTTCATGCCTCTTTGAGGTGATGGTGTCCAGGTAGTGCAGAGTGGCCCGACAGCACCTTTGCTGTGATGATATTATTAAAGGTTTCATTGTGAATGCCGTCAGAAAGATGGTATCTTTCATCCCCATCCCCACCCCAGTTCTTAACTTTCAGCTCCAAGTGTTGGTCTTTCCTGAGCAGCATTTTCTTATTAGATCATGAGATTATTTCTATTAGGTTTTATTTTCTTTTTCATACATGATGTCATACTTTAAATAATGTTTCTATTTTCATATCAAATGTGTCCATTCCAAGCCCTGTCTCAGTGGAACCTCAGCATGGTGTAATCTTTGGGAACAGCTGCTGAGGATACATATGTGTACCTCATACTCCAGTCACAGGCTCCCTCCTTTGATTGGAAAGGCTGAATAATACCTTCATTATTTCTTATAAATTGTTATTTGCTATTTTTTAAAGAAGTTCAGCCTTTACTGTGGCTTTGATACCACCTCCATCCTGAACCTTCCCTTCTGCAGGTTAAATTATTTTTTCTCCCTCCTGTGAGGGAGGGGAAAATAAACCATCCTTTTTCTTTTTGGCAGATTGGTGACATATCCAAGACACTCCTCTCCTGCCCTGTGATAAACTACTTTTTCTCTTTCTGTTCAGGCCATTTTTTTCTAGATCTCTGGTTTTTACTTTCTTTTGGACTAGATTTTCCATGGATTCTCAGAGAAAATTAGCAAATGCTCTGAGATTTATGAGCCACTTTTATTTCTTCAAAAGTCTATCAATCTCAGGGTTCTCCAAGTTATTCTTTCCCTATTGCAGGCTGAAATCTTTGTTGCTGGTATTAACTTGATGATGGAGGACTTTATTAATAAATGACATTTTGTTGAATATCCTGAACATGTTCATTCAAGGGTAGCTCTCCTCTGCTGAGCTTCCACTGGTTCTTTTACTTGGCCTTCCTCTTAATACACATTTATAAACTATTTCCTGTTGCTGTTATTGCTTCTCTGCTGATTTTATCTACTTCTGCGCCTACACTTCTCTGCTTTTCACAGGAATAACTGGCAGCTTTTTTTAATTTAAAAGGTTTTTTCACATGCCTAGTACCAAGCACAAAGGCTTCCCAGTCCCAGTGACTTCTGCTGTTTCTATATTACAATTATTCAAATTCACTGATGCAGTAACAGGTAATTATATGCTGTAATGGACATAGGAGGAAGACAGATATTGAAATCCCCAATTCCATAAACAAGATTAACTTGCTAAGTGTAGAGCAATCAAACCAATAGATTTTCTTTATGTGCTTTGAGAGTGTGGTTTGATGAATCTGGAGTATGCAGCAGTGTCTGGACCAGGTTGGAAATGCATCCTCTTGACAGGATAGTCCCAGGGATTGAGGTGCCAGGCAGTTTTAAAATGGCCAGTTTATTCATCATCTTAATCCAGTGAGTTGGGAGACTGACTGGGAAAAAGAGGGGGTGGAGGGGACCCAGTGACATTCATTGTGCTCTTCTGAGGATGCTCAGTTACTGCACAGAGCAAATTAAAATCCATCAATAACTGTTCCCAGGGATTTCCCCCTGCTGGCTTTTTTTTTGGGGGGGGGGTTGTTTTCTCCTATTTGCACTTTTTCCAAGCTGAATATTGAATTGGTATTTCCTGGCTGTTCCTGCCAGCTCCATTTCTTTTCTGCCTGCATCTGACCCATGTGCAGTTGGTCATGTCCCAGCAGCAGGTCTCCTGCTCAGCTGCCACTGCTGTCTCCCAGCCCTTTCCCTGAGGTCTGCCTTTGCCATCCTCCCCACCACTGGCAGTGTGCTGCCTCAAATGTTATTCTGTGTTCATGTGGACCAGGGCTGAATGAATTCCACTGCACAGATGTGGTGACCTGGATGTTCTTCTTCTCAGATGAAATATTTGTATGGTGGAGTTTGATTAAAAAGAGCTGAAGCAGGAAGAGGAGATCTGAGCTCCCTTCCGTGTGTAGAGGGCCAGGAGCAGCAGCTGTGAGGACAAGAAACAGGTTTTTTACCTCAGAGGTAGGCCACTAATTAGAAGGTAACTGTGAACCAACCCTTTAATTTCAGCCAAGGATAAGAGGCATTCTGGTCTGGTGAAATGGCTGCTCACATTACAGTCCTGGGAAGGTTGCATGTGGGAGAAACACACAGGTGTCCTCTGCTTGTGTCCTCCTCCAAATCAGAAAGGCCAGAAGGAGCAGAACCACTGTGCAGGAGTGCTGGAGAAGGGACAGGAGCTGCAGAGAGCTGCTGGTGCTGCTGGATCCATGAGAACCAGCTCAATTCTTTCCAGGAGCACAGGGAATAGGGGAGCAGTCAGCTCCAGCAGAGCACTGGAGACCTCGGCTGCTCTGCCCACCAGGGGCTTCTTCAGGGTGCTGCTTTACCTGGATGTCACACACAGGATGGCCTTGATCTCAGCCCAGCAAACAGCTCTGATGTGGCTGCCCAGACCTTGCTGTGGGACAGGACTGGGGCAGGCAGGCAGAGATACCTGTGGTCCTGCCTGAGCAGCCAGAGTGGACGGAGCCTGGTGGAGAAGGAGATTTTCCTGAGGGACATCTCAGTCTCCTGTCAGGGTACAGAGGCAGCCCCACAGAGAAGGGGCCCCTGGAAAGGCTGCAGGAGCAGGAATTGGTGTCACTGGGGCTGTCCCTGCCTGCTGAGCCTGGCTGGAGCCTGTGTCCCATCTGCGAGGGGCACCAAGCGTTCTGCACTGCCCCCAGAGTCCCTTGGCCTTCCTGTGCCACCCTGTCCTGCCAGCAGGCATGGGCACATAGCCCTGCTTGCCTGTCCATCTGCCTGTTTGTCTGCCTGGCTGCTTGTCTGTCTGTCTGTCTGGCCACAGCAGCAGGCAGGGCGAGCTCCTGCAGCCTCGTTCAGGCATGCCGAGGGGGCAGGACGGCCTTCCTGCCATGCTTTATTTTGTTGTTTGTTTGTTTGCTAGTTGATTAACATTTGTAGCAGCAGCAGAAATGAAAAAATAGAGGTGGTGTGTCTGTGTGAGTGCATTGTGCTGCGGGGTTACAGGCACAACAGGCACATTCCCCACGCCTGAGAGAGATTACAAGGGAGGGCGCAGGAATGTGCATCTGGCAGCACTTTGTGTCTTGGCCATTTCACTGCTTTCCCTGCATCTGAGGTTCCCAAAGTTTTGGTCATGGAGGGCCATTTAATCCAGGGAACAGATTTCCTCTGCAGGGAAACACCATTCAAGAGGAGTTGAGGGTGTTTGTAAGTAAAAGGTTGCTGCTTGAAAAAGTAGTAAGGCAAGGAACTGCCCAACCACAGCAACAGGAGGAAGCAAATTTCATTTTAAAGTAGAGGAAAGTGTAGCTATAATATGCCAAAAGATTGCTCATGGCCTGGGGCCAGGAACAGAATCTGAGCTAGCTATTGCAATTTTGTTTAAATTTCATGGGGTTTTAGATAGTAATTACAATACAATTATCAGAAATGCAGATCATTAAACATAAGATTCTCAGGCACCTTGGCCAACATTCTTCCTAAAATAGAGAAGATTAGTTAAAGTCTTTTTAAATGTGGTTAAATAAATTAATGCCCTATCCCTGGAAGTGTCCAAGGCCAGGCTGGGCAGGGCTTGGAGCAGTCTGATCTGGTGGAAGGTGCCCCTGCCCGTGGCAGTGAGTTGGAGAGGGATGAGCTTTGATGTCCTTTCCAACCCGAAGCATTCTGTGGTTCTATGATAAATACAGACAGCTAACAGGGATTATTCTTTGGGCACTCTCAGAATGTCCTTTTATTAACTTCTCATGAGAAGATACACTCCCTCTGGAGATCTGACAAGATCACCAGAAACTTACCTATGATGCTTTTACTTGCTTTTCTAACTGATAGATTACTTGCTCCAAAGTGTTTCTGTAAATTCATGTTTTTGGCAGATGACTGCAGCAAGGTTTGAGGTTGCTGTGCCTTAGCTCTGCTCTGTGTGTGCATGTGGGAGGGAGTCTATTTTAAGGGAGAATCCGTTCCTTCCTGAAAGGCCACTAATTATTAGTTGTTGTCAAGTGATTTTATTGTGTCTGGGAGATTGCAGAACCCAGCAGTAGAGTGGGGCTTGTTAAAACCATAGTGATGTATGAGAAATGAAGCACACGAAGGCATACCCTAGCACAGATGGGAGAGAGGATGCTGGAATTGCATTGTTTGGAATTGCATTGTTTGGAATTGCATCCAGCTGCTGGAGTTGCAGAGGATGCAGCAGGAAGATTGCAGCCCAGGTAGAGAGAGCACTCAGCCAGGCTGAGCTTCCTGCAGTGCACAGGCTGGAGGCCCCACATTAAAACATTTGGCTTTATTCCCAGATGTTCCATTCCTCCAAGCCCAGCTGCACTCACAGGCACAAGAATTCCAGAAGGCAGCCATGCTGCCCAGCTCTTTGTTTGCCCTCAAGCCTGCTGAGGGGGACTTTTCTACCCCCCTTTTTCATGCCACAGCCCAGGGAGGAGGGTCAGACAGCAAATTTAAGTCTGTGGGAAGTTTCTTTTTTTCACTGCTTCCAGTCACCCTTCCAGGGCAGAGCACCTGGAGCAGGCAGCATGCCCCCAGCTCCCTGGCTGCCTCCCTTGCCTCTGACCATCTAGCTGGTGTGCCACGCTCTGCAGTCACTCAGGGAGGGATCTGTCCCCACAGCAGGTCATTCCCAACTGGAGACAAGCAGTCATGCTGCAGCTGGCTTGGTCTGGGCTTGTGACTCTCTGTGCTTCTGGGGGTGACTCTGACAGTACAAGGTTTGCTCAACAATGGCCCTGTTGTCCCTGGATGGCAGAACAACACAGCCCTTCAGAGTGCTTGGCCCTGGTGCTCTGCCTCATACCAGATACTGGTGTCAGAGAGAGAGTGGCACATCCCTCCTGAGAAGGGTGAGGCTTGTAAAATACTTCTCTGCTCCAGGTTTCCCACAGCAGAGTCTCAGGCTTCCAAATTTTTGGAAGAAAAAAACTTAATAATGGAGTGGTACAGTGCTAGAAACAGCCCTGGGGAGAGACCTTGAACAAAGGAATCCCTGGGCTTTTACAGCCTTACAATCCACATACCCATTGCAGTGGTTGAGTCCAGGGTCTCCTGCTGTTCTCTGGCTCCTACAGAGACCCTGGGTGACCAAACACCCCCTGCTCAGCCCTGCAGGGCCCTGAGCCCTTGGTCAGGGGAAGGGTCAGTGTCCTCAGTGTCCATTCCCAGCCACTTGCCAGGGGCTCTGGCCATTCCCCCACTCCTGGCACAGCCTGCAGGTCCCAGCTCAGCTCCCCCCGGAGCACTGGGGATTCCACAGAAGGGAGGAGGGCTCCTGCCTGCCCCTGGGCTGCCCTGGCACAGCACACATCCAGCCCAGGGCTCTTGGAGGGCTGGCATTTGCCTCACCCCTACTCTTTCACCTTCCTATCCTACCAAGCCATGGTGTGATAACTCCTGCTTGGGGAAGCCTTAGTGTCCAGGAGAGGCAGCTCCTGACAGCCTGTGGCTGAGCTCTGGGTCTCCATTCCACTGAGGGGATGGGGCTGTGACTCAGGTACTTCATGTCAAACTCTGTCACGTCGGAGTGGGCTGAGTTTGCACAGCAGCATGCAGAGCTTTTGCATAGAAACATGAAACTGTGCTCATGGCAGCTCTGGATCTCTTGAGAAATCAGCTTTGTCCCAGCTGGCCACATCCTGTTCTTTTGAGACATTGTGGTAGGGAGACAGCATGGCTTCATTTTCTGATGACAGAAAAGCAGCAGAGCAGGGCACTCAGTGTGCTGGCTGTGTCCTGGCAGATGAGCCAAGCCTAGACCTCCAGAGCCTATACCCACTCTGCTGGTTAGCAAGTGAGATTCCAAATGTTAACTCTCTGAACACCAAGAAACATTGGTGCTGAAAGGAAAACAGAGGAATGGGAGAGTGCTAACTTCTGTATTTCTTTTGGGGAAGAAGGAAAAAAGCTACAGCTAATTCAGAAAAACTCCTTGGCTCCCACAGGGACACTGCCTGCTGGGAGGGTTTGCTCCATCTTTCAGGGAGGCAGCTGGTCACAGATATGCTTGGGAATGGGTAAGAGGTATCAGCCCAGTCCTTCTGGCATTCTTTCATGGGATTTTCACTTCTGGATGGTTCATGGGCTGACTTCCAACAGGGGTGTCCGAGGCCATGTGTTGATGCCAAGATCTGCCCTTTTCTCTTCAGTACCTGTTTCTTAGACAGGACAGACTGCAGTCAGGGCATGGACAGACAAATGTCATCACCAGCTGCCTATTTTACTGATTCCTTGAATCCTCTTACCCTTCACTGGTTTCATCCCTTTCCCCATCTTTGTTTCTTCCTCTGACCACCTACCCCTCATCATCCCTTCTCTCATATAATACCTCATTCCCTGCATCCCTCTGTCCCTCAGTGGTCTGACCCTAACCCTGACCCTAACCCTAACCCTAACCCTAACCCTAACCCTAACCCTAACCCTAACCCTAACCCTAAACCCTAACCCTAACCCTAACCCTGACCCTAATCCTGGCCCTAAACCTAACCCTAACCCTAACCCTGACCCTGACCCTGACCCTAACCCTAAACCCTAACCCTGACCCTGACCCTGACCCTGACCCTAACCCTAACCCTAACCCTAAACCCTAACCCTAACCCTAACCGTAACCCTAACCCTAACCCTAAACCCTAACCCTAACCCTAACCCTAACCCTAACCCTAACCCTAACCCTAACCCTAACCCTAACCCTAACCCTAACCCTGACCCTGACCCTTACCCTAAACCCTGACCCTGACCCTGACCCTAACCCTAACCCTAACCCTAACCCTAAACCCTAACCCTAACCCTAACCCTAACCCTAACCCTAAACCCTAACCCTAACCCTAACCCTAACCCTAACCCTAAACCCTGACCCTGAACCTGACCCTGACCCTGACCCTGACCCTGACCCTGACCCTGACCCTAACCCTAACCCTAAACCTAACCCTAACCCTAACCCTAACCCTGACCCTGACCCTGACCCTGACCCTGACCCTGACCCTGACCCTGACCCTGACCCTGACCCTGACCCTGACCCTGACCCTGACCCTGACCCTAACCCTAACCCTGACCCTGACCCTGACCCTAACCCTAACCCTAATCCTTTCCTGTGACTCTCTGGGATGATTTTCACCCCAGACCAAGGCCCTGATGGCTCTCACCACAAGGGTGACTGCACAGAGTGCTGTGTTTGTGAGATTAGATTATCTCAGGTTCCATCATTGTCCCTCTGTGTTCTGTTCCTGTTCCTCTCTGCTCTGTTGTGTGTGGAGCTGGGCTCTTCATGGAATCACAGATTCCTTAAGGATGGAAAAGTCCTTTGGGACCATCAAGTCCAGTCATTAACCCAGCACTGAACCATGTCCCTAAACACCACATCTGGTCATTGTCTGAGCACTTCCAGGGACATTTTGCCTTCACAACCTCTCCTAATGCCTGACCACCCTTCTGGTGAAGAAATTTTTCCTGATATTGCAGCAGTCTGTCTACAGGACCCCTCACTGGCTTTCCAGGTCTGTGCTGTAGAAGCTGCATCCAGCATCCTTGTGGCTGCCCAGTGTGACCACCCACAGCTATTTTCCTGTGCAGTGTCAGTCTGGCCATGCATGGCTCAGCTGGATACAGGAGAGGGGCTTCTCAAGGGAACTGGACAGATTTGTCCATTAAGTGACTTGTTTATTAGCATAGCAGGGAAAAACAACTGTGTGTTTTCCTGGGGGAGATTCCTGAGCTCCCTGTGGGTGCATTGTGGGCACTGTGTTCTAGATGGGCTTTCTCAGAGCAGACTCTACTCCCATCTGGCTGCCCGTGCTCCTTGGCACCTGGTGAGAGGGTGGTACTTCATTTCCCCCTTCTTGGTTGGCCTTTCAGTGCCAGATCTCTGCACCCTTGTCACAAAGTGCTGAGTGCTGTCACCCCCTGAGAGCACCCAGAGAAAGGAGCACAGGAAAGGGAGCAGGGCTCAGGCAGAGCACGAGGCAGAGAAGGCTGACAGCTGGGCTGTCCTTTGCAGGCTGCTCTCACCCTCCTGCTCACTAACCACTCCCAAAATCCCTGCAATCAAAGGCTTTTTATTGTCTCTTTGCTACCCACCCTATCAAATCAGGGCCCCACTCCCACTGCTCTTTCTCCACACTGAATCTCAATCCTGCCATCTTTCTTACGCTTCCTACTCCTTACACCTGCCTAGCTTCCCTCCTCAGCCAAACCCCAGTGACTGCTATAGCCAAGCACTCCCTGAGCTGCTGCTCTGCCAGGGAGTGAGCATCGTCTGTGGCAGGATCTGGACCAGACCTGCTGCCAGGAGTCCCACGTCACCCACCACGGGGGCCAGGCTCAGCTGCAGCTCCCTGCTGGGACTTCTCCCAGTCTGGCACATGGCTCTGTGCACCAGGCACATGTTGAGAAGGAAGGGAGAGGGCTGAGCTGCACTGCAGTTACTCAGATTTTTCACTTCTGGTTTGATATCCCCTATTTTGAAGGGGTCAGGATGGGATTCACAGGTCAGAGCATTTCCCTTCCCACACATTTTGGTCTCTCACACAGCACTGAGGCAGAAAACATCACCCACTCCATCTCCCTGGGTCGTGTACCTTCAGAAACAGCTTGCTTCTCCCTCATTTATGGTAGTGATGGAGAAAAATATCCTAGTCCCAGAAGGCTCCTTCTCTGCTAACACAGTGCTTTTCATGTTCATTAATTACAGCAGAGTCCCGGGCACGTGCCTGTGCCACAGCCAGGGACCTGGGTGGGTGACAAGGGAGGCTTTTGGCAGCTGTGGGTCTGGCTGGGGACCAGGCAGAGCTGGGTGGGAAGCATGCACACTGTGTTCCAGAGCCAAAGCAGACAGAGAGGAGTGCAGAGATATGGGAGAGCTGGCCACCCGTTCCTCCTGGTCACAGCCACCATCAGCTGCTGGGAAGGTGGCAGAGATGGCATCCAAGGAAACAGAGATGGCATCCAAGGAAACAGCAGCTGCATGGAGATGCAGGAGTTATTTAGGAAGAAGAAGGAGCGAAGCAGAGTGCCATGGCACAGGGGAAGTTTATTAGCACAAGGAGGTTTTTAAAACTGGGAAAAATGCGAGCTGCCCAGCTAAAGTGGAATGTGGGTATGTGGTGTGCATAGTTCAGCACACAGCTTCAACCTCAGCACTCTGAGATGCTCTAACTCAGCACAAGAAGAGGTCTGGCCTCTGAGGGGATGAGGGCTGGTGGCACAGGAGGCTGGTGCCCAGAGCAGAGGAATGGCACAGCAGGGCTGCAGGGCAGTGGCACGGGCAGGGCCACCCAGGGAGGGTGACTTGTCCCCAGCAGAAAGTGCCATCCTATTCAGCCCGAGGGGAGCTGTGCTGGTTGCCATGACAACCAGGACAGATCATATGACCCGTTCCACTTTCTATATATAAGTCTGTTTCACACAGTGTATGTGACTCCATGGAAACCAAATGTTGAGCAAGAAAGATTGCATAAAAATGAACAAAATACAGAATGACTCAAAGTACGAGGCAGAGAGGCTGTGGGTAGGGCTGAGGGGTTTGTGGGTGCCCCAGGCCTTCTCCTGAGCCAGGGCACAGGCTGGGACAGGCATCAGCTGAAGCCAAACACAGACCCCTCTTCTTTAACTGCACCATACAGCACACTCCTGTACCTAAAGTGGCTCCAGGACAGCCAGAGAGGGACTTTGGAGCGACAGAGAGCAGGTTCTGATGGGCTTTTAGGAAGAAATTCTTCATTCTGAGGGTGGGCAAGCCCTGGCACAGGTTGCCTAGAAAAGCTGGGGCTGCCCCGTCCCTGGAAGTGTCCAGGGCTGGGTTGGACAGGGATTGGAGCAGCCTGGGATAGAGGAAGGTGTCCCGGCCCATGGCAGGGGCTTGGAATGAGATGAGCTTTGAGGTCCTTTCCAGCCCAAACCATTCAGTGATTCTGTGTTTCTGCCTTTTCTGCACCAGGACTGACACACACCTTTCCAAAGCTCGCTGATCACACACACTGCAGTTAGGCAGGAGGATAAGCTCAGCTGTCAGTGCAGAACAAGCTGTTCCCCGCAGCACAGAGGCTGCTCTGGGACAGATTCATGCTGTGTCCTTGCATTGCTCCTTGCAGGGAGTTTCCCTCCATAGTTTGCCCATTTTTCTGTCACCAGTGATCCCCCAGCACTGCAGGGCAGCTGCTTGTTTGGGCACTGTGGCCTTTCCTTGTGCTGCTGGGTCTGCAAGTGTGCCTGGACAGGTGGCAGCAGCAGGTGGGTGTGCTGATGCTGCCCTCCAGCCCTGTCCCACAGCCAGAGCTCCCCTTCATTTGCTCCGAGGCTGCATGCTCTGCTGAAACAGGATCATAAAATCACAGAAGCATTTTAATTGGAAGGGGCTTTTGGAGGTCTCTGGTCCAACCCCTTGTTCAGAATTAGATCAGGTTACTCTAGGCCTGAACTTGTGGTTTTGGGATTGTTTTGCTTTCCTTTCCCTGGGGTTGTGTGTTGGGAATTGCCCCTGGTCTGAGCTGTGCTGGAGCACTGTGCAAGCCCATACATCTTCAGGGAGCTCAGGCTTGTCAGCACACAGATGTTTCCTCCCTAGGATCCCTCTTTGAAGGAGAATGGGGATTTCCTGCAGTTTGAAAATGGGAAGTCATTTTCCTCTATTGAGCAAGGCAGAACTTGCCTCAGGGTCAAGTCATCATGGATTGAACTGATGTGTGTTATTCCCTGTTACCCCACTTTGCTGCATAAAACTCTCTTTGGCTTTTTTCCACCACTGGAACAGAATCACAATGCCAAGGGCTTTTCCAAAGGAACAGGATGAGTTGTGCTGCTGCTAACTTGATCAAGAGGACTAAGAAGAAAAAGAAAAAGAGAACAGTCAGAAAGTCAGAAGAGGTGGAGTGGGAGAGGCACTCACCACCTCCCTGCTGCCCTGTTCTGAGCTGGCCCAGCCAGACAGAAAGTGTCAGAGCTCTGACAGGCAGCCCCTGGCTGCTGCTCTTCTCCACCTGAAGCATCCAGGGTGTCTGACCCCATTGTCCTTCTCTTCAGACTTGCTTCTAGACCATCAGTGTATGGCAGCACACAGATAAAACAGTATTTCCTGGTCAGGATTGTGGTGCTCTGGGGTGGCTCCCTGGCCCACACAGGTTGTCCTCCTCCTGGCATCCCTGGCCCAGTGCCCATGGAGGCAGGGGAAGAAGCACAGGGAATGGTCAGGTTTGTGTGCTCTGTCCTAAACAGCAAATCCTTCTGTCTCCTGTCAGTGCTGCTCTCCTGGATTAGGGAGTTAAACCCATAGATCTGTTGTTATTCCACATGCTTGCCTTTGCTATCTCTCTCTCTCTCAGCTCTCTTTGGTGCTGAAGAGCACCAGTGCCCTTTCTGCAATAGCTGCTCATTTCTGTTTCCTCTCTGCTGTGCCTTTATCAGAATTCCATCCCTGTGTTTCTGCAGGCAGCAGACAAAAACCATCCCTTGTCACGTAGAACCAGACCTGATGGGCTCTTGTATGTTCCCCTGCTACACAAAATTCTGATCCTAGGAAACCTCCTGGGAGAGAAGTGCTTGTGCTGTTGGATTTTGATGTTTTGTGAGACACTTTGATCCCTTTTCCAGCCATCCAGTACAGATGGAGGAGGATTTCACCGGGGTCACACGTTGGCTGCTCACATTGTTCAGGTTTCCTGTTTCCTCCAGCATGTGTTGCAGACATCCTTTCTGGGTCCAGATTTGCCTGTCCACCACCATGGTGACAGCAGCTGGTGACACTTCCAGCAGTGACAGTGAGGGGAGTGGCCTGAGCGTTTCTGAGCTCAAAGGCACCGTGGGAGTTGGAAGGTTTAGAAAGCAGAAGGGACTGCAAGCCCCCCCAGCCTGAGCTGGGGCAGGGCTGTCAGGCTCCTGGCTTTTCCTCTTTATTGGAATACAGCAGAATTTCTAGAAAGAGGCACTTAATCATGATGGAGGAAGCACAAGAAATGCACAGCTCCCTGGTAAGCCTTGATACTTATCCTCATGATTGGCAGATTCTTTTCAAGCTGAGCTTTTCCTCAGCTTCCAGTCCCTGCCTGCTGCTCTCTCTTAGCTGGTTTGCAATGCTCTCTGCTGACACCTTTCCTCTCCATGCAGACATCCTCTGTTGTAATTTACTGTTCTCAGAAACTATCCTGGCAACAATTCCCCTAAAATAGGAACAAGAAATCAAAGTAACAGCCCAGTCTTGCTGATCTGTCTAAGGTGCATCTACACATGGGCACCTCTAAGCACTTTCCTTGGTCCATGTGGCTGGGAACAGGGGTGCCCTGGTGGGAGCTGGCTTTGGGAGAGCACTGAAGCCTGTCTGTGGCTGCTGTGCCAGATGTGGAGCTGTGCCAGATGTGGAGCTGTGCCAGATGTGGAGCTGGCCTCTTGGAACACTGCGTGCCAGTCCCCTGTGCAGTCCCATGGCCTGTCCTTGCTGTGTCCCAGCAGCAGGATTGCCTGTCATCACCTGCCACAGGAACCAAAACTTCTCCCACAGGGGTGTGAAACATGGTCCTGGTTTAGCTGTGCTGATGAAAGAAGGGACTGCAGATGGCCTGGCTGGAACAGGGCTGTGTCTGCTGAGAAAAATAGAGCAAGAAAATCTCTCCTTTTCCTCAGATCTCCTGTTTTGGCAGAAAAGGGACAATGTGCTACCCACGATGGCCTCTCTGGCACTTCTCATTTTTGAAAGGATGGCATGCTGAGTGTTCCTAAACTAGGAGGGACTTAATACATTCTAATGCCTAGGCCCATGTGCATCTATCCCAGATCTCATCATCCCACACTACCTATGCCAAAGCATCCTGGGCTCCTGCCTGAGGAGAATAGGGCTTATGGTGATATGGCAAGGGGGGGATGCCTTCAAACTGAGAGAGTAGGTTGAGATTAAAACATTAAGAATAAATTCTTTACTGTGGGGGTGGTGAGGCCCTGGCACAGGCTGCCCAGAGAAGTTGTGGCTGCCCTTGGATCCCTGGAAGTGTCCCAGACCAGGTTGGAGCTTGGGATAGTGGAAGGTGTCCCTCCCCATGGCAGGGGGGATGAATGAGATATCTTTAAAGTCCCTTCCAATCCAAACCAGTTGGTGATTCTGTGAGGGCAGAGAGGTGAGGAAACCTGTATGAAGTTTTGTTTCTTCTTCTGTTCCTCCCCTGTGGCATTTTCAGTTCCTCTTTCCCCCTAAAGCTGCTATAGGAGCTGGAGTCCAAGTGTTGTTGGGAGGGAATTGCACTGGGACCAGTTAGGGGCTCTAAGACAGCACTGCTCCTTGCATTCAGTGGAGCTTCTCTGCAGTCTCCATGGGGGGATCAGTCCTGCTTAACAGACATCCTTTCTGGGTCCAGATTTGCCTGTCCACCACCATGGTGACAGCAGCTGGTGACACTTCCAGCAGTGACAGTGAGGGGAGTGGCCTGAGCATTTCTGAGCTCAAAGGCACCGTGGGAGTTGGAAGGTTTAGAAAGCAGAAGGGACTGCAAGCCCCCCCAGCCTGAGCTGGGGCAGGGCTGTCAGGCTCCTGGCTTTTCCTCTTTATTGGAATACAGCAGAATTTCTAGAAAGAGGCACTTAATCATGATGGAGGAAGCACAAGAAATGCACAGCTCCCTGGTAAGCCTTGATACTTATCCTCATGATTGGCAGATTCTTTTCAAGCTGAGCTTAGACATTCCTGTCTAAAACAAAGGGAAGGCATCCACACATACTCCATGCTGTCTTGGTTTCAGCTGAGGTGCAGTTAGTTTTCTTCCTAGCAGCTGGCACAGTGCTGAGTTTGGATTCAGTGTGAGAAGAATGTTGATAACAGCCTGATGGTTTAGTTGGTGCTCAGCAATGCTAACCCTGAATGGAGGGCTCAGTGTCCTGTGCTGTGCCAGCAGGGAGCTGCAGAAGGAGCCAGGAGGGAGCAAGGCCAGGACAGCTGACACACATTGTCCAAAAGGATATTCCACACCACAGAATGTCATAAGCTGGGGGAGTTGGCTAGGAGGGGCTGAATGCTGATCAGGGAAGGGCTGAGTATGGCTGCTCAATTGTACTGTGCATCACTTGTCTTTCTTGGGTTTTATTCCTCTCTTTGTTTCCTCCTGTTTCTTTGTTATTGTCATCATAATCATTATTATTATCATTATATTTTATTTTATTTCAGTGATTAAACTGTTCTTCTCCCACGAATTTTACTTTTTTTTCTGGTGCTCCTCCCTGTCCCAGGGGTGGGAGGCAGGGAGTGGGTGGCTGTGTAGTGCTGAGTTGCTGGCTGGAGTTAAACCACAATGCATGCACATAAAAGCAAACTGTTTCCCCATTGTTTGCAAGAACTTCAGCATTTGGCAGTGCTGAGATTCCCTCTTGTCATTGATAGAGGCTGCTGTGCTCACAGCACTTCTTGACAGGCAAAATCAGAAGCAAAGGTAGAAATATTAGTAACCAAAAAGCAGAATTAGCACTGCAAAACATAATGCTTGTATGCTTTTTGAAGTGATGCACATTTTGGCAGGGACTACAGCTGAAACACTGGGTTAACTTTGCTTTTTATAGTATTTCCATCCAACATTTGCTGGTGTTTACTGTATACCATCCCCATCTGTCTCTTGGTTTAAGAATACAGCCATGGCACTCACCTGTGAGAGAGCTCTGCTCTTCCTGCAGTCCAGCAGAGACACATGAAGCACACTGAAAATGTGACTGAAAGGATCTTGGGGCAATTCAGAGCCTCCCTTAAGCAAATGCTAATATCTGTCCTTGCAGGGCTCTGCTGCTGACTGCACAAAGTGGAGGAATACCATGGGCCCCTGAAGTGATCTGAGATTAATGCAGACCTGCTTGGCACGTGGGATCACTGTAGGGTCAAATTAAGGAGAAGGGGTAGTGGAAATAGAGGGACTTCAGTTCCTGAAGGGAAAGAAGGTGTTGGATGCAGAAACAGGGAGAGTGCAGCAAAAATGTGTGAAATCTGGATCTTCTGAAAGAACCCAGGGCTGGATTACCCCAGATTCCTCTTTGTGAGGTTTTCATGCACAGCAGAGATAGTCTGGTGTATCTTTGTTGTTTTCAAGGCCAGATATCCGTGAAGGAAACAAGAGGGAACCAACCTGCTGCTGAATCCTTCTGGAGCTGGCACACTCCCACACTGCAGAGTTCACTTTTCTTCAGTGTGCTTTTGCAAACAGTAACAGGGGACCAATAATGCCATGGTGGAGGAGCTGTCCCAGGATTTTTTCCAGTACTCTGTGCCATCCAAAGAAGTTTACTGGGAGAGGGTCTGGTTTTGTGGTTCAGGTGATGGTGCCTCTATAAAATGAAAGGTGACAGCACCTCCATGATCAGTGCTTTGACCCACTGGTGTATCCCTGGGAAGATAAAGGAGGGCCAGATGCCTGCCTCTCTTTCTCAGACACTTGATCATTTCATGCCTTGCATTTTTTTGCTCAGCCTGAGTCCTTTCCTTAGACAGCTCCACGTGCTCTTGGGACACTAAATACAGAGGGGTTCATTTCTGTCCCAAAGGGTGATTTCTCCAGGGCAATGCTGCTTCCTGTTCTGCATGAAGCTAGCACAGATGAAGGGAGAAACAGACTGAAATTCTTTGGGTATATTGGAATCTGTAGAATGCACAACCACATCATTTCCTTCCAGCTGTGTGTCTGGTTAGACTTTACATTATCTAGATATTGACTTAATAGGTTGGATTTTTTATTTCTTTTCTCAGCAGAAACCCCGAAAGGCAACTCCTCAGCCAGGAGAAGACACCTTGAACGGGCACCTTCCCCCAGGCTGGCAGAGCTACATGTCTCCCCAGGGTCGCAGGTACTACGTGAACACCTTCACAAATGGTAAGTGGGGGTGGCTTTCTGTTGTGTTTGGGTTCCCCCCAGATGAAGGAAGGAATGATGGATCTGACTCCATGTACTCAGAAGGCTGATTTATTATTTTATGATACTGTATTATATTAAAGAATGCTGTACTAAACTATACTAAAGAATACAGACAGGATACAGACAGAAGGCTAAAAAGATAATAATGAAAACTCCTGACTCTCTGCAGAGCCCTGACACAGCCTGGCCCTGACTGGCCAAAGAGTGAAAACAACTCCCAGCAGAATGCAATGGAACAATCACCTGTGGGTGAACAATCCCCAAACACATTCCACATCGGCACAGCACAGGAGAAGCAAATGAGATAAGAATTGTTTTCCTTTTTCTCTGAGGCTTCTCATCTTCCCAGGAGAAAAATCCTGCGTGAAGGGATTTTTCAGAGAATGTGAATGCCACAGTTTTCCAGTACATGTTTCACCTTACCAGCACAGATCTGTTTCAGGAATTATCTTGATAGTTGATTTTGATAAGAAAAGTAGCTGCAGAGCCAGGGTAATTAATATGATCCTGACACCATACCTGAAAGAAAATACAAGAAGATTATGATCTTTAGTTCTGATCATCAGAAGACATCTGAAACACTGACAAAAGACAGAGAATGTAAAGTAGAAATGCCCCGGTCATAAATGTTTTGGAGTTTGAAACACTGTTAAAGATACAATTTTTACCACATTCCCTATTTCCTTTGCCAGGAGATATTTATGTCTATATATACACATACATGTACAGCAGTTTGATAGAACATCAGATATCACTAAAGCACGATTAGGAAAAACAGAAACAGGGAAGGTCACACTCAGCTTGCCCATGGAGACAAGGAAAGAAAAAACACATGTAACAGACAAAGCTTTCAGCCTGTATTTGTGTGTTCTATTCCCCTGTCGTGCTGAGAAGCAGAATTAACTCATGATCTTATCACCTGCTCAAGACCTGTCAAACTTGTACCACCTCCAGTTTACCTGAGACTCTGTGTCAACCTGCTCTTCTCATCATGAGCTCACAGCAGCATTGCAAAACAGGGTCTTGTGACCAGCAAATCCACATTTCTGTAGCAAAGAGAATGCCAGAGTGACAGGAAGGAGAGGACAGGGGGAGCTGACCTTGTTCACAGGGAAGCTGCAGCCATCAGGAGTGACCTCTGGCATTCCTTTATCTCACAAAGGAGAGCCATGGGCACTTCATGGTCTGTTCAGGGGCTGATGGGTTTTATTTCAGAAGCTTTTGGCCCAGGACTTTGCCAAGTCATTATTTACTGGAGCTTGATGCACTCACATCTTACAGGACACTCCGTCCAGAAGGTGCAGTTCCATTTAACCCTGCCTCCATTTCCAAGCACAGATTGCTCTGGCTGGTGGGCAGCATCCCCTGCACAGCTGGGGAGATCAGCAGGAGTTAGATACCCATCCCCAGTGCAGTTCAAATGCAGGGGAGGAGGTGATTATCCTCAGTTCTGAGCCATCACTGGGATGGACCTGTGCTCACTGGGTTGAGGCCAGGTAAAACCAGTAAGAGGCAGAGCCTGTTTCTCTTGGGATAAGAGCTCTTGTCAGAGGGACCCTGCCTCACAAAGGTGGGGGACTGGGACTAAATTTCTCCACAATGTCAGGCAGTTTTGTACTTCCCTCAGAAAAGTTACAAGTAATACAACCAGGGCCAATTGCCATATTCTGCTTGGGAGCTCAGGCCAGGAATCAGATTTCTGATTCCTCTAGGAAGGGAGGATAACTTTGGCACAGGCTGACCAGGGAGGCGGGGGAATCTCTGTCCTTGGAAAATCCCAGAAACTGGCTGGACAGAGCTGTGGCTGGTCTGTTGTTAGCACTGATCCTGCTCAGAGTAGCCAGGCTGAACACTTCCAGAGGTCACTTCCATCCAGCCTTTCTCAGGAGCATGCCCAACCCCCCTGTGGTTGTGCTCTCAGCCATTACAGCGTTGTGTGGTTCTCAGAACAGCAGCGTGTAAGAGAGGGTGGAAGTGGGGTTTCTGTGTTCTGAGCCTCGCTTTAGGGATCACTTATTCAAGTTCTGTTTAGATGAGAATCTCTTCACCAGACTAATCCTAAGCCCAGTGAAGCACTTCCATCCTTGAAAGGCTCTGGTGAGAGGAGGTAGGGGCCTTCTCCTGGGGTGGGACTGTGGCTAAACATTTACCCAGCATCCAGGCAGGGTCTGTGGGAAGGGGACTTGTGTGGAGGAAGGCATTTCCTTGATGGGAAAACAGGTCTCAAAAGCAACAAAGGCACTTTGAAAGCTGACTAAAGGGAAAACAAAGCAGGGACCATAGTAAAATTACAATAAGCTACTGCAAAACTGGTTGCCAGCTCATCCTCAGAGCATGGTCATCAATGGTCCCTTGTCCAGGGGGAGTTTGTGGTGAAGGGAATCCTGCAGTGATCTGCCCGAGAATCCATTCTAGGCAGCATTTCCAATGATGAATGGCATGCTGACATTGAGAGCACTTACTTAAAAAATAACTTTTAACTGGAGCTGGGAGGGAACACGGTGTTCTCTCCTGCTCAGAACAGGCTCAGAATTCACAACCACCCTGGAACAGGAGGATGCTGTTCAGTGAAGATGCATTTAAGATCAGAGATTTCACCAGAAATAATTAAGTGGCAAATACAGGCAATGGAACAGTTTACAGATGAAGACACTGGGGCTCTGGAGGATCTGAAGTTGAGTGAGAGCCAGCAGTGTTGTGCTAGTACAAACCAGCCAGCATTTTCCATTGTATAAATAGGAGTGTTGTCTGTGAGGCATGAAGTAAGCCTCCAACTTAACAAGGAAATTATAATGCCTCAGCTGGAATATTTTATCTTGTTTGGACTCTACACTTCAGGAAATATGTGAGTCAGCTGGATAAAGCCCAGAAGAGAGTAGCAAAAGTGATGGGAGATGTGGAAAACATAGCCTGTGTGTAAATGCTGAGACTGGGGATGTCTGCCCTTAGAAAGCAAAGATGTGGGCAGGGTTGTGGAAGTAGGCTTAAAGTGCATCAAATGCCACTCTGGAGAAGGCTGTTTGCAATGCCTGTCATCACCAAAAGATTTTCATTTCAATTTCAGTTTTCATCTCTAGAAGACATTTCAATTGCAGCCAGGACAGCTAACTCTTCCACGCTCTGTTGGAAGTGAAGTGTGGGAGTACAGAGTGGCCTGGGACCCTGTATCACCACAGCAGGTTATGCAAAACCATGAAAATTCATGGTTGGCCTTCTCTGGGGTAGAGCAGGGGCAGTATGACTTCCTGAAATCCCTGCCAGGCCTGTTTGTCTCAGTCTGTAAAGCCTCAACTGCACGAAAATATTTATCAGTGTAGAAACTGACAAATACCTGGGACTCAATGGAAGTTGTTCTTTATTTGGTGTCTTTGTATTTCCCCAGTTTTTACAATCATCACGTGTGACCAGGCTCTTGTCACTCATCTGCTGGTTTGCTTTTTCTGGTTGTCTGAGTCAAAAAATCTTAATATGACTTCAGAGGAACTTTTCATTTGTGCTTTTCATTTGCAGCTGTGCTGAATCTTCCCACTGTGTTTTGGGGCAGGTCCTGCCCTGCCATGGACTGTCCTGCCCTGAGTTCTCCAGGGAGAGGCAGGATCAGCCAGGAACAGGAGAGGGTGGGCTCCACACCACGGGATCTGCTGGGAGCAAGGGGGGACACAGCTGGGATGCAAGGGGGGACACAGCCTTTGAAAAAGGTCATCTAAGTCCAAGATTTGGTGTGGTGGAGCTCTGTGCTGCTCCCCAGATGAACCCTGTGTGTAGTTCTGTGCCCTCCTCCTAAAGACAGGAGGTGTCGGGTGACCTGTCTGCTGAACAGCTTGTCTTTCTGGCCATGCCTGGTGGTGCATCTTCTCTGCCTCAGTGCAGAAGTCTTTTTGTTTTGGGTTAAATTGTTTTATTGCTCTTAGTGCTTGAACTATTCAGAAGTGGTAACACAAGTATCCACTTGCATTCCTGAGAAGGGGAAGTGGTATTTTAGGGTCAAGTAAAATCTTCATTCTTTTGAGCCTTCAAAATACAGCAGATGTGTCCCTTCTTGTGAGGCATTACTATTATTGTCACCATTGTTTTCAGTGGTTTATGTCCTTCCACACTGGGATTATCTGCCTTTGTTGTACATCTTGACCGTGAGATGAGCTCAGCTGGTCAGAGCAGGGTGCTCATAATGCCAGGGCTGTGGCTTTGATCCCCATATGGGCCATTCACCTTAGAGTCTGACTCCATGATCCTTCTGGGTCCCTTCCAACTCAGACTATTTTGTGATTTTGTGATCTTATCTGACTGTAACAGTATTTCCACCATGTGTTGTTGTGTGGTCTAATTTTCATTGTCTTTACAGGAGAAAACCACAAGGAACTGGTTCTTAACTAGAAAGAAATAGAATATATGAGACAGCGTTCTTATGTGGAAGAAAAATGTTGGGAAAATCAGTAATGAAGGAATTGGGGTGACCCTGGAACAAACAGATGTGCAGAGGTGACAAACAGCACATTCCTGTCTGTCTCCACTTGACATCCCACCAGATAAACCCTCCACATTTATCATCCTCTGAAGCAGGTTCAATCCTGAAACCATTGGAAGGGCCTCTGAGGTGGATACAGCCTGCACAGTGAAACCCAAGACAATTTCAGTGCAGCCAAGGTTTTCTGAGCATGGCCTGACCACAGGAGGGTTGAGTCTGCACCAGTGACATTGCAGCTGGGTAATGCCTTGTGCAACATGCAGAGCCATCCCTGCCATGGCAAAGCACAAGACAGAGTGCCCAGAATGCACAGCCACTACGTGGTTAACGAGTTACTCAGTGTCTGTAGGAGGGGTTCTCAATTGTGTGTGGGTGGTAGATTCAGCAAGAAAATATTTCATTATGCTGAAGAAATTCTCTGATGGGCTGCAGCTGCAATACCTCTTGCATTAGTCAAACAATAGCACTCCAGCTACCTTGCCCATCACATTAAAGATGAGTTATGTACTTGTGACACCGGTGTTTGTGTGGCTTTCTGCCACCTTGCTTTCACAGCTGAGGCCAACCTTACATGGTGTATTCTTATTTCCAGCCTTTCTTGTCTTTTATGTAAGGTCCTTCCCATTTACTAAACAGCATTTTATCTCCTGGAAAGCAGAACTTCTGCTTTCGTGTTATCACGATCCTAATTAAAGTCCATATATTCTTATCTTCACAAGCATCATTAGTGAAATGCCACCTGCAACAGTAAGTTCTGGGGCAGTCCTGAAATGTGTGGCTGAAAGAGGTAATTTTCTTGAAAGGTCTCTGAGTTTAGGGGCTTTATTCATGCCTCACCAGCTATGGGTAGCTCTTACTCCAACTAAACAAACTGCAGCTCAAAGAGTAACTCATCCATGGAGACACCAAGGAGATGTCAAGCATTTTTATTACATGTTTTTTCTCATACAGTTAAAATGTTTCAGTGACAATTTCCTTCTGATACAGGATGCCCTAGCTAAAGAGTGGTTATAGGAACCTGCCTTGATAAAGTGGCCTAAAACCTAGAAAAACAAAGTGTGTCTCAGAAAGTGCTGGAAATAGCATTATTACCACTGCTAAGCCTGCAGTGAAGGGCTCCCTTTTGTCACATGGTGTTTGCAAAAGGAGGGGCATGGTAGATATCCCAGTAATCGTTTTGAAAGATCAAATGAGAGCTCTTGTCAGCAGCTTTTCCCGTGCTGTGGAGGTGGTGACAACACCTCTCCATTCAACATGGACAGAACAATTCAGGAACCCCGGGATGGTGCCTGTCTCCATGGTGTGTCTTTCAAGACTGAGGTCAAAAGCTGTTTGGCAGTCTCAGTCTCTCTTTTATTGAACTGCCTGTGGGATGGAAGTGGATTTCAGTTCTGACACTGCAACTTCTGCTGAACAAGTTAATGTGCTGCCTGGTATTCTGCTTTCAGCACTTGTGTGCTTGACTCTCATGTTTGATGAGAATCTCCCTGCAGGTGCAAAAAGATTTGCATTGGTCAGTTCTGCCTGCTTTTTCTGTCCCTTTTTATTAGCTATAAGGAGGGAGGTGAAGGCCACAGTCCTGGGAGGCCATGGAGGAGTGTGAGGTCACTGTGTTGCAGTTCAGAGGCTCGTGCATGGGCTGGTGGTTTGGGCATTTTGAGCTGACACTGGTACTGGTGACCCATGCAGGATTCAGTACTGCAGGGCTCAATGGACCAAAATGTGGGAGCACAAAGTTGGAGAAGCTGCTGTGTTGAATCAGGAGAGTTCACAGCCTTTGGTCTGCAGGAGGTCAGGGCTGGTCTGAGTCACTTCTGTGAACTGATGCAGAGGTGACACCTCCTCATTCCAATGAAATCCAGAACAATCTTGTGCTACACATCCTCTGTGGAACAGAAGGGAAAATATTTTCATTGCACTCTCTTTCACCCTCTCCTTCTACTCCAAAATTCTGAATGGTTCACGCCAGTCTCAGGGCGTTGTGAGTGGTGTTCCCTCCGTGCATGCCCAAACCCCCACACTCCCTTGACCATTCCTTTGGGCTTTTTTCTGCCACACACAGTATCAGGAAATGAAATGCTGTGAAAACTTTCCTCACAAACGGGGGGAAGACCTTATCCAGAAAGAGGACATGAGGTGTGACACCCCTGACAGTTCTCTGCTCCTGGTTGGTGAGGTGAGGTTCAGAGCAGGCAGATGGGAGGTTTGGGCTGTTAAAGAAAACCTGTTTCCAAAGCAGGGCTGATTGCCCTCCCTCTGAGTCACAGGGCCAACCAGTCTTTACCCTTTGGGGAGCAATGGACAGGCCACAAACCTTGCTGAGAGTCTGTGGAGATGCACTGGAGAAGCATAGAAAGGTTGTGGAGGGTTTGCAAACTGTCTGCAAGGTGTTTCCTGCCTGCCATTGGCAAAAGTAAAATGAATCCAAAAAGGAGGATTTAAAACTGTGTGGGCCTGTTCTACCCTTCTGCAGATGTGACTTCTAGTTCTGCTTTTTTTCAGGAGCACTTTGGGGTTTCTGCTTGTGGCATTGAGGGGGGACATGTTCTGTTGCTGTTCTTCATCCCTGTCTGTGTACCTTCATCCTTGGCCTGCACAGCTTCAGGTTATTCAGGGCAGAAACTGGGTTTGGAGCTGCTCAGCATCACAGATTTATTGCTTGTTAAAGCCAAAATAAACTCCAGACCTATTTATAAAGGTGTGAGTTAGCACCAGTAGCTGGGTGACAAAGGGCAGGTGCTACAGATCCTTAAGACCAGGAGAGGTTTCTGCACAGTAAGCAGAGCCAGAGGCCCACTGGCTTGATCTGCCCCATTCTCATGGTTTAGACAATGAAACTGTGGAGCATTTAGCTCCAGAAATAGAACTGCACATGACACCATGCTG
Organism: Serinus canaria; assembly: GCF_022539315.1. Classification (NCBI taxonomy): domain Eukaryota; kingdom Metazoa; phylum Chordata; class Aves; order Passeriformes; family Fringillidae; genus Serinus; species Serinus canaria. Next base: position 9,477,958 of record NC_066331.1, on the reverse strand, counting down.
AGGTACTGAAATGAAAGGAATATAAGCACAATATAAGGGATTGTGCTGGTACCTAAAGCCCTGACGTCTGGCTGATGATGTATGTTCAAGCTGGAAAGCAGCTCCTTTGACCTCAGAGTGCTGCTGAATTCATGGAAGAGAGACCCAAAATTCATTCTTCAGCTGTCACAGTGCGATCACAAAAACTCTCTGCTTCAGGATATTCTCAGAAGTTTCTTGACTAACACAATTCCCAGAGTGTGTGGCTCTCTGACACATCTTGTCATTTCTCATTCTGCCAAACAGTTGTGAACTTGCTTCCCCCAAACACCACAGGTTTCCACTTTTCCTCTGGTAGGAAATGTTTCACCACTTCTGTGAAAACCCTCTCTGGTTCCGTTGGCTGGTGGAGCTTGGATCTTGTCACTGTTTTTCCTTTTACTACGTCATTCCAGTTTTAACAAGTGGTTTTCTCCTGCCTTGCTGTTCTCTAACTCAATTCCACAGAACCACGGAATGGTTTGGTTGGAAGGGACCTTGTGCCAGCTCCCTGCAGGGGACACATTCCACTAGACCAGATGGCTCCTAGCCCTGGCCTTGGGTATCCCCCAGGGCTGCTGCAGTACTTGTTTTTGTTCACAGCCCTCCTTCACAGTCAAGAATTGTCTGCAGTTGTCTGCTGGGGCATCTCTCAAGGAAACTGCTGGTTATTCCTTCCCCACACTGCCTAGATGGTCTAATTAACATGTGGCTGATCAGGGAGGACAGAACTTGTTGGTGTTGGTCTGCCAGTGCTAAATTGCACCCAGAGCACAAGGTTTCAGCTTGACTGGAACATCCTCTGGGGAAAAATGTGTGGGATGTAAAATCTGGGCCAGGATGGAATCCATCCCTAAAACCATGATCACTGTTTTACCACAGAGTTACAAGTAGCTTTCTGATTTTCCAAGCCCCAGGATTGTGCTGGTACTCCCAGACAAGACTGTGCCTTTGCTGGATCAGACAGTGCATTATCTCTCAACAAGCCTTCTCTGTGTCTCTGTAAAAACAGTCATCCCCCCACTCACTTCTAATCCCCACTCTCACTTCTAATCATGACTAAGCTGTGGAGAAATCTGTAATGTCACAGTTTTACCTTGGTAAATGTAGTTGCTTCCAGTAGATGGCATTCCAGCCATGCAGTCCTGATCCAGATTAGTTCCTGTCTCTACTTGAGCTGCCAAAAAAAATCCCTACACAGAAGTAAGTTTTGTTTTTTTTCCTAATGCTCAAAATAAATGGAGTTAAAACACTCTTGTTCATTTCCTACCTGATTAAAGATGTTTTTTTTCTATTTAATGCATTTTATAGCATTGGGGTTTTTTCTCTAATTTTCAACGTGCTTAACTCCAAAGTAATTTTATTTTGGAAAATTTGTCAAGACACTGAATGCTTTGGATTGGATTCACAAATCTGCTAACCGCTGGGCACTGCTCTTTCATGTGTGCATTTCCTGCCCTCAAGTTATGTGTCTGGGTCCTCTGTGTGGCAGAGGGGAAGAATGAGGCACTGCACAGCAGCTCCACAACAGCCAGCAGGCAAAGCAGAGACCAGTTACAAGAAGCAGCTGGTGATTTTCACAGAATCACAGAACATTTTGAGATGGAAGGGGCCCCCAGGGATCATGGAGTCCAGCTCTAGAGGGAACAGCCCATTCAGGGATCAAACCCACAACCTTCCTTTACTCCACTATTATACCATGCTCTGGCTAACTGAGCTATGTCTCTTTTGCCAGTTAATTACATTTCATATATATTTGGTAGGTTTTTAGGTACATTCCTCTGCAGGATCTCAAAAATGCTGGGGACAGGTATGTTTGTGTGAAACCCCCAGGCCAAACAGGAAGGTAGCTTGCTTTACTGCTAACATCAGAGTCAGTGCTGACAAAAAAACATCACTGACTGCACTGGGGCTCAGCAGCAGTGGGCATCACAGTCCCTTCCCACAGATCTAAACTCACATTATTAATTAATCAACATTTTTAAATTAAAAAAAAAAATCTACAAGACACCTGTGTCATGGACATATTTTCTGAAAAATACTTTTGCCAGGATTTTTTCTCCTGAGAAGCTGAGAGGCCTCAGAAACAAAATTTAGACAATAATTCTCTGCTGCTGTGGAATGCAACAGGTGCATCTTTGATTGGTCCATGTGGTTGTTTTTAATTAATGGCCAATCCCAGTCCAGCTGTCTCACACTCTCTGGTCACTCACAAGATTTTATTATCATTTCATTCTTTCCTTTCAAGCCTTCTGATGGAATCCTTTCTTCTATTCTTTTAGTATAGTTTTCGTATATAATTCTCTTTTAATATAATATATATCATTAAATAATAAATCAGCCTTCTGAAACATGGAGTCAAGATTCTCATCTCTTCCCTCACCCTGGGACCCCTGAGAACACCACCACACACCTGGGTTCTGTATTATTTACCTTTGCCTTACAGTAAATGTCAATTAGAATTTGTCTTTATTTAACCATGCACTTGTGGATTGTAAGCCAAGACAAGCTGACTCATAAAAGACAACTCTTTGCACTTGATTTTGCTTCTGTTTGGTTAAGACATTTCTCAGTGCTTGTTTATTGACCTAGCGTGGAATTTATTTACTTACTACCCAGTTCACAAAAACAGGCTGAATTTTAAATATTCCCCTGTGACCCAGCAAAGCTTTTAGTTCAGGTTTTGCACTTGTAATGGAAGAAAAAGCTCAAAGGATTTTTTTTTTTTTCAGGCAAAAGCATCTTGTGGCTTGGGGAGGGGGTGAGAGGGCAAGGATGGGGAGGGGCACCTGCTTCCATTGGGATCTGTAATCCTGAGTTCTTTCTGAAATAAGGAATCTAACACAACCCTTGAGGACATCTCTGTGCATATATATATATATACACACAGACATCTATATGCGTATAGATACATATATGTAAATACATATGTGCATAAATCTATATATAAAAATAGCTTTTTATGGTTCTTGAAGCATATTAGCATCCTGCTTGATGCCCAGATAAGCACTGACCCAGTGGGAGGTGCTCACTGCCAACCCTAAAATCCCCAAGGGCTCTCCTCCATCACCTCCTGACCATGGTCATCCAGAATACTGACACAGGTGCAGATTTCAGGCTTTGGCAGAATTAGATGGTTGCTGGTTGGGATTTGGGAAACAGCAGTTTCAAGTGAAGCACTCAAAATGGTCCTCAGACTTTTTTCCACTGACTTGCTAATTTTCTTATTGATACCATCTGGCAGTTAGTGTTGTTTAGCTGATTTGGAACTGAGATGTGCATTTAAGAGGAATGGTTCCTTGGGCTTCCTGGCTGCACTTCTGTGGAAGTTGCTGCTCTCACTCTGCTGTCTTCTGTTCACAACTTCTAAAAAGTTTTGCACTTAAATCTTCTGTCTTCAGCATGTAGTCAAAAACAATTTTCCCATTTGCTGAGAAAATGAGCAGAAAGGTTAAACTGCAGAGGCGACTGAGGGGGGAAGCAGCAGCAGCAGTCTTTGGAGTGTCACAGCTGGTGTGACAAACATTTGAATATTCCAGCTGCTAAGTGACCTGGGTGGAAAAAAGGCAATTTTCCAGGGAAATTTTTTTTTTGGGGGGGAAAAAAGGTGCTAAGGCTTGTGTATATGTGTCTGAAAGCACATCTGTGAGTCCCTCACAGCTGCCTCTCATGGAGGGAGCAGGGGCAGAGGCACTCTGTCCCCAGGCTGAGGACCACAGCTGGCACGTGGCAGTGCCCACAGTGGGCTGCAGGCAGTGCCCAGGCTGGGCTGGACTTCAGGGCCCCTGGGAGGGCAGTCAGTGCAGGCCAGGTGAGTGTTCCCAGGCAGTGACCTGGAAGAACCAGTGATGCAGCTTCCAGTCTGCTCTGTCTCCACCCATCCCAGCTGGCAGCTGTGGCGGGGAGAGAGGAAGGGCAGGGAGGTGCAGGCATCTTCCTCACAGGGTGAGAACCTGCTTCAGAGGTCAGTGGGGGTCAAACCCACTGGTTGATGTGTCATAACTCTGATATGTGTACAAAAGCCTCCATCACCCTGACCCTGGTGTTTTCCTTCCACAGAAACGACGTGGGAGCGGCCGAGCAGTGTGCCTGGCACTCCCAAGAGCCCTGTGTCACAGAAGAGTTCTGCAGGTACTGTCTGATGCTGTGCCTGGGTGAATCTGCTTCTCTGCCATTCAGCAAAGCAAAGGAAAGTGCTGTGATTTAGTGGGAGAGAGACTTGATGGACATGGAGAATTATGGAATGGTTCAGGTTGGAGGGGACCTTAAAGATCATCTCATTCCTACCACCTGCCATGGCAGGGACAGCTTCCACTGTCCCAGGCTACTCCAAGCCCTGTCCAGCCTGGTCTTGGATGCTGCCAGGGGTCCAGGGGCAGCCACAGCTGCTCTGGGTACCCTGTGCTAGGGCCTGCCCATCCTCACAGATTTTCTCTTAATCTCTGATCTCAGTCTATCCTCCCACAGTTTAAAGCCATTGCCCCTTGTCCTGTCACTCCAGACTCCTGCCTAATGTCCCTTTCTGGCTCTCCTGTACCCCTGTTAGACTCTAATGTCTCCCCAGACCCTTCTCTTCTCCAGCCTACATGGCTGTGAGAGTGTAGCAGAGCAAACATGGTGGGGCTTTCCCTCCTGACACATCTTCTGGGCTATTGTTCCCCTGCCAGCCCATCTTCTGTCTGGGTGTCTGAAGTGTCCACTCAGGACACTGAGGGGTGGCTCCTTCTGGGTGCACAGAGGCAAAGAGGGGCCCAACAAGCACCTCCTCAGTCCTGCTTTGTGACAGGGCAGGGAAATCCAGGAGCTGCAGACACACGTGGGCTGCCCGATGCTCTTCCTCACAGAGCATGTACACAGCCAAGAGTTTCAGCACGTGATGGCTACAGGGGTGACCACAAATATCATCTCTGTCTGGACTTGAGGTTGCAGGGAAACAAGTAACAGAGTCAGATGTGTAACTGTGCTGAGAAGCTCTTGGGTACTGCAGAATGGCAAAAAGCAAAAATTACTCTAGAATAAAAAAAGTGTTAGATGTCAAGGCCATTGGTGCCAGCTGACTGTAAATAAAGCAGCTTAGAGGATGTTTTCCTTAGAAATTTTTGAACTGGTGTCCCTCTTTATTGGCAGAACTGGGTGGGTAGTCTGGGTGAAGATTGTGCATTTCATTGTGACCAAAGGATTTATAGTGTAGTTGAGTATCTTGTTTTAACACTAGTCTGAGCATCATTCATTGCTCAGTATATTAAAAAAAAGGCAATTTATATTCCATGCAGGAACCAGAAACATCTTGCAAGGCTTGCTTTTTTTAGCATGAAAACTCCCTTGGACCAGTACTTTTAATGGATGCCAGGTGCCCATCAAGCCACTCTGTCACTCTCCTCCTCAGGTGGATGGGGGTGACAGCTACAACAAAAGGGTTGGGATAAGGGCAGGGAGACATCTCTCATTATGGTCATGGGCAAAACACACTCCACTCAGGAAAATGTTTAATCTATTACCCATCAAATCAGGGTGGGGTAATTAGAAGTACAGCTAAGCCTTAAACACTGTGATCTATATCTGCATGTTCAGTTATGGGATTAGTTTTTAGATTTGTGCAGTTTTTCACTGGCTATCAGCAGCAAGCCTGCTAACTCTCCATCTGTTCTTGCAGTGAATGGCTACTACATCTCTGGGTCCCCAGTGCACCAGCTCGACTCAGGTCACACCAGCCTCCGAAAACCCAGTGGGGACCCCCAGGTAAGTTCTTGGGGAAAAGCCAAACAGCAGGAGCCAAGAATAAATGGGTTTCTAAGTAGTTGAGAAATCCACCCAGAGCAAGAAGTCAAGATGTCATTTTCTTTTAGAAACTCTCAGATCAGACAGATTTGTTGTGTGCAGTATAGTTAGGCTTTGTGTCCAGCTGGTAAAACAGTAAAAAAAGCCAAGATCCTTTGGAATTTTTTGTCCTATCAGTCCTTTCTGAAAAATTCACCAGGCCACTTCAGTCTCTATTAACAACCCTATGAATTTTCCTGCCACTCCAGCCTGAACCCTGGGCCTGTGTCCAGCACAGTCCTCTCTTTACACTTGCACATCCGCCCATGTCTGTATCTCATTGTATTTTCCTGCAGCTCCAGCTTTCCCTCCCAAAGACACTATTCACAAAGAATTCATCCAAAGCTTTTTTCTCAATGACTTCATCCCCTCTGGCCTGTCCCTCACAGCCCCTCCTGAGTGCCTCACCCAGCACATCACCCCAAGTTAACCTACAGGATGCTGACCTGTGGACCTCCCCTGCCTTTGTCCACATTTCCAATAAATATCTCTGCACTTTTGCTTGCAACATGTCATATCCCTGGGAAATTCTTCCCCACAGGTCTGCAGATGCAGCACAGGGCTCTCTTCCAGCTCCTCCCATGAAATTCTTTGCTCCCTGCCAAAACATCCCCATATGACCATGTGACTGCCCCAGCTTGTGGATCACACTCCACTTGGGCTGTGCTTCCCCACCCTCTGGTGTTTCCCCCAGTGGTCCCAGACCTGAGTTTTCTGTTTCCTTGCTCTGTGAAAGTGGTGAGTCCTTTCGCAGTGCTGAATACCTCTGTGGAAATGCCTGGTTGATTGGTGTGCTGCTGCCATGTGGAGCTGGCCTGCCTGGTGCTCTCTGTCTCTGACATTCTCTGTTTCTTGGGTTAAGTTTTGTGTTGTCTGAACACTGTCCCACTTTGCCTTGACTCTCTTTTCTCACATGCTGCCTCTTCAGTAGTTCCCTTCAGCCTTTCACCTAGGCCAGTGTTCCTGGTTTAGATTCCTGGCATTTCTCATGAGACAGTCCAGCTCTTTGGATTCCCTGTTTCTTCCACATCAAACATCTTGTACTAACTCCCTGTGCTGCTGTTTCTCTGAGCAATTTGCCTGGGCTGGAGACAGTGAGCACCTAAAGTAGGTCAGAAGCATTTTAGAATCTTACATAGTGCATTACCAGACACCTCTGTCCACACATCTCCCGTGACTCCCTCAGAGAACCCAAATAAACTTGTAGGCTGTGACTTCCTTCAGAAAGTCCCTTGTGAATCCCTGTGCCAAAAAAAAAAAAAAAAAAAAAATTTCAAGGTGTCTGACTCCCATGTTTTTTAGCTGGCTTGGAACACAGTCAGATTAACTAACTTCTGCAGAATTTCCTTTGTACCAACATGTGCCACCTTCTGTTTTTACACTGCTGAGTCTTACTCAAATTCACAGACACCTTTTTATTCAAATTCATGTCTGAGATACATGAGGAGTCATAGAGTCACAGAATGGTTCAGGTGGAAGAGACTCCAAAGCCCATCCAGTGCCACCCCCTGCCATGGGCAGGGACACCTTCCACTGTCCCAGGTTGCTCCAGGCCCTGTCCAGCCCAGCCTTGGACACTCCCAGGGATTCAGAGGCAGCCACAGTTTCTTTGGGCACCCTGTGCCAGGGCCTGCCCACCCTCACAGGGAAAAATTTCTTCCTCCTATCCCATCTAACCCTGCCCTGTGTCAGTGGGAAGCCATTCCCCCTTTTTCTATCACTTCAGGCCTTTGTCCACAATCTCTCTCCAGCTTTTTGTAGACTGACCTCAGGTATTGAGAGTTTCCAGTGAGGTCTTCCTGGAGCCTCCTTTTCTCGAGGCTCTCTCAGCCTTTCAGTGCTTTGCAGTCTTTGCTCAGCTGACTCAACCATCAGCCTGTCAGAAATCCCTTTCATGGCTTTTCTCATTCCCTTCATCAGCTCCATGGTACTTTCTTTCCACTGTTCCATTATTACAGTTTTTTCCAAACTGAGCTCCTGGCTTCATCCCTGCTTTGAACCTGCTTTGAATTAGTTCTGAATCCCTAACAGGCTGCTGGTGGCATTAGTTCTCAGAACAGCTTGTGTCTACTCCCTCTTGGGAATCTGCTTTTCCTGGGGGCTGTGGCAGCTTCTGCAGTAGAGTCATTAGAAAGGAAAGCATCTGACCATAACCTGTGGTTGCAAGAAGCTGTTCTGCATAGCCTCAAAGCCTTTTTGGCCTGTCTCTCTCTCTCCTTGTGTGTCTTGGGCCATCCTAAGCTCTCTGCTTTGACTGCTTCCTTGTCTGTTCCTGGCACGGGCTGTCTCCCACTATGGAGCAGCTCCTAGGCTTTGGCCAGGATGCTTTCTTGGACCTGGGCTGCAGCCACCATGCAAACAAATGCTGGCAAGATCCCTCCAGCAAGCTCAGCCACATTTCTTGGAAGCAGGTCAAGGGGTGGGGGGAAAAGCCACAACTGAGAACAACGCGGAGCTATGCTGTGCTGGGCACTCAGCCAGACCTTGTTTATGGCTTCCTAGAGAGCAGCTAAATGCTGCCCGTTCAAGTTGTCACAACTGCCACCAAGGGGACAGCAGAACAGCCGTGAAGCTGCACGTGTGTGGTGCTGGCACCTTGCTGCTGCTGGGTGTCCAGTCCCAGGACGAGCACTGGGTGGGATTTGGGGTGGGAGTCCCAAATGATGCCAGGGATTCACGTGCTGCAGAGCAGTCACAGCATCTGAACCCCACCAGGGACCCTGCGACAGGGACAGGGGGGCACTCTGGGGCACATTTGTGTCCCTGTCCCCCAGGGGGACATGATGCCGCCATTCCCGAGGTGGGAGCTCCCTGATGGCAGGACACTGCCACCATCGCTGCCCCCAGCAGTGGATGTCCCCATCCCTGTTCTCGTACCCAGCAGAGCAAAGTGCCACCCATGGGACACCAAGACTGCTGTCCCTGTCCTCAGGGGGGTGTGACGCCACCATCCCACGGCGTGGCAGGGCACTCTTCCCACCCCCGCCAGCGGATGCCACCGTCCCACGGCGCAGCGAGCCCCGGCGCCGCGCTTGGTGCGGCGGGGGCGAGAGAGGCGGAGCAGCGAGCCGGGGCCTCCCGCAGCTCCCCCGCCCTCCCGGGCCGAGCCGAGCCGAGCCGTGCCATGCCATGGGACCCGCCTCTCCCCGCCCCGCGCAGCCATGCTGGGCTCCGAGAGCGGCCGCGATGATCCGCTCCGCTTCCCTCCGCAGAGCCCGGGCTCCCCGGCGGCGCCGCGGCGGCAGAGCAAGGAGAGCAGCCTGACGGTGAGAGCGGGGCACCGGGACCGCGGGGGGTTCGTGATGGGCACCGGAGACGCGGGGATTCCGTGATGGGCACCGGGGCTGCGGGGGGTTCGTGATGGGCACCGGGGAACCGCGGGGATTCCGTGATGGGCACCGGGGCTGGGGAACTGCGATGGTCCTTGATGGGCACCGCGGAACCGCGGGGATTCCGTGCTGGGCACCGGGCAGTGAGCTGAGGAGCTGCGGGGGTTCCATGCTGGGCACCGGGGCTGTGGGGATTCCGTGATGGGCACCAGGGCTTGGGAACAGCGGGGATTCCGTGCTGGGCACCGGGCAGTGAGCTGGGGAATTGCGGGGATTCCGTGATGGGTACCAGAGTTCGGGAAGCGCGGGGATTCCGGGCAGTGGGGATGGGGAACCGCGGGGATTCCGTGATGGGCACCGGGGCTGGGGAACTGCGATGGTCCGTGATGGGCACCGCGGAACCGCGGGGATTTCGTGTTGGGCACCGGGCAGTGAGCTGAGGAGCCGCGGGGGTTCCATGCTGGGCACCGGGGCTGTGGGGATTCCATGATGGGCACCAGGGCTGGGGAACCGCGGGGATTCCGTGCTGGGCACCGGCAGTGAGCTGAGGAACTGCGGGGATTCCATGCTGAGCACGGGGGCTGGGGAATCGCGGAGATTCCGTGCTGGGCACCGGGCATTGGGGCACCGCGGAGGTTCCGTGCTGGGCACCCCGTGCAGGAGCATCCTACCCCGGGGATTCCGTGCTGGGCACACCGTGCAGGAGCATCCTGCCCCGGGGATTCCGTGCTGGGCACCCCGTGCAGGAGCATCCTGCCCCGGGGGTTCCGTGCTGGGCACACCGTGCAGGAGCATCCTGCCCCTGCGGTTCCATGCTGGGCACACCGTGCAGGAGCATCCTGCCCCGGGGATTCCGTGATGGGCACCTCGTGCAGGAGCATCCTGCCCCGGGGATTCCGTGATGGGCACCCGTGCCGGAGCATCCTGCCCTGGGGGTTCCATGCTGGGCACCCCGTGCCGGAGCATCCTGCCCCGGGGGTTCCGTGCTGGGCACCCCGTGCCAGAGCATCCTGTCCCCGCGGTGTTTTGATGTTCAATCGCCGCTAAACCCACTCAGGGTTTGGGATCTCTGCCCTGTGCTGGGGTTCAGGTGCAGTTTTCCGTGGAATAGTGGTGGTTCCAGGATGAGCAGGAGGGAATGTGGTACCTAAGAGGTGTCTGGGGCTGTGAACCAGGTGTCCTGAAAAAACTTCTTCATCTGATCATCCCCCCTGCACAACAGCGTCCGTGCTGGGAGAAGTACTGAAGAGTTAGAGGAAGGATCTTTTTTTTCCCAATCTGTAATTGAGATGTCAAGGAGGTTTCTTGTGCCAGAGTGTCCAAGGAAAGATTTCTGGTGGAAAGTATAGGCAGAGGTTTTATATTTCACTGTGAAGTTAGTCTTGCATTTACTTTTAGTCTTTAAGTACAACTGGCTCAATGATGAGACTTTTTACAAGAACATGTAGTGACAGAACAGGGAGCAGTAGTTTAAAATTGAAAGAAAGAAGATACAGATTAGCTAGTAGGAAGGAATTGTTCCCTGTGAGGGTGGGAGGCCCTGGTACAGGCTGACCAGAGAAGCTGGCTGCCCCTGGATCCCTGGAAGTGTCCAAGGCCAGGTTGGAAGGGACTTGGAGCAGTTTGGGATAGTGGAAGGTATCCATGCCCATGGCAGAGGGGTGGACAAGATGGGCTTTAATGTTCCTTCCAACCTAAGCCATGAATCTGTGTTATGAATGGAAATGTTCTCAGTTGTATGATGTATCTAAATTTACAGACATTAATATATTTAGTGTGCTTGGTGACCTCATCTGGAACACAATTAGCACTTATGGGCTCTTCAGTGCAGGACAGGTGATTAAAACCAGAAAGGAAATCAAAATAGATGAATGAAAGTGGCTAGTAATAAAAAGTTTTATTTAAATGGAAATCAGAAGAAAAGCACAGATAAATTAATTTTGAGCAATAAAGGGGAGGCAATTCTTGCAGCTGCAAGTATTGGCAGGGTACCAAGTCCCTGAGAACAAAAGGAATAATTTAATATTTACATCCTTGTTAGTGTTACTATGAGGAGGAGATTGTTGTCTGCATTGTCACGTGCAGCCTGCAGATTTATTCATTAGTGAGCTGGGTTGCTGGTGACAGAGACCAGGGCTCAAAAGAAGCACACAGAAGTGCCTCTGACTGAGATGTGAGTCAGCCACTGCCATGCAGGTACAGTGTTCTGGGGCAGGAGGGGGAAATCTTCAACAGTTTTTGAAAAAAAGCCACTTCAATCAGTGATTTTAGTTATAAAAATAGGATGTTACCAATGTTAGTACTGGTAATTGGTTTATTGAGAGTGCAGTGTGCTTTGAAGCAGTACAAATCTGGATGTTCAGACATTTTTGCAGATGTCTGGGGGAATCAGCTGTTCCAGGGCTGCAGTGGCTGGGGCACAGACATGTCCCAGCCCTTGAATGCAGCTCCTGCCTGCTCAGATTGAGGGGTTGAGGTAAATCATGGGCTGAACATCACGTCCAGAGGGACTAGACATGGTCACACAGGGTGGGGTGCGCTGGGCTGCATGAGCACAAGAGGAGGAGAGCTTGTTCTCTGCAATCCCTGCTGCTTGCAGGGCTGAGGGCTCAGCCTGTTCTCTGAGGGTGGTTTTCCATGTTTGCTGGCCCATGTGCCATCAGGTAACATCTGCAAAGCAAACTGTGTGTTATGTCAGGGTCACTGGGTGTGCGTTTCTCCTGCAGAAGCCCAAAGCTTTCAAGTAGGATGAATCAGATAGACAAAAATAAGCTAATTTTAACAGCTGTTTGCTCCAAGCCATTGCCTCCATCAAGGCAGCATTGTGAAAAATAAATCTCATAAGGAGTGTAAACTGTAAAACAGTGGAAGTGTTTTTCACTGTCTCCTAGGAGGTTCTGTGTGCTCAGTGCCACTCAAGCTGACGTGGGGATGTTCTGCTTAGCAGAGCTGCAGGGCATGTCCTTAGCTTGCTGTCAGATGCTTTTCCTTGGTCTGTAGCTGTGCTCAGGCACAACCTCTCCTTGCAGAGGGGAATTCTGTGATCTACTTTGAGGCTTCTGGGCCAGGAAACCTCCCTCCAAACCGAAATCCTGTGGCACACAATCTGCAGACATCAGGTGATGTCCAGCCAAGCTGTTGCTGCGTCATCGCCTTCAGCAGAGGAGTGGGAGCATCTTCCTCAGGATGCATCTGCCTCCTCTGCATCCAAGTGGCATTTAGCAGCACAGCTTCTGGAAACCCTGAAGGCAGGTGGAGCTGGAGTATTTCCCATCTGTGTGCAACCAACAAGAAGAATCTGGTGTTTTCTCTTTGGTCAGTGAACATTACTGACGTGGTCTTCCATCTTCTTTGGAAGAGAAACTCCAGCTGGGTATATCAGAGGCTGTTATGGAACTGCAGGTGTGTGGTCTGTGCTGGTTTTACAATTAATTTCAAGGTGCACTTGCTGTTTTAAGGCTGGATGGTTTGCTGGCTGATTCCTGAAGATTCTGGCCATGAGTTGTCTGTGGAAGCTGGAGATATTCACAATAGGTGAGGGAGAGTTAAATGCAGAGTGTACAGGGGGATTTCACATGAGGAACAGAGCTGTGTCTTACTTGGAAGAGCAGGAAAGCTGCCTCATTATAAGGTATTTCTGAGTGCGGGTTTCTTTCTTAAAAATTCTCTAGTGCCTTGTTGGAATAGTGCAGGACCTGGAAAATGCTGGTGTTTGGATTGCATGTGCTGGCCACGTCAATGAACCGTGCTGCAGAGGGAAGATGGGCAGCCTGTGCACAGGAACTTGGGCTTTCCTGCTCTCTGCTCTTTGTCTGGCAAGTGTGGCACACACAGGGCTGTGATGAGCACAGCATGAGGCAGCACGTTCAGCACAGGTCCCCCCTCTGCCCTGGGGATGACTGGCTGATTCTGTCACAAAAGCCCTGGCTGGGCAGGGGCCTGAATAATCTCTGAACCTTTCTGCAGATAGACCAAGTGAAGAGAGCTCCTCCATGCTTTTGGCAGAATGTCTGCTTTGAAATAGGAAGGAATCAATGGATTTGTTAACAGTGAGGACTTGAATTGTCTGTTCTTCCCTTCTGTGGTACCAAAGCTGCAGCATCACCCTACCAGAGCCAAAACCAGGGCAAACTCATGGTGTTGAAGCTGCTCAGACATAGCCTAGGCATTTCTGGGCTTCCCTGTCAGGCTGCCAAGCTCTTCTGAGATCTCGTCCAGCCTTTGCTCTTGGCTTTTTTTACCCAAATAGTTCCATTTGCCACATGAACTCCATGTTGGCTGTTGTACTTTCTGAGTCTCAGCTGAAATTGTAAAGGAGATACTGAAGTGAGCCAGTCTGGCACATCTCTTTTGTGTTTAATGAGCTGAGAATGTGTAGAAATCAAAAAACTAAAGTGCATTTTTAAGTTGATGAGATAAGCAAAAATGTTGCCTTGCTTTAGTCACGTGAGTGTGGCACAGTAAGTTCTCCTGCTCTCTATTCATTTTATTTATGTTGTGACTGATGTAATAAACCTGTAGTTGATTATCTAAGCTTTGATCAAATTATTCTTGTTTTATTCTCGTTGCTTGGCAATGTCTCATTTACTGGTGAGTGACTTCAAAGCCTGCAGAGACTCTGAAATCCAGGAGATTAATGTGCACGTCCAATCCAACAAAGTTTGTTGTTCCTGTGCAAATCCTGTGCATTCACCTGGTTCCCCGGGTCTGTTCCTCTTTTGTCACCCTTTTGTGTCTCAGACATAATTAAGAGTCACCTACAACATAAACAGCTCATTTTGTGATTATTGCCAGTGTACTTGTGGGAAATAGGAGCTGGAATATTCAGCTGTTAAGAGTATAATTGCATTTGCTCATGATCTGTACACAGGCAAAAGTATTTTAATCCGTTGAGTTTGGCAAGAGAGATGCATTTGTACTGCTTCTCTGATCCCCTCTGTGTGTGTCCTCCCCCAAGCTTAGTTTGTCTCTTTTTTTCCTTCTCTGACTCTGATCCTTCTGTGCTCTTTAATCCAGTGACTCCCAGACAGGTTTTCTGGTGCCACTCATGGCCAGTGGCAGCTGGAAAGACAAGCTGCTGTCCTCTGGCAGGTTTGCTCAGCTCTTCCTTGGGGTTTTGCCCTGCTGCTGTCTTGTTATTAATTTTGCTCTGTTGCAAGCTGACAATAGACATTATTTTGACAAAGAGGCTGCATAAGAGCTTAATATCATGGTGAGGCTGATTATCACCTCAGCTGTCCCAGTGGAGTTTGTGGGAATGCAATGCAGGTCATCACACCTTGTTTTCTCTTCATCTTCTGTGATTCCATCATTATCTGAGAGACCTGTTTTAATTTGTTTTGTTTCTTCCTGGCAATTACAGCTGTAATAGTCACCTTCTGCAAGCTTTTGTTAGGCCTTGCTGGCAAGTCAGCATTATTAAAAATATCCACACTGCCACAGGTCTGGATTTGGAGCTTGCATGGAGCCTAGACAGCTCTCAGGGATGTGAGCAAAGTGTGGGCTCCCAAGATCAGTGAGGGCAGTGCTCCTTTGCTTCACTGTCCAGGGGACTGATGGAGCTGTCAGACATGGGGACATCATCTCCAGGTGCTTTGGCTGTCCTTACATCACTCAGCTCATCTCTGGCACCAAGCTGGTGAAGCTGAGTGGGGTTTTTTTCAGCTCCCTTTGCTTTTAGAAGGAAGAAAAGGAAGATTGGGAGGGGGGAATGCCACACTGGCACACCACTGCTGCTCAGTGCCAGCCTGGTGTTCCCCTCCTGCTGGGAAATCCTGAGAGGTTTTGGAAATACTGGGAAATCCTGAGAGGTTTTGGAAATACTGGGAAATACCAATCCAAGAGCTCTTGTTTAAGTATAAGCAACCTGGGGCAATCTGGAATTTTTAGTAGTATTTCTAGAGTGTAGAAAATTTTCATGCCCCTTACTGTAAAAAGATGTAAGTTCTGTTAAATTCTGTTTGCCATAATATTTTTGTTTGTTTGTTTGTTTTTAAGATTGTAAAAGCTTCTGCATTTCATATTTTTTTATTCTGGCACCAATTCCCTTTTAAAAGTGATACTAGACCCAGATGGCCTCATGACTCTTTCCAGACCATTCATCAATTCCCAACAATTCAGTCTTTAGAGAAATGAAGAATATTTTGATTTATTCCTAAAACTTTGAGAAACACTTGAATTAACCCTGCTTTCATCACCTGCTGATGTGCACACTCACTGTTCCACTTCCTGCTGAATTCCTGGAGTTCTGTGCACTGCAGTGAGACACTGTCACCAGTCCAGCCTTGGCAATTCCAGTGACTCTGTGGTTGTTGCTTCAGGACATTGAGACTCACTGTCACATCTCTAATCAGCAGCTTCCAACTGACACAGATTTAGTTTTTTGTGGAACAGGCACCGCCTTTAGCAGGGAGTGGGAATTTCCCATGCTGTTTCTCTTTGCAGATTTTTAAGCTGCAGGATACAACTCTTGTGCCTCCCACTGCAGATCACCTCCCTGTCCTGGCATGCAGTGCCATGACACAATGATCCAGCTCAGGATATTCTGTTTCTGTGGCTCTGTGATGCCCAGACTTCTGTTGAAGGCTGCAGAACGCACTTGGGAGGTGCAGTTGGTTAGGGCATGGCCATCCTGCTCTGAACTGAGCTGATGCATGACACTCCTCCTGGGGAATACAGAGGAACAGGGAGGGTGTTTGCAGTGCTGTCCGTGCTTGGGACCCTGTGGCCAGTGGAGGCCAGCTCTGGTTGGAGGTGCTGGCTCTGGCTGGACATTCTTGCTCTGGCTGGAGAGGCTGGCACTGTCTGGAGAGGCTGGCTCTGGTTGGAGGTGCCAGCTCTGGTTGGAGGTGCCAGCTCTGGTTGGAGGTGCCAGCTCTGGTTGGAGATGCCAGCTCTAACTGGACACTGTGCCTCTGGTTGGAGGTGCCAGCTCTGGTTGGAGGTGCCAGCTCTGGTTGGAGATGCCAGCTCTGGTTGGAGGTGCCAGCTCTGGTTGGAGATGCCAGCTCTGGTTGGAGGTGCCAGCTCTAACTGGACACTGTGCCTCTGGCTGGAGAGGCTGGCTCTGGTTGGAGGTGCCAGCTCTGGTTGGAGGTGCCAGCTCTAACTGGACAGTGTCCTTCTGGCTGGAGAGGCTGGCTCTGGTTAGAGGTGCCAGCTCTGGTTGGAGGTGCCACCTCTGGCTGGAGAGGCTGGCTCTGGTTGGACGTGCCAGCTCTAACTGGACACTGTCCCTCTGGCTGGAGAGGCTGGCTCTGGTTGGAGGTGCAGGGTCTCCAGTGCATGCCCACTGCCTGCAAAGCCCAGGTCTCTGACCTGCAGGTCAGTTTGGA
This sequence comes from Serinus canaria, assembly GCF_022539315.1. Classification (NCBI taxonomy): domain Eukaryota; kingdom Metazoa; phylum Chordata; class Aves; order Passeriformes; family Fringillidae; genus Serinus; species Serinus canaria. The sequence continues at coordinate 9,461,460 of NC_066331.1, read as the reverse complement.
GCCTGGTGGGAGCTGGAAGGCCAGACACATGGTTTAGGATCTAGTTGAGGTGACAGCCAAAGACAGCACAGGTTCAGGGTGCTCAGCCTGCTTGGGATGGGCTTGGCAAGCTCTGGGCAGGGTGATTTATGTGGTGCAAGCTCTTGCACTGTTACAGGGCAGCTGCTGAAGCTCCAGCCTGGGCAGAGGCAGCAGAACCAGTGTGGGTTTGTAGGAGCAGCTTGTATCAGCTGAAGGTTTTGTCTGCTGTGCTGTGGCGTGGTGGGTTTGTGCTGTGTCAGCACCCACATCCTTTCTGATCCTCTCTGGGCAGCCCAGAGGCAGATTCACTGCATGCCTTTGGGTCTGCCTGTGCAGCTGTGCTAACCCTGCCCACAGATTTGTGTGGATTTCCTGTGAGTTAACTGATCCAAAACAAACCCCCACCCCCATACAGTTACATCTGTGACATCGCATCCCCAACATCTCCTGATCCCTCGATGAATCAAGTGCTTTTACTGTTCCCATGAGCCTGAGAGGGGCTGATTTTAGGGGACCTGCCCAGCAGGGATTTGGGGTGAGCATTACAAAATGGGAGTGAGCTCTGACTCGTGCTGGTGCTTGCTCTGGAGGGCTCAGGTTTGCTCTGCAGTAGCTGTGGTGCTTCACTGTGCTGTTAGCAGGCTGCAGTGTTCCACTGGGAGAGCTTAATGACTGCTTGGATTTTTTGATGCTGTTGTTTAATGAGCGTGTGATGAGTCCTGTCTGACAGATCTCCGTGAGCACTGAAGGTTCACTGGCTCCAGAGTGCCCCTGCTCCTTTCTGCACAGAGCATCACTTCATCTGAAAAGGTCTCAGACATAGATTGAAGGGCTGTGCACTGATCAAATAATTCTTTTTTTTTTGGCATCCTGCAGGAGATGGCATAGCCAAGGGTGTTTTGCACTGACAGTGCCTGCAGTGCTCTCTGGTGCTCACTGTGTTTCTGTGCTCAGGATATTTCACATCAGGTTTTTTAGCACAGTTTTCAGGGATCTGGGAGAACTCCTTGCGTGGTGCTTTCCAAATCCTCTAGGTTTTCCTCATGTGAAATAGGGAGTTTATTTCCCTCTGAGCCAACACTCCTGCCTGCAGAGAGTAGCATTCTGGGAATACTTAGCTGCTGTTTCCATGCAACAACCAGTTTTTCTGCCCTGGCATGCCTTCACTGCGGATTTTCTGATGGATGTAACTTTTTATTTACCTATTTCTCATTAACAGCTAAATTTCATTACTCTCTAACTCTCCTTTTTTTTTGGTTTTTTGGGTTTTTTTGTATTTTTTTTTTTAACAGATCAACTGTGTGACTTTCCCCCACCCTGACGTAATGCCAGAGCAGCAGTTGCTGAAACCTTCAGAGTGGAGCTACTGTGATTATTTCTGGGTAAGTGGGCAGCCAGCCACATGCCACATGCAGCTCCAGAGCTTCCAAGAAAGTGCAATAAACAGCTTGATTTGTGGTACAAGGTAAAGGAGACTTTGGGCTGAGATACAATGCATTCAGGGAGTACCACAAAGACTGGGGATGCCAGTGAAGAGCTCCTGGAGACATCTGACCAGTCTGAGATGTGGCTGATCGTCAGAGAAAGAAAGGCAAGGACAGTTCTCAGGAGGTGGATTTGCTCAGGAAATAGGGAGGACGTAGGAGAAGCCTATGTTTCCTACATATTTCAAAATACCACAGGCAAAAGGGCAGTGCAGGAGGAAGGGAAGAGAATCCCAGAATCCCAGACTGGTTTGGGTTGGAAGGGATCTTAAAGCCCGCCCTGTCCCACCCTTGCCATGGGCAGGGACACCTCCCACTGTCCCAGGGTGCTCCAAGCTCCATCCAGCCTGGCCTTGGGCATTTCCAGGGATCCAGGGGCAGCCACAGCTTCTCTGGGGCCTCCCCACTCTCACAGGGAACAATTCCTTCCCAAAATCCCATCCAGCCCTGCCCTCTGGCAGTAGGAGCCATTCCCTGGGTCCTGTCCCTCCATCCCTTGTCCCAGTCCCTCTCCAGCTCTCCTGGAGCCCCTTTAGGCCCTGCCAGGGGCTCTGAGCTCTCCCCAGAGCCTTCTCCTCTCCAGGTGAGCAGCCCCAGCTTTCCCAGCCTGTCTCCAGAGCAGATTTGTTCCAGCTCAGTGGCCTCCTCAGACTCAGGTCCATGGATAGCAAGGTGGCTGGCAGGGAATGTCATTCCAGTGGTTCCCAGAGTATGAGAGCCAGGGATGCACAGGGAAGCAGGGGGTGCCCCTTCTGAAGCAAGCAGAGAGTTAAAAACTCTTTGTTAAATTGTACAGCTCCCTCCACAGGGTATTCCAGAGGTCAGATAATGAATGCATTCTTTGTAGGGTGAGGTTTGTGAAGGACTGGCCAATTTACAGCTTGAGTAGCTTTAATGCAGCCTGCAGCATCTGCAGTCTTCCATGGCTGGTGCTGTGTGTGCCCATTGTGCTCAGGTCTGTTTTCAGGCTCCTGAGTCACAAGAAAATGATGCAGTAGTCCTTGGAGTGTGGAGCTGATAGAAAATGCTCTTCCAGTGGAAAACTTCCCTTCCACCTGAATATTTTTCTGGGCAGTGAGAGGAAAACCACAATGGAATGAACAAATACTACAAAAGGAATCAGCAATGAAGCTTTTAGGAATCTCATGTGTGTTTTCAGTCACTGGTTATTGAAGTGTTTCCCTATGAAAAAAAAGTGTCAGTGTTGGAGGCCCAGCAGCATGTCCCCCTGTGCTTGCTCAGTGCTGATGGCAGGGCACTGCTAAAATACACTGACACATTTGGAAATGGTCACGTTACCACAAAATTTCTTCAGTTCCTTCCAGTCTTCTGATCCCAGTGGGCCCTAAATCATGAATGGTGTACAGACAGATTTTTTTGCACGTGTCTCACCAAAGTTCCTGCCCTGTTTGGTTCTCCCTACTCAGGTTCAGCCAGGGCTTGGTTCCATGGGTTGGTCACATCTTGATTTCAGTGGAGCTCTACATACAGCTCATCCTTGCAGATTTTATCCTCCCATAACTCTGCTTGCAGGAATTTCCTCTTTGGCCTTGTCATGGTCTGCCCACAGCTCGTTCTCCTCCCTCCATCATCTCCACTTCTCCCACTGTCTCAGCCTGCTGGTGCCTGGCAGGGCATCCTGCCAGTCTCCTGCTCTGATCAGTCTGGCATTTTCCTCTGGCTGGTTGTGCAGCACGTGGGGGATCAGAGCAAAACCTGCAGGGCAAAACTCTGAGAGTTTGGTTGTTGGAAGAGGGTAAGAAATGAAATAGGGAAGCAGAGAGAAAACTGTGTTGGTTCTTGAAGCCAGGGGAGCAAGGGGCTGTGTGAGAAACAGGCAGTGAGGGATGGGGTGTGTGGTGGCAATCTGGGATGAGTTTGCCTTGTTCTACAGCAGATCCCTGCAGGCTGGCTCTGTTTTCCTTTCTACAAATCACAGGTGAGCTTGGCAGGCTCACCTGTGATTTGTAAAACACCTAAAGGTGTTTTAGGGCTGGAAGGAGCAGCCCTGTCCTCCCCTCTGCCCCAGGAGTGTTCCCTTGTTGCAGGGTTCCTGCTTTTGGCAGGCTGAGCCCTTGGGGCTGACCTTACCCAGCTGGGAAGGGTGCTGGGCAGGAATGACAGCAGGGCTGCTGCTTTGGCCCCCACTGGCTCCCTTGCTGGCTAAAGATAATTGTAAAGCTTCTCTTTTTAAATTAAAAATAAAAAAAAAAGGAGTAATGGAGCAGGAGAGTGTTGGGCTATTTCTTTGGGAGGGTCTGAGGTGCTGTAGCCACCAGCTGCTGGGAGCCACATCTCTGGGTTTGGCCTCCAAAGCTTTTTGTTGAACTTCCTATTATTTCTTTCAGGCAGATAAGAAGGACTCACAAGGGAACAACACAGTGTCAGGATTTGAAATTCTTCTTCAAAAGCAGCTTAAAGGGAAACAGATGCAGAAGGAGATGGCAGAGTTTGTTCGAGAAAGGTAATTAGCACTTGGCTATCAAATGAAACATTCATTGCAATTGCTTTTGCCCAATTTAGATATTCCTTAAATATGTTAAAGCTTAAACTGCATAAAAGGTTTGCTGCAAGTTCCTAATGAACATTTAATATTTCTTTGGTGTTCATCCACACTTTCCAGGCTTCTCCAGCTCTCACTTGTCTGAGTTGGAGTGCACAAAGGCTGTCTGGGTAAAGGGAACCAAGAAGGTTTTAAGCTGCAGATTCAAGGAAAAAGTATAAACAGGAGAGAAGCAGAGTGGAGGTGATGTTTAGAAGGGAAATATTTTGTCTGAAAAGTACAGAAGCAATTTGTTCAAATTGAGCATAGGCAGAGTTTCCTAGAGGAAATTTTAAAAAGAGATCACTTTGGGCTTGGTAATAGAGCCAAAGGATGGTTTGGGATGGCAGGGACATTAAAGATCATCTCATTCCAGCCCCTTGCCATCTGTAAGTGCAGGGACACCTCCCACTGTCCCAGGTGCTCCCAGCCCCAGTGTCCAGCCTGGCCTTGGACATTTCCAGGGATCCAGGGGCAGCCACAGCTGCTCTGGGCACTCTGGGCCAGGGGCTGCAAACGCTGCCAGGGAACAATTCCTCATTCCCAAGATCCCATCCAGCCCTGTCCTGGGTCAGTCTGAAGCCATTCCCTGTGTCCTGTCCCTCCATCCCTTATCCCCAGTCCCTCTCCAGCTCTCCTGGAGCCCCTTTAGGCCCTGCAAGGGGCTCTGAGCTCTCCCCAGAGCCTTTTCAGGGTGCAGGTCAGTTGGGCAGAACTTGCAGAGAGCTGCTTCATTTATAATTTATTTTGTTTCTCCCTCTCACCTTTTTGCTCGTGCTAGGGATGTGGGAAAATGCAGAGTGTCACAGGCAGTAAAGGTGAGCAGATACATTCACATGAGGTTTCTGTAGCCTTTGACATCAGATAATCCAAGAGGCACTTACAGTGTGACCAGAGGGAGAAGAAGGAACCACCTGGAACATTAAAAGTGCAATTGAGAAATGGGAATGCTGAGGGAGAGGATGGGAAGGCAAGCAGGATTAGGATAGCAAGGGAAAAGAGGGGGAAGCTGCTTCAAAGGAAGTAATATATAATGAAATCTGACAGAAATAAAAGCAGGAGGCATTCAAGAGGAAAGGAAAGTTGGTGTGAAATTAGGAAGAGCAAGGAGAGCAGCTCTGACCCTGTGGGGAGGCGTGTCTGTCCTCAGCAGAGGAAGGAGGAGGCATGCTGGAGAGGAAGGAAAGACCCACTGTGTGCTAGAAACAAAAAATTGTTGGGAATTGAGTGTGAAGAGGGTCTGGGTGGGAGTTACAGAAAGATTATTGCATTTTTCATCTGTTAGTAACAGAGGATGAGGATTGTTCTGTGTGCAGAAGGAGGGGGATGGTGTTGAGCTGGAGGGATTGTTCATGGAAACAGCTCAGGCCATCAGGGGAACCTCTGTGTTCCCAGCTAAGGGGGCTGCAATGCTCATAAGGTTTTCATGATGACCATCAGGTGCCTTGGGGAGCACAAGACCACATTTAACTGGGAATTTTTTGTGTCCAGAAAAATTCTCTTTGTACAATCAGCCTGCTGGAGGTGAGATTCAGGCAGCTGTTAAAGACATCCCTTCAATAGGGAGCTGGTATGAGACAAAACCAGATTTCTTCATCAAATATCCAACCAGAGGGAAGCTAACTGCACTTTAGTTAATCAGGTAGATGATTTCACAGGAGCTTCTTGTCTACTGTGATCTCAGATTGAGCAATCACATGTTCATTCTGTTCTGTTTGACAGAGGTGGGGTTATAAAAATCAAGTAAAGTCACAGACTTTGACTTTAAGGAGGACAGACCTCAAGAAAGGGAGGAAAGTACTTAATAAATCCAGGGTGTTGGTATGAAAGAAGGTATTTTTTCAAATCAAAAGTGAAAATAAGGTCCAGAATTTGCAATCAGGGAAGGCTCCAAAACAGCCAAAAAAGTCTGCAGGCTGCCCTGAGAAGCACCAGGTATAAGAAGCAGTGTTTCCATTAGCAAATTGTTTCCATTATTCACTTTTTATTTAAGCAGTGGTTTAGAAAATACAAAATAAAAAGCAGATTATTTACCTTCTGCCATGTTCAGCAGATCCATACATGCACCTTTCACTGCTTGTCTGAGCAATTTATGGAAGATTTCTGCAGTCTCTGCACTACAGGAAAATAATAATGCTTCTGTTGTCTGATAATTTCATTTTTCCCTCCTAATCTGGAGGATCAGTGTAAAAAGACTCAGTCAGAGCCTTCCCTGGAATTATGGAGCTGTCTGTCAGATATCCTCTACCACTTTTTCTCCCTGTTCCCCCTGTTGTCTTAATCTATTTAGTTTCTTCTTGCATGGCAGTCACATCAGATCATCTTTGCCTCCCTTTGCAGCTCTCTGGTTTTTTCTTCATCCACCATAATGTGTCATGACTGCACCTTGCAGCTGTTTCACTGCAGCAGAAGGTGGTTCCAGCCAGGATCCATCACCTCTGCACCTTGCAGCTGTTTCACTGCAGCAGAAGGTGGTTCCAGGCAGGATCCCATCACCTCTGCACCTTGCAGCTGTTTCACTGCAGCAGAAGGTGGTTGCAGGCAGGATTCCATCACCTCTGCACCTTGCAGCTGCTCATTCCTCCCTGCTGGGCTGTCAGCACATACCTTGTCCCCTCACTCCACAGCTCCTTCTCCTCCCTGCAGCCCTTCCCACAGCAGTTGGGTGCCAGCACCTTTCCCCCTCTGCTCCCTTGCCACTGGCAAGCTCAGCTCCTGTTCTGGTGCCTCCAAGTGGGTGAAGACCAGGACAGGGCAGGGAGTGGGGTGAGTGAGAGGAAGGGGCTGCACCAGCCACGTCCTGGAGCCAGAAGCTCCTGCCACATCTCTGCCACGATTGTCACCCATCACAGAGAGCAGGAAGCATTTGGTGTCCCTAAGAAAGGTGCGCTTCAGCCCCCCCCAAATCTCTTTTGGATTTTTCCTGGGTGGCTGCACTCCTCCATTTTTCCCTCAAGGATGTGCAGCCTCACATTCCACAGCAGACTGAAGCACGTGCTCCTGGCTCTGCAGACAGCCCGTGCTGCACAGCAGAAACACTCTGTCCTTGGTACTTGCTCTCCAGAACTGGAGCTTCTTCAGCTAATTTTGTCTCACATGCCGTCCTGCATATAGCCCTGCTCTTGCCTCTGCATTTTTAGCATATGGGGGGAGAAGACTGCTCATCAAACTGGTGCTGCCAAGCCCTGGAGACTGAAAGGAAAATTCCTGTGGCAAAATCTGTTAAAATGCAGAGAATTTCTTCAAGTTATGTGTGTGGGTTTCTGCCTTAAAGCTTACTTACTGCTGTCTTTTTATTTTCTCTCTGTGTGTATGTGAGTGTAGGATAAAGATTGAGGAGGAATATGCTAAGAACCTGTCCAAACTGTCTCAGAATTCCTTGGCTGCTCAGGAAGAAGGGTAAGTGTGTCTCTGTGACTTGCACAGAAGACGAATTTTAATATAAAAGGCATTTCTCCCACGCAGGTACAAGTAATTTTCCCCAGCTCTCTCCCTCTGAGTAGAAGTTTATTTAGATTAGCACCCTGGGCATGTTAGGGAAGATGGAATTGCTTCAGAGTTGTTTGGGTTTTTTTTTTTAGGTTGTTAGTGAGAAGTTTTTAGGAATATGTGTATAAAATGTTGCCTTTTCAGTCAGGTTTATATGTTGTCCTTGTTGTAGCCAGGACTGGTTCCTTCCAGGATTAGCATGTATGTGTACTAAACTACTTTGAAAGTGGAAGAGCATAAATAATATATATATTATAGAGAGTATAATATATATTATATATATATACATTATATATGTATATATTATATATGTTATGTATAACATTATATATATTATATATAATATGATCTATATATGATATAATATAATATGATATGATAATATGAATAGAATAGATATGATATAATGTAATATAATGTGATAGTATAATAATATAAGATAATATAATATAAGATAAGTAATATAAATACAGATAAGTACAAGACAGTAATAGTACAATACAATCAATATAATATAAGTAGACAATATATAGATACGACGATCGATAAGTAGACATGTATATAATATAATATAATATAATAAATATAATATAATATAATATAATATAATATAATAAATATAATATAATATTATATATGTATATTTTATATATGTATATAATATATAATATATAGAGGGTAGCTGTGTAAGGTCAGTGCTGGTACAATCAGAGCAGCACAGTCAATAGGGAGTATGAAGCAATCTCTTCTCATCAGGGTTCTGACCCTTCAAGAAGAGCAGCAGTCTGCTGCTTCTTTCCAACATTTTCACTCTAGGGAAGTTGTGAAGAAGGCCTCAGGCAGTGCAGTTCAGCCTGAAGTGCAGTTCCTCAGCATCAGTGCCAAGGCACCACTCCTGAAGGATCAGAACTTGGTGGCTCTGTCTGTTTCACCACAAACCCTCTGAGCACTGAAGGCCAAAGGTGGAAATGACTGTCCTCACCTTTGCTCAGTGTGTTTCTGCCAGCACTGAAGCTGCATGAGGTGTTTTGCTCAGCTCCCAGCAGGCAAGGACAGAAATTGCAAGAGGATAACTGGGCTGTTACTGCCCTGAGCACAAATGGCAATGGTTTCTGTCCTCCTTTCTCCTTAGGGCTGGATGCTCAGCTGATCCTAGCAAAGCTATACCCACTCCCTTCCACATCTTCCACTTTCTCCTACCCCCAGTGGGAAAAAGAGAGAATGACTGAAAAAATGAAGGGGAAGGAAACAAAGTAGGTGAAAAGAGAGGGAATGAGCACTCAAGCCTAAGAAAAGTTGAAGTAGAAAGCTGGAAAGGGCATGGTGCAGTGCAGGGAGCTGAGAGCACTGTCCAGTAATGCTCTCCCTGCACCAGGTAACAGTGGGAACTGGGCAGTGGGAGAGGAGCTCAGGGAAGGAGGAATATTGGGAGCACTTCTGCAGGTGTGTCTGAGTTGTTTAGCTGATGAACACCATATTTGAGGACCCAAGTCCTTGCAGCAGCGTCAGAGGTGACAGATCATTAGTCTGAGATTGCAGGTGACAGGTGATTTTTCAGGCTATCAGGAACAGTCAAATCTCATTATCCTTGAAAAGGGGATAGGGAAGAGAGAGAAGGAGCCAGGAACTGTAGATCACTCAGATTTATTCAACCTTTGCAAAAAGTGGTGGAATAAACCATCAAACTTTCACTTAGGGGAAAAATAAGATGAGGAGCAATTGTTGTATATGCACAGAGAACCATGCCAAGCCAACCTAAATTCCTTCAGTGATGGAGTAAAAGAGTAGGTCAAGCATCACAGCTCTTTATTTAGCTTTGCTTTTTGTGATGGGAGATTCTCGTAGGCAGACAAGAGAAATGGTGGCCTAAATAAAGCTGAATGTGCAAAAAACTAGGTAGGAAAAACCCACTGCTTACAGAAACTAAACTACAGAAAGTAGCTGTGGAATGAGATCCCAGAGGGTTTGTCCTAAGTCCTGGGGGTTTTAAAATGTTTTTGTAATGAACGACCTATGATAGAAGAAATGATGGATTTACTGTATTCAGAGATGTGACAGAGCTAGGAGGGTTGGTGTGTGTGATTTGAAGAAAAGGTTGCAATTCAGAATTCTTGTGTTAAAATTGAGAAATTAACTGAAGAGAAAAATAAGATGCATTTTAATGAGGACAAAGCAGCGGGTTTTATACTTTCACAGGATGTGAAAGATACAGTTACATAACACTTTGTGGGAGAAGGATCTGGCTGTAGTGAATCACAAGCTTATTCATCAACAGCTTCATGCTGTTGTCTGAAGAGGCAATCACATTGAAATATGTAGAAGAAAGAGTGTCTGATACAAAATACTCTGCTACCAATTTAGCCCCTGGAGTTGTACTGCACTGGGGACAGTGCACTTTTGGTTGTGGTGCTTTAAGAGGAGTCTGGGCTGTCATAGAGAGTTGGAGGAGTGTGCCTCAGCTGCCACTGTCCTGGAAATAATCTGGAATAAAAAGACAACAGAGAAATTTTCAAGTGCTGAAAAGCTCCTCTCACCTGAAGTGAAAATCTGCTCTCTGAAGTAGGGCGTAAAGTAGAAGAGGCAGAAGAAACTGCATTGGTGGAAACTTTGTTATGGTGAGGATAAGGTACTGAAGGGTCTTGCTTAGGGAGGCTCTGGTGTCTCTGTAAGTGGAGATTGCCATGAGCTGGGTTCTCAAAGACCTGCTGCAAACAATGCTGTGCTGGTTCTTTCCTCGGGGTCACCACTTGTGACAGTGTTCCCAGGGGTCCCAGGATGAGGGAAGAGATGAGAAAGCTGACTCCATGTTCAGAAGGCTGATTTATTATTTTATGATATATATTATATTAAAAACTACACTAAAAGAACAGAAGAAAGGATTTCATCAGAAGGCTGGCTAAGAATAGAAAAGGAATTAAAAACAAAGGTTTGTCTGTGACTGAGACAGTCTGGACAGCTGGGCTGGGATTGGCCATTAATTAGAAATAACCAGATGAGACCAATCCCAGATCCACCTGCTGCATCCCACAGCACCAGATAATTATTGTTTACACTTTGTTCCTGAGGCCTCTCAGCTTCTCAGGAGGGAAAAATCCTAAGGAAAGGATTTTTCATAGAACATGTCGCTGACACAATGCCAACATAATTCTGCCTTGGTCACAAAGGTTGGTTGTTTTCTCAGAGTTCTGTTACCCTTTTCCATGACTTTGCTGATCAAGATATGGTACAAAGTGCTGTGCCAGATTTCTCTGACAGATCCACAAGGAAAGGTGGGGAAGGGCCTGATCGTTGTCCTGCTCTTCCTTCAGCACACTGGGAGAAGCCTGGGCTCAGCTCAAGAAGAGTTTAGCTGATGAAGCAGAGGTTCATCTCAAATTTTCTTCTAAGGTAAATGGCTCTTTCTTTTCCAAAGATTTTTGCTCTGACTTGGTGGGCCTCTCCCTTCAGTCCATGTTAGTGGGAGGAAATAGACCTGCGTGTGATACAAATTTAGAAGAATTAATAAGCTGGTGAACAAACTTACTGAAACTCTGTCCAAGCTTCCTCTCAAAATCAGTTTATTTAGTCTACCTGCTGAGTAAATTAAAACACATCTAGCTTTAATTTTTCATAAAAAAGAAGTAAAACTGATTCTAGATGTTGTTCACCTGGACTCTGTGTTCCAGCCAGTAAATTGAACTAGTGCTTGTACACTTCACTTCTGCAAAGGAAGAAATGAAAAGCAATATTTGGCTTCTCAACAAGAATCTACTCTACCTGTCTGGAAGGAGAGAACCAGAATTGTGGCTTTTTTTGTACCATTAGCCTTTCTTAAAAGTCTGCTGTGAACATCGTGTTATTTTTGGGTTTTATCTCAAGTGATACCCAAGGAGATTTTTTTCTACAAATTATGGTATTTATCTGGGTTTTTTCCACCACATGTGACATGCTCTTGAGTCCTGTTGCATTCTGTTAACCTCTGTGGGTGTTCAGGTTCAATTCAGTGGCAGATATCTCAGCACAACAGCCATGTTCTGGAGGAAAATTATAGCTCTGCACCATTTGTAAGCAATTCAGCAGAGGTTACTCAGGCAACCAGCTGCTGCCTTGGTAACCCACTGCTCTGCCTTAAACTTCGACATCAGGGCTGTAATTAGTGAAACACTTTTTGCTCCCCATTGTCCTCCTGTATTGTTTTCCAAAAGGAAGAAATGCACCTTGGAGTGATGTGTGTGTGTAGGCAGGCCAGGTTGAGAGGGGCTTTTCCAGTATTTTACTTCTCTTTAAACCCTGCACAGAAACTCCTGTAGCATCCTCCAAATCCTTCCCTCTGTTTGTGTGCAAACAACACGAGGATGTGGCACTTTAGGGACAGGGTTTAGTGGTGGACCTGGCAGCCCTGGGAATTGTATTTGCCAGGAAATGCCTGATAAAGGCAGGAATCATGAATCTGACTCCATGTGCTCAGAAGGCTGATTTATTATTGGATGATACTATATTATATTAAAGAATACTGTACTGTACTATACTAAAGAATACAGAAAGGATACAGACAGAAGGCTAAAAAGATAATAGTGAAAACTGGTGACTCTCTCCAGAGCCCTGACACAGCCTGGCCCTGACTGGCCAAAGAGTGAAAACAACTCCCAGCAGAATGCAATGGAACAATCACCTGTGGGTGAACAATCCCCAAACACATTCCACATCAGCACAGCACAGGAGAAGCAAATGAGATAAGAATTTGTTTTCCTTTTCTCTGAGGCTTCTCAGCTTCCTAGGAGAAAAATCCTGGGCAAAGGGATTTTTTCAGAGAATGTGAATGCCACACCTGAGTTGATGATGGGACTCGATGATCTTGGAGGTTTTTTCCAGCTTAACGATTCTGTGGTTCTGTGAAGAGCCAGGAGTTGCTGCCTGGCTCCTCATTTCTTCCTTTGTTTCCATTGCCAGCTCCAGAGTGAGGTAGAGAAACCCCTGCTGAACTTCAGGGAGAACTTCAAGAAGGACATGAAGAAGTGTGACCACCACATCGCGGACCTGCGGAAGCACCTGGCCAGCCGCTACACGGCTGTTGAGAAGGTGGGAGCAGGAGCAGCCTGCAGGCTGTGAGACAAACTAAACTGCTGGCTTGAGAAGAGCAGCTCAGCTGCCCCGTGGAGAGTTTAGTTCTGTCACAGCTGTTCCTGCTGAGGGTTTTCACTGTTTATTGAAGTTAGGGTGCCCCTGAGGCAGGGAATGATTGGTGTCTGACTCTCTTGATTCAGAAGGCTGAAAAATTGCTTTATTAGACTGTATGATATTACATTATACTATACTATATTAAAGAGATGCTATACTACAAAAAATACTAATAGATACTAAAAAAAACTCCTGACTGTCTGAGACAGCCAGGACACAACTTTGAGTGATTGGCCAAGGAAACAAAACAATCCTCAGCAGAATCCAACTGAAAAATCCCTCCAGGTAAACAATCTTCCTAACACATTCTACCTGTGCAAAATGACAGGAGCAGCAAGGAGAGATAAGAATTGGTTTTCTCTTCTTCTCTCTGTGCTTCTCCAGGAAAAAACCCTGAGAAAGAGAATTATGTCTTGTTGTTCAGAGAATGTGAATGCCACAGCTCTTAGCTGTGCTTTGCCCAGCCCCAGAAATAGTTTGGTGTTTAGCTGAGATCTGACAAGTGGGGGGCAAACTTCCTACTGCTGAAGTGGCTTTTTGGTTCATCCTCCCCTTGCCAGCCTGGGGCAATAAATTTGATGCAAATACTTCTTATTAGTGTGCATCTGTTGTCCTCAAAATGTAGAGCACCTTGCCTTAGAAGGGCAGCAGGGTCAGGTCAGAGGCTCACCTGGCTCAGTGGCCAAAAGCAGCTGGACCCTGGCCTGGCGAATCACAAACCCTTCACAAGAAACATCCTCACTGAAAAAACCCAAGCAGCAGCAGCAGCAGCACCCAGTAATGGTCAGATGTGAGACCAGCCAGGAGGTGGCTGAGGTTGTGGTGCCAGGAGTCAGACCCACAAGATGTGATCTCCCAGCAGCAGCTGGCAGAAATGGGGATGCCTGCGCCTCAGCTGCCAAATTGTATCCTCGTGAGTTTGCTTTTGGGTGTAAATTGCAAGGGAAATACCATTCCCAGTCATCCCCAAAGCTGTTTGTGCTTTCATTAAAGCTCAGCAGGAGTTCTCCAGGGACAGAACTATGGCAGGAAACACAAGGTCGTTAGGCTGAGTGTCTGCAAGGAAGGCATTTTTCTGCACAACACCAAGTTCTTCACACTCCTATCTGCAAAGCAACTCAGTAGCAGTATTGGGAACAGTGAATAAGGAATAACCTTGGAAGAAGGGAAGGGCTGTGACTGCAGTGCCTGTGGAGCACTCAGCCCTCACAGATTGCTCGTGTGCAGCTCCCTCTCCAGACCTGCAGGACCCACCAGGGCCTCAGAACTGCACATGGAAAATGTTCCAGGAATGCTTCAGCAGAGCTGTAACACTTAGGCTGGTGTGACTGTAAAAAACTGCAAGGTGCTAATAGAATACAGTCATGCCAATTTAGTTTGAAACACTAGTACAGTATAAAGAAAAAATGTGACATGTTTTATAACAATTCCATGCAAAACAAGTGATTTTTATCTGTTTACCAGCCTCTATGTAACAATGTTTATTTATTAAGGTACTTTACTAATTTACCTGTATAATATATATTTGTACTGATAAATTAGGTTTTAACAGCTTGAAGAACTTCTATGTAAAGTAGTTCAAGTCATCAGTTATAACCAGGCCTCAGGTTCTTGATTTCTACTGTTGGCATGAACCTGAACAAGTTTTTTCTGAATCAAGTTCCTGTTGTTAGTTTGTGATCGTTGTACATTGAGTCCAGAACTTACTTAAAGACAAATTTTGTAAGATACTTGAAATTTTGTAAGATACTTGAAAACCTCAACGATTCAGATCCTAAGAAAAGTGAATGGAAGAGGTGTCTTGGTAATGATGCATGCTGTTTGTAAGACATTTGAAAGAGGCTCCAGCTCTCTTTTCTTCCAGAAACAATGAGAAAGCTGTTAAGAAACAGGAGAGCCTGATGGTGCCATTAGTCCTTTGCCTTTTTAAGACTTTGTGAAGAGTTCAGATGCATTTGTGATTTGTTGGTGGTGAGTCCTTTGTGGTCACAGGACACTTTTGTGGACTCCATGGTGTTGTAAGATCCTGACTCCCTGTTAGGACCCAGTTCCATGCACAGTTGCTGACTCCTTGCTGAGAACCACGTGTGTGAAGGTGGCTGAAAGCAGCTGCCAGTTCTTCTTCTCTGTAACTTCTGGCTCTTCCTCATTACTCCAAGGCCCGGAAAGCCTTGACAGAGAGGCAGAAGGATCTGGAAATGAAAACGCAGCAGCTAGAGGTGAAACTCAGCAACAAGACAGAAGAGGAAATCAAGAAGGCCAGACGGAAGTCCACCCAGGCAGGTGAGTACCTGTGCCTGTCAGCACACAGCAAGAGCCAGGGGGTATCCATCCCTCCATCCATCCATCCATCCATCCATCCATCCATCCATCCATCCATCCATCCATCCATCCATCCATCCATCCATCCATCCATCCATCCATCCATCCATCCCTCCATCCCTCCATCCCTCCATCCCTCCATCCATCCATCCATCCCTCCATCCATCCCTCCATCCCTCCCTCCATCCCTCCACCCATCTGTTTTTATGTTGTAAAAACAAAGTCTGTTGGATTTGTGGGATGCCCAGTGGCAGGAATGATGGATCTGACTCCATGCTCTCAGAAGGCTGATTTATTATTTTATGATACTGTATTATATTAAAGAATGCTGTACTAAACTATACTAAAGAATACAGCAAGGATACAGACAGAAGGCTAAAAAGATAATAATGAAAACTCCTGACTCTCTGCAGAGCCCTGACACAGCCTGGCCCTGACTGGCCAAAGAGTGAAAACAACTCCCAGCAGAATGCAATGGAACAATCACCTGTGGGTGAACAATCCCCAAACACATTCCACATGGGCACAGCACAGGAGAAGCAAATGAGATAAGAATTTGTTTTCCTTTTTTTTGAGGTTTCTCAGCTTCCCAGGAGAAAAATCCTGGGTGAAGGAATTTTTCAGAGAATGTGAATGCTACAAAAGTCAAAGTGACCCAGCACTACCAGTCTGTCTGATGTTAAATCATCAGAAGAAACAAGCCCAGTGTTCCCAACTCAGATGTCACAAATTATTGATAATTGAGGTGGGAACAGCAGAAGTAGGGTGAGTTATCTGTCTCCTGAAGGTGTCCTTAGATTACTGAATGTTTGTGAACTTCCAAAGTCAGATTCAGAGAAGCTTAGCTGAGGGTGTTTCTTCCATAAATCACAGTTCCTTCCTTGGTTCTTTCCTAAATCACACTCACCCACAACTTGGTGGGTGCCTATTACACTTACTATTACTGTCTTTTTCCTTGAAAGTGATGTTTTTTGGTTTTTTCCCCTCTGCTACTCAGTGACTAAAATAATTTCTCTTCTAGGAATACTGAGGATATAGTAGTGTGTGCTGTCCTGTACTGAGGATACAGCCAGTTGCTGTGACCTGTGCATGTTTTAGAGGCTCAAGCCACATCTGCAGGATCCAGCAGGAACTTTGAGATCTGCAAAGCTGATACATGCAGCTCAGTTAGTACCTTGGCTGAAAATAAGTTTCAGCTAGGCCTTCCATGTTTGATCCCTTCAGCCAGGGCTTTCCCTTGGCAGAGTGATCCTTCAGAGTTCTGTGGTTTTTAAAACTTCAGGATAGGTCTCTGGGCTTTAAGGAGTCTGGGAAGAGTCCCTGGCAGTGTGACCATGTGTTCAGGCAATCTTTGAGGAGAAAGAAAAGTTATGATTTAACAACAGGAGGCTCTCGAAGAGATGTTCTTTATTCACCAGAAAATTCACAGTCTCTCTTTGTTCCTTGGGTCCTTGGAAATTGTTTATAATCAATTTTTATTGAACAAGCAAGGAGGAGCTGAAGATCAGAGAGGGAAAAAGAAGTTGAGCCTCATTTAAAGAACAAAGAGAATTTCCTAGCTGGAAAGCAGCAATCTCTGAAAATTGTTTTCCAGGTTTGCCACCTGCATTTCTCCCTCTGTCAGTGCAGAGTCCTGCAGCAAAGTATAAAATGGAAAGAACTGCAGCTTCTTGTGTCACTGCCCTGATCACAGGAGCTGGAGCTCAGCTGGAACTGGGCATCTCCTCTTCCTGGGGAATGCATGAGGCTGCAAATCAGCATCCCTTCATCCAGCAGCTGTGGCCTGCTGCATCCCTCCCCTCTGAGACAGAGAGCCCTTAGACTGCAGTGTCACCTGCAGAGTGCTGCCCTGCAGTTCCATAACTCACCAGTGTTGATTGCCCATTCTAATTACTTTATTTTTCAAATACAACTTTCCGTCTATGGCTTTTTTTTTTAACTGAAGTAACTTGCCTTTTTTGTATTTCTGGGCAGTTTGTAAAATACTACTTTTAATGCTTATATTTTTCTTTCAAGATCTATTTTCTCTCACCCCAGTCACCTGCTTTTTCGCCATACATCAAATGCATGCATTTAGTTGAAATGTTGGTCCATGTAGCAGAACTCCTCTGAGCCCCACCAGGATTCATCTTCAAACCCTTGGGGTCTACAAAACCTGACCTGCACTTTCCTTCTAGCTCTGGCTAGACAAGACTGATGTGTTGCTGTCTTTTCTCTTTCAGGGGATGACCTGATGCGCTGTGTGGATCTTTACAATCAAGCCCAGTCCAAGTGGTTTGAGGAGATGGTGACCACCACTCTGGTGTGTAAGATCTAAAACTACCCTTGCAGAATTGTCACAGCCTCCAGTATTCATCATTCACAGCTAGTTCAGTGCAAAGCTCAGGGGAAAATTGGGTGATAATTCTCACATTGTTTATCCCATTCTCAGTCCTAAGAAAAACTTATCAATAGGGGAAAGAAGAAATAATTGTTTCTTGCAGAAGGCAT
Organism: Serinus canaria; assembly: GCF_022539315.1. Classification (NCBI taxonomy): domain Eukaryota; kingdom Metazoa; phylum Chordata; class Aves; order Passeriformes; family Fringillidae; genus Serinus; species Serinus canaria. The sequence continues at coordinate 9,443,955 of NC_066331.1, read as the reverse complement.
TAAACCAGTTCAGGGCTGCTTAGGGGCCAGGACTCAAATTGTCCTTGGGAAGGATGAAGTAATGCACAAGGAAAACACAGAAAAACACATGATAAATCACCAAATCCATTTATACGTTCATGAATTTTTCTATTCCACAATTTCACAATTTTCTTTGAAGTCTCCCCAGAGCCATCTCTTCTACAGACTTAACAGCCCCAGTTGTCTCAGCCTGGCTTGCTGCAAGCTGCCTTGGAGCACTTCTGTGGTCTCCTCTGGACTTAACCCAGAAGCTGCACATCCTTCTTGTGCTGCCAACCCCAGAGCTGGCTGCAGTGCTCCAGGTGGGATCTCACCAGAGCCTCCCCTAAGGCTTCCCCTCCAAACCCTTTTTTGTCTTTGTGGCCCTGCTTTGAACACTCTTAACAGCTGAAGGCCTTTTTTTAATATTGTGGTGCCCAAAACTGTACACAGAGCTCAGAGCATTCAGAAGGACTAAATGCAGATTTTGGGGTATAATATCAGAATCCAGAAGAAGAGAGGGGCAGAAAATATCAGGAGGAAAGACTAAAATCACCTGCCTTTCCAACTAACGTGTGGCTGGGTTCTGCTAATTGCCAGTTGAGCAAGGTGGAAGCTTGTCCCAGCTCATCTTCTGGTGAGCTGTGCTCTGACAGGTGTCTGGTTGGAATGGGGGTGGTCTGAGCCATCCCCCCCGTGTGCTTTCTGCTGCCCCAGGGAATCCCTGTAATTTCTGCAGCTAGCAGTAAAGCACACAAAACTTCTTGCAGGAAACAGATTCCCTCTTGCTTGCAGCATCTCTGAAGGCAGTGGCTCCACTCTCTGCCTTGCTTGTCTCAGTTTTGGAGCCTTTTGGAAAGGTCTGACCTTCTTTTCTGTTGCTAGGCTGAGGTGACTGCTGTTGCTTGCTGTTTCTTGTTCTTTGCAGAGCAGAGGAATGTGCAACCACAGAGTCCAGCTCCAAAGCATGACCCTGGGGCAGTATGTCACCTCCTGGCAGCCTTTTGTGTATCCTTCTTTCTCTGGGCCTCCAAGCTTAGGTTCCAGTAAAAATATGGACTTGTTTTTCTCCATGTCCAGGAGCTTGAGAGACTAGAAGTTGAAAGGGTGGAGATGATTCGGCAGCACCTGTGCCAGTACACACAGCTGCGGCACGAGACAGACATGTTCAACCAAAGTGTAAGTGTGCTTTTGTTTGCTCTCTGTGCCCTTCACTGCCCTCCAGCTGAGCAGAATGCTCCCTCCTGACCTGCTCTGACTGGCTTTTGTCAAAGGATGTGGGGGAAGCGTCTGCAGCAGTGCTGTGGTGCCTCCCTGCAGTCCAGGACTCTCTGATCACATTTCACACGGCTCTTTCCTGAGGGAAACACAACCAGCTGAAGTACATTTGGCCAGCATGAGCCATTATTAGCTCTCTCAGCATGATGCACTACTCCATGAGGGCTTCTGTTTGTGCAGGGAAGATGCTGAATTGTTTCACTGTTGGAAAAGGGAGTGTGTGTATATATATATTTTCCTTATTAAAAACTGGCCATTTATCAAATATCGAATATGGGGGATGCACGCTGACTTGGATCAGTTGTGTTTGGTGTAAGGTGCAGGTTGCAGGACAGGAGTCAGAGGCTGCCTGGCACAGGAAACCTGTCTCTGCTTCTTCAAGTCTCCCTCTCCTCTGCTCAGCACAAGGCTGCCCCTTCAGACAAGGTTCAGAGCTGTCTGGTCCATCCAGTCTCGTGTACGTGCAGCTCTCACTTGTCTGCAGATGCAGTGTAGGCATGCCCACAGCTGCTCTGCGTGTCAGAGCAATGACTCTCTGCTTGAAGTGTGCCCTTGACATTTGGATTCTTGTTTTCTTCGTTTCAGACAGTAGAACTTGTGGATCAGTTGCTTCGGAAAGTGGATCCTGCCAAAGACAGGGAACTGTGGGTAAAAGAACACAAAACTGGAGATATCCGACCTGTGGACATGGAAATATAGACTGATCTGTGCTTGGATGTGATGAGTCCACTGAATTTAGCAGGCTAACGTTTGTTTTTAAGGGTCAAAAGAGCATAGGGAAAAGGTTGTTTCACTACCAGACAGACACCTTGTAATTTATGCCTGTATGGGCTATCTCTGTTCCATTTAGTCATTACAATGGTCCTCGTTGTGCTCAGCCTTAAGCACCAGACATTCCAGGGTGAGAAAAACCAGATGTGTGCTTCCCACCAGAGGTTCCCAATTGCACGCAGCTTCCAGGAGAAATCTGCTTCCTGGCACAGAAAGTGCCCTGTTCTCCAGTGACTTTGTGCTCCACCCCTTGCATGACTGTCTCTGTAGAGTATGTTAGAACAAGCAGGCAGAGAGCCTCTGGCCAGCAAGGAGATAACTGAACACCATGCAGGAGGCAAGGAAGTCCTGATCACCAACCCCAGGTCTGTCACTGACTGCTCTCATGGCCATAGGCAAGTCAATTAACTTTCCTGGCACCCCATTTATAAAATCTGTGGATCCTGCAGCAATGTTGTGTGGATGCATTGCTTTCCTACATAACGCTGTCTTTCACCATGGCAGTGAGGTGATGGCCCTTCTCCCAAACTCTGGGGAGAAGATTCCTGTTCTTCCTGTTTTATACTCCCTCTCAGGGATGCATAAACCCATCTTCATGAGTTCTGTTGTCGGCCAGTCTTTGGTAAGTTTGAAAGTGTTACCATCACAGTTTTTAATCAGGAAAGACTTGGTTGTACTATACCTACCTCATTAGCTGTCAGAGTGCCCTCAATGACAGAAGGAGGTCGTATTCCAAGGAATAAATGAGATGTTTAAAATCTTTCCTGCTCATGCAAGGTGTTTTTCCACAGAATCTCCTTAAAGACAGCCCTCTAACAGTTTACTTGGGATTCAGGTTTAAATTTCCTTTGTTGGTTTCTTCAGGTGAATATCACAGACTTTAGGTATTTTTAATTACTGGGTTAGTCCCATTCAGTTTTGGCTTTTATCTTTTTGGAGCCTGATTTTCAAAGGTGCCATGAATATGTGATTGCTTTCAATGTAGTTATAGGTGCCCATCACTTCTGTCCCATCAGAGTTTTTTTCTGTTACCCTTAACTGCAAACCACCAAAAATTCAACACAGCTCTTAGCAAATCATGTTATGTAGTTTGGAGACTGGTTTTGAAAAGGTATTTATTTTCTTCTGCTGGTATTTCTGATGGAGTATTCAGTGTTGCTGTTAATATATTTTTTTCAGCATTTCATACAATGCAAAGATTCTTCAGATTCTTGCTTTAGATCCAGGAGAAATCTTGATTCTCACCACTGTGGCCTTTACTCAGTGTTTACTGTGATCTTAGCTATGATATCCCAAACCACACTCTTTCATTTGATGCATACTTCTGCTCCATTTTATCTCACTGTTACTGTCTTTTTCTCCCCAGCCTCAGAACTGCATCCTTCTTTTGTTTTACTGCTGTTCCAGGTTTTTGTTCAGCATCCTCCAAATGCTGGGATTAGATCATTGGGAGTCAATATTCCTCCTTACAAATACAAACTGAGACACAGAAAAGTCTCACCTGGAGCATGTTTGTGGCCTTGCTGCAGTGGTTATTTTTCTAGTGTATTATTTCTAAATTATTATTGCATTTTTCTGTTGGTCCCTTTTTTCCAGCCATCTCTTTACTAGTAGAGGTTCATTCCTGTCTTGCAAATGCCTTCACAACCCATCCTCTGCTGCTTCATCAACCTTTCCAACCTCCAGCATCCTTTGCACGTTGGCAGCTGGAGTGCCGTGGCTGCTGCATGCTCAGAGTCACTGCTCCTCTGTGGCACTGCTGTGCTGCTCCTCCCCTGCACACTTGGCAATTTGGACTCTATTCTTGGTGCTGGCAGAGCACTCTGTGCTGTGAGCCTCTCCTGAGCTCCTGCACAGAGCATTTTGGAGGGCTTGGTTTGCCTGGCTGTCCTTGAGCCTCCCTGGCATCCTCTTCTCCTTCCTGCTGCCCTCAAGCAGGGCAGTTGGTGATCTCTCCTTTGCAGTTCCTGCTGATTCACTCTCTGTCTTACTGATTTTTATCAGTGTGTGCTTCTAACTCTTACCTTGCACTTCAGAGGACAGGCACTTTTTCATTTTTTAAGCCACAAGAGCAGGTTGAACTTTGAGAACTTCAGTAGCCAAAACAATGTGAACACATGAAAGCTGCATTTCAGGTTCCCCCCTGTTCTAGGCTGTGTTGTAAAATGAAATGAGCAATCTTGACAATGCCTCAGCACATTCTTGTTTGGATTGCAAAACAAAGCTAGTTGTGCACTTTACACAGTATTCTCCTTAATAAATACCTGAAATAAATTGTTAGCAATTACACTTTATTTTTCCTCTTTCTTTAAAAAGTTTGTTACTTTATCTCTTTTGGACTGGAAGTACTGTCCATTAGCACAGGTGTCTCTGGGGACTGTAATGTGTTTTGGTTCCTTTGCCAAGATGTATTTATGCTGCTCTAAATTCTTAGTTGGAGGGTTTGTGGGTTTTGTTTGTTTGGGGGTTTTTTTTGGGGGTTGTTGGTTTTGTAATTTTTTTTTCCTTTTGGTTTTATTTCCAGACAGTTTTCTAGTTCTTGGTCCATTTGAAATGTTCCAGGGATGTGAGCAATTCTCTTGGTGGAGGCTGCATCTCTTGTTCACTTCCATGAGCAGAGGAGAGCACAGGTACCTGGCTGTTGGTCATTCCCAGCCCCAGGAGACTCTGGGTTCTGCTCCACCACAGGTGAGATGCTTCACCCACAGCATTTCCACCTGTGTTCAGTGCAAGTTTTGCTGTTGCTTGTAAACATTTTTCAGCTCATTTCTTTCAAAAGATGATATTCCCTCTTGATGTGACTGTGCAAAACCTGGCTCATCCCCCCTGTGACTGCTGGATTTTGGATAGTGATGCCTTGCAGGAGCTTACAGATGCTGGAGTTCCCCTGCTTCTAGCAGGCAGCATCCTCAGAGAGGGTAGTGGCACATGTAAAGGAGAGCATTAGCTTCCTGCTCTCACAGGTAACTTTGGGAGTTTCAGCATTGCTCTGTCTTTCACTGAGTTTCAAAAATGCAGTGGAGCCCAGTCTGTCTTCATGCTCATCTTAAGCAGCTGCTTCTCCAGAGCAAACTCAGTGTTTTATAAAACTCTGGCATGTGTGGGTGCTGCAGTGTAGCTGGCTAATGGAATGCCAAGGGAATTCTCTTACCTCCAGCACTGAGCTTAGGCATCATCTCACTTCACCTGGCACCTCACCCTTCTGGTGTGAGCTTTGGCTGCTGTACTCACTGTGGGGATCAGGCTGGCAGGGTTGTCTCTCCTCTCTGCATGCTCTGAGGTCACAGAGCAGGTCAGTTTTCAGCTAACACTGTTTGCTTTCACTGCCAGGGGTGAACAAGGGGGTTTCCCTCTGGTCCTTAGCAGGTAGCTCTGCCTGCCCAGATCTGTTGAGCCACCTGTGTTCTGGGAGTGCTGCCACACCTGTGAGCTCCCTCTTGGCCTGAGTGATGCTGTCACACTCTTGTCCTGTGCTGGAGGGCTCCTTGGCATTTTCCATTTCTGCCAGAGCCTTTTGGCCCTTCTCTGGCCTTCCTGAACTCCATGGCTTCAGATCTGTTGGGTGTCTGACCCCAGCAGGGCCAGAGCTGGTGAGGTGCTTTGCCAGCTGTACCCTCAGCTGCCACACAGAATGAGAGCTTTTTATTCATCACCCAGACCTTCCTGCCTGCATCTTCAAAGCACAATTGAACATCTTTCTTTCTAAGGTATTCTTTCAGCTTTTTTCCTGCCAGAACTCATTCTGGATCCAGTGCTGTTGGCTGATTCCTGCTGGAGTTTATGAGCTGAAGGCAGTGAGCATTTTACCACGTGGGCCAAATGCCCTCTTCTCCCATTAGTTGCAAGATTCCAGGTTAGCAATATCCCAAAAAAGTCTAATTCTGAGTTTGCAATCTGCTCCAGGTTCAGTCATCTCTGTATCTCACACTTGTTCATCACTTCTATGGCTTGGACATCTTCTGAAAGGCTTTGGTTGCTCCCTTATAGGGATGTTAGTTCATTATTGAGCACTGGAATTGTAGAAGACAGCTTTAATTTTTTTTTTTTTTTAATTTTCAAATACTGTAACAGCAGTGAAAATCACACAGAAATCCCTGTTATGTTTCTAGACTCCCTTTCCCCCTGTGCAGTCACTTCTGAGCTGCTGGGGGGCAGCTGTGCTCCCCTTTATTGCACAGATAAACACTGAAATCACCTTTCCTTGAGTGCCTGACAGGCAGCATGTAACCTCGTGCACTGCTTCTTTTTCCCTTTATGCAGCTTTTTCTTTTTCTTTTTTTTTTTCCTTGGGTTGGGCTTTTTTTTCTTTTCCCCAACAGGAATTTTCTGTGGGGCATTCACAGGAAACTTCTTTATGCTTCTAGCAGTCGTAGTTTCTCAGGCTTTGTTGGAACTTCCTAGAATTGTCCTTGTTTCTCATGTCATTATTTAAATATTGGCTGCAAGTTAGGCTTGTCAGATAGAAATGGGCATTCTTCACCTGTTCTTTGGAAGTGCTCAGCACTCAGAGATTTCTTGGAATACAGCAGGGAGCTAAGAGATCAGACTCTTTGAAAATCAGGCTAACAAACAGAAATGCACAAGCCACTTTTTTCCTTACTTATACTCAAGTACATGGATAAATAAATACGAAGAAATGAGAAATAATTAACATGTAGCTGCTCTCTGTGCAGCTCCAGCAGTGTTGTTGTGTGGGGCTGCAGTCAGAACACACCTCTGGAGTCTGGAGCCACAGGTCACCTCCTGATGCATCTGTAAAAGCTCAAATGAATAATTCAGTGACAAAGTGGCTCTGCCCATCCATTTCTTCATCACACACTGGGAGAGAAAGGGCACTGCTTACCCAGGTGGGTCCTTCACTACCAAGCACCTTAAGAAATCCAGACAAGCACTTTGAAGGTCCCCCTGGAATGAGTAGATTGTGGCTTCTTGATGTGGTTATTGGATGTTTCCTCCTGAGCTGGGAGCAGATTTACTGTTCCACAGAATCTCCTGTGCTCTGTCCCTGCTGGGTCTGCTCCCAGAGATGGCAGCAGTGTCCTGAGGGCAGTCCTGCTACCCTGACATTCCTCTCATTGGCAATCCCACCTTCAAAAGGCAGTGTCAAAAAGGCAGTTTTCAAACTAAAGAGCTGTTCAGTTCACAGACCTCTCTGGAAAGCCTGCAGGCTTTTTGCTCCCCAGTGTGTGCTGAAAAGGCAGAGGTTGCTGAAGCATTGGCTCTGAGGAGTTGCTGCTGTGTGGACATTCCTGCCATCCTCTCCCAGGGATGGGGAACAGCCCACAGGCATCCTGTGAGCACCAGAGGAGCCTGCTGATCTCATCTGTCTTAACCAGGTGGGCAGGAGCCACAGATCAATTCAGATCAAAGCAGACACACAGGGCAGGGAGATGGCTCCTCAGTGGCATCTCTCTCAGACCCTGATGGGCACTGATGGGTGAGGAGCCCAGCACTGTCCCAGTCCTGCTCAGCCCTGGCAAAGCAGTGCTGGAGTGTGTCTGTTGCTGGTTCAGAGCTGTCCAGCTCACACCGTGGAGGGCCAGCAGGTGCCAGTGCTGCCCTGGGGACTGCAGAGGGGCTCTGGCTCTTGGCTGCCCCAGGTCAGGTGTGCTGAGCCTGCTGTGCTTCAGGAGCCTGCAGCACACAGCCCTGCTGAGGCACAGTGGGATGAAGTCTTTCCTGGCAGCAAATCCTTGTCTTTTCCTGAGAACACTGTTGTAAGAATAACACCCACTGCTTTGTCTCGAAATAGATTTATTCATGTGAGTGGTGCATCTTTCTGCTCTTTATTTTCCCCTCTCTGTTGTTACTGTAGCCCTTCATCAGTGAAGTTCAACACCTTTAATTTTGAAATTTCATAGAACACATCTGTTATTTCCACGTGCTAACCAAACTTCATGCTTTTGGCTGTTTTCTGAGTGTTTTAAGAGCTTTTTTGGAGAGGTTATTTTGGGTTTTATTTTGGATTTTTTTAATCAGTCACCAGGTTTGGAAGTGTAATAACTTCTTTTTTTGCTGGCTGCAGTTTCTTTTCCTTCCTGAACGTTTTTTTCTGAAGGGACCAACACATAGCACAATTCAACTTAAATTTCTAATCCCATGCATTCCTCAAGGCAGAAACCTTTTGTGCCTAATGATGCATCTGAGTCTAAGAACTGTACATGGATAAAATATTTCATAGACCAATTTTAAAAAATCTTAGATTAACCACATAATAATCACAAAAAAAAAATTCCACATGTAGATTTGAGACATTCAAATTTAATTCCCTCAACTTACATTAAGTTGAACTATTTCAGGTGTGTCAGAAGAGACAAACTCAGTGGATATTCAGAAGAAAAGCTTTCCAGCTGCTCTCTCCAGGTTCAGTGAGTGGACAGGACTATAATTTTGAATATATGCAGTCTGTTAGGGCTACTGATTTAACAAGTAACTGAGTAATGGCTTGTATCACAACCCTGATAAAATTCTGCTAGTAAATCCCCTTGAAGTGCCTCTTTAAATAGTATCTGCTACAAGCATGTGAAAAGTACAGATTTACCCCACAAACTGCCAAAGCTCAGGAGCAGCCACAGTGCACAGATCTGTGCAGGATCCTCAGCCCCTTCCTTGCTCTGAACTGTGCACCCTTTTAGGACAGCCACATCTCCAGGATTGCCTCTGAGGATTTGCTGTCCAGCTCAGGCATCCTAAGTTCTCAATGCTGAAAATAGAAAAAAAATATCAGAACTTAAAAGCAACTGCATTGAAACTAACCTTTGGTCTCAGTAGAATAAGCAGGGAATTCTGCATCAAACTAGTATGCAGTGATCATTTTGCATAAAAGAGTTGTTACAGTTTATTGCATAAAATTAAGTATTAATAATAATAATTTTAAAAGCCCACAACTGTATTTTTGTTACAGCAGTTGCAGAGAAGAAATGTTCTGGTCCTGAATGTGATTTCAGGGATCTCACATCTGCTAACAAAATAATCAAAGTCATGTTAATCCCAGAATTTGGCAATGGTTGACCCGAAATCCCTTTTTCCTGTGGAGGTTTTTGATGAAATGGCTGAGATTATCAGAATAGCCTAAGGAATTTGGATGTCCATACTCTTTTAGGTCAAAAACACTCCTTAGGGACAGCAGCCTCTATCCATTAGGAAAACAGCAGGTACTAGTGTTGGACAAAAATGCTTTCTTTTCCTTAGATGATTCCCTGTTTTCTGCAACACAAGACAGAGTGAGAATTCCCCTGTAGCAGCAGGGATTCACAGGCAGGCCAGACACCAGGCATACACTAAACCAGAGTTTTCTACCCAAATTAAGTTGCTTATTTGGTCCTTTTTGTGTAAGTTTTCCTAAATACTTCTAAATTTCTAGGAAAGTTGTCTTTTGCCAGTACTAATGACTTGTTTTTACAGATGCTTAACCAAAATTTTATAACTTCCCATAAATTTTGGCTGACTAGACCCCCTAAATAGTTTATTTATCACACAGCCTCTGTCTGGGTTACTAGTAAATCTTGGATCATTGTGGAAATTATAGGATGGCTTTTTTTCCCTAAGGATAGATGAAGGAATCACTTACTGAACTTAAGTTGAATGAAGAAAAGATTTAAGGGGCAGATCTTCAGCTTGAATAAACTGGCAGGGTTCAGTGGAAGCTACTTGATGTCAGCTGTGGATCTTGTCCTTCAGTGTTGAAGGCATTTCCTATATGTAATTTTTCTGTCTTACTGTAAAACAATTTCATATGGTTAAACTGTATTTTCCTATATTGTTCTGCAAGTTTATATACACCATAGTGCTCATCTCATCTCCTGTAAAATAAACTGTACAGAGACACATTGAGCATGGAATTGTCTTTACCCAGTTGCTTTTTCTCCTCCCACAGCCCCAAACCTCATGAGTGCAGTTTGATCATAGATCCTGTGGGGTGCCATGTGGACTTTATGACATGTATTAATTACTGTTATATTTATTTATGACTGTTTTATTACCTTCATGCAGCTTGAATTTGCAGCCACATCACTGGGGTGTAATTTCCTTGTGCTTACCCTTTTCAGATCCTCACGTGGGATTCAGACACGTTTGGTTCCTACAGGTTTTTGGGGTTTTTTCTGGAAATCAGTTTAAGAAACACTTGTGGTTAAGTGGTTCTTGAAGCAAGCAAGCTGACCATGAGCTGCCTAAGAGAAGCTGCCATGGAATGGGTGTGTTTTTATGTTTTAAGTGACCTGGAGCTCTTCCCCACCCAGTCAATTCTTTACTTTCAAGCTTCACGTGCAGCTGGAAGCTCAGTTGAAAACACTGCTGTAAAACCTTGTTAATAATTTTTCTCCTTTCCATATCTGAGTTAACGTGCATGCCGACAGGTTTGCTGACAAAGTCAAAATCAGGCCTGCCAAAATCCTGCCTAACCCAACCCCTGCCTGTGCAGGGGGGCTCAGAGCAGCTGGGAGTGACGGTTCTGCCCCGCTTCCAGCAGGGTGTGACAGCCATACATCTCAGAAACCTCTGTGGAGATTCTTCCTAGCCTTTTTTCCAGTTTTGAGCTCGGGTAAGAACTGGTTTCTGCAACCCCCTGCACTCTGTGCTTGTGCATGGAGGTGGGAAGTGGTGGCAGAAAGGAGAAGACACTGAAGGTTAAACATTGAAAAAGTTCCAGGTAGAAGCCTGGTTTTCACAGCAGTGTCTTTGCACCTTGTCCTAAGTTGCCTAAATCTGTTTAAAAAACCTCAGAAGGCTGTTTCAGGTTCTGATGCATGGTGTGGAGCAGCTGGTGAGTACCCTGTGCTGTGGTACATTGAGCAAAAAGCACTTGTGGAGGGCTTTGGCACAACCTGGAAACCAAACTGGGGAGACACTGACCAAAGCACTTGCTGTGCTGGTGTACTGGTGGCAGAGGTGTGCACACTCTTCCCAGAAAGGAGAAGACACTGAAGGTTAAACATTGAAAAAGTTCCAGGTGGAAGCTTGGTTTTCACAGCAGTGCCTTTGCACCTTGGCCAAAGTTGCCTAAATCTGTTAAAAAACCTCAGAAGGCTGTTTCAGGTTCTGGTGCATGGTGTGGAGCAGCTGCTGAGTGCCCTGCACGTGCTGGGGTGCATTCAGCTGCACCCTGACAGCAAAAAGCACTTCCTTGTGGAGGGCTGTGGCACAACCTGGAAACCCAAACTGGGGAGATCCTGACCAAGCCATTTACTGTGCTGGTGCAGTGCCAGTGCCCAGAGAAACATCCCAGTTAGAGGAGCAGAGCAGGAATTGGCAGTGCAGGGTGGCAGCCTTGCAGTCTGCAGGATTTACATGCAGAGGTTTAACACCATTCTGCTCAGGAATGTCTGTGCTGGGCTTCTGCAGCCATGATAATGAAAAAATCAGCTGTGGAATTAAAGAATCAACTGTAATCAAGCCTTTGAGTTCTGAGGTGCATCCAAGAGGGGAAGCTGGAGATGACTGCCCAAATGTCTCAGGCCTGAACTTAAAGCAGTGCTCCTGGACCCATGGGCCAGCCCTAAGGCAGGTGAGTCCTGGTGGTGCTCCTGGGGACCCTGGCAATGATCTCTTGGGTCTGTCTTCGTCTGTGCTGGCCACTGGGCACACAGAGAGACAGCTCTGCCTTGCGGGGCTTGGGGTGGACAGACAGACAGAAGGTCCCAGATGTTTGTGATGTTTGCAGTGTTCATGGAAGGATTCACATATGGCCCTTGAAATAGGAGTAGACATGGCTACTGCTGTGAGTCAGTTGAAGAAGTTAAACTGACTCTACAGGGTGGAGGGGCTGAAAGGGTTTTTAAACCTTCAGAAGTCAATGTGACCTGTGTTCTGCATGAGGCCCTTAGAAGTAAATCTATGTGTAAAGTAAAAGTAAAGCTATGTGTAAAGTTAAAGCAGTTGGCTTAACTCAGATCTTGTATTCTTTCCTGGTTTGCTGCATTGCCACCATTTGTGTCAGGTGGTTTCAAGGAACACCATGGAAATTTCTGAATTGATGGTCAGATGGCCCAGGGAATTCTGTTTGCACAGCTGACTTTGAACTAACCTCACAAAGGAACTTTCAGCAGTCATGATCCTCTAGCTTGACTGGAACCACAGAAATACTCATGTCATATTTCTTCCTTGGGGAAGTTACTGTCTCGGTCCTTATACAAATGAAAAAAAATTACAAACATGCACTGGTGAAGTATTTATTGTAGGGACAAACAGTCCAACCTCAGTGGTCTGTGCTGCAGGCTGTTTGCACTGTTGTTTTCACAAGTCCCTGCAAGCAGAGGATGAAAACCTTCAGGTGAGATTTGATTCTGACTTCCTGTTTTATCAAGTAGAAAACCAAACACTCAAATCTGCCAGAGCTACAGCAGAAGTTACATTCTTTTTATTTACAGAGCAATGATTTTTAAAAAATTTTTAAATTTTTTTTAGGCTTAGAAAATGTTTTGAGACTATGCCATTTGTCTCTGGTTCTGTGCTCAAAGAGACTGGGGCTGGTTTTGTGTCAGCTGCTTGGATGTCTTTAAGCTGAGTTCTACAGCTCTGCTCTCAGCCTGCAGGGGCTCTTCCCACTGCCTTTCCACTTTCTGCAAGTTTGTGTAAAAGGGAGGAAGACTGGATGGCACGGTGGTGGAATGTGGAAATGTGGGGGTTGAGTCCAGACACCCTCCCAGCACTGCTCACAGCTCTCAGGGATCTCTCAGTGGCTCCCATTCTCAGGAGAGTGCCTGCAAACTGTGTGCAGCTGTGCAGAGTGAACAGCCTGGCTGCTGTGGTGCTTCCAGACACCACAGGCAGGTGTGTGCTCAGTGCCTCCCTCACCTTTGCTGCTTTGTGCTTGTCCTCTCTTCCTCAAACCAAGTCATTTCTTACCTCCCAAGTCTGTGAGAAGCAAAACTCTGGATTAGTCCATGTTGCCAAGTGTCCTGGCATGGCAGTGACCAGTAAGCACCAGTCCCATAGGGGAGGGTGGGAGAAGAAAGCTTGGTCATGCATTACATGGAATACACTGTGATTCAGCCCTAGATTGCACTTTGATCCTCTGCTCAGGGACTCTTCCCCAGCAGTGTCAGTGCTGGCCTCTCTGACCTTTGCTGCTTTGTGCTTGTCCTCTCTTCCTCAAACCAAGTCATTTCTTACCTCCCAAGTCTGTGAGAAGTAAAACTGGATTAGCCTGTATAGCACCAGATTAGTCCATAAGCAGCAGTTCCATAGGGAAGGGTGGGAGAAGGAAGCTTGGTCATGAATTACATGGAATTCTTTGTGATTCAGCCCTAGATTGCACTTTGATCCTCTGCTCAGGGACTCTTCCCCAGCAGAGTCAGTGCTGGAGTTTAACAGCACTTGACAGATTTTTGGCCTCCCTACAGATTAAATAGATGGACAGTTCAGTCAGTGATTGATCATTGATCTTCTGTGATACCTTTCTCAAATAAAGTCCAATAAATCCACCCCTTTCCTTCCCTGAAAGGAAAAGGAGAAAGGAAAAAGCTGAAGAATTCTTCCTAGTGCCTTTTGGTTGTTCTTGTTCCTTTCCTGAGGTCTTCTAGGTGGTGTTGTGCATCCTCTTTGCTGAGCCAATGTGATGCACAAGGGAACATCGGAGGGCTGGCATGTGGCAGCTGAACTTTAATTTCCTGGAGCTAATTGCAATGCTGAAGCTCACAAGCAGCTGCTTCTCACTGTAGATGTGTGTGGCTCCAGGAATGACTGCAGAGATAGCTAAACAGGAGATGACATTTAGCACAGCAGAGAGTTTGTGAGATTTGAAATGGCAGGTGGAAAAAAACCAGTTAAAAATCCAGAAGGGTGGTTGCTATGGAAGTTGGGAAAGATGATGTTAGCAGCATAACATCATGAAGAATTTTACAGAATTTTCCTTGCAGAATCACAGAATTTTCCTTAATGGGAGCCTTGACTGATGGGAAAAGGGAAGAAAATTCCAGAATCAAATGAAAAGAAGTGGAAGGAAGGAGCAGAATTATCAATTCCAAGGCGTAACTGACAGAGCTTTCCAGAATGGAATGTTTGTGCTTTACTCTTTGAGGCACAGACTCTGACGTGTAGAAGCAATATATTTAAGAAAGAATGTAAGTACACATGAAGAATTAGCACACAGTTGACATCTCTGGCTGTAGGAGGAGCCACTGTGGCTGGAAGGTTGAGCTCTAAGTGCAGTAAAATATCAGAGATTAACAGCCTGTCTCCAACAGATTACTGAGATGGAATAAATCCTGTACATATCAGATCAGTTATCACACCACATCTCATGGCAAAGCTCTTCTGACCCCCTCAGGCTATTCTGGGCTTGGAATGTGATTTTTTTTCTTTCTTTATTTTTTTATCATGCAAGTTTTGACAGAAAGCAAAATCCTAGGCCAAGACAGCTCCAAAGCTGTGGCAGTCAGGTTTGGAAGTGGGTCGTGTCTGATGTCCTGAGGATTAATTAACCAATCTTCAGTCAGGCAATAAATAATAATTATTTTACTGAATGGATTGACTCAGCAGGACTGTGGGAAGCCTTTATCTCCCACCAGGCTTTCTCCAGAGGCAGTGGAAATCTGGGCAGTAAAGGTGAGAAACCAATGGATAAAGAGAAAAGAGCTTTTACCAGGTCTGCACCATGCCCTGGGGGAATGGTAAACTTTCTGTTGCTTGGTAATTAGTCAGTGTGCAAAGATATACATAATTCCCATCAAACACCACTTGTGAACAAACAGCAGTTTAGGTCAGGCTGTCTCCTCCACTCTTGTTTTGTTAGAACAAGATCCTATTTCATGTTAAAAACAGAAAACTTCTCCAGACACTGAAGAGTTGGATCTGCAGCCTTAAAAGACACTTAAATTGATTTAAATACACAATACACAGACATTAACTGGAAAAATCATTAACTTATGTTTCTATAGTTGTAAGAATATGCCTTAAATGAGAGAAACTGTGTTAAATAATGAAAAGTTTCTAATGTAGGGGTGTGGTTGTATGGAATAAGCCAAGAGTTTAGGAGTTAAAACAGAAGTTTATATGTGCCTGTGAGTTAGAAGCCCATTAGATAAAAGTATCCACAGTGCAGCAGAAGTAACTAAAAAGAAGTTAGAAAAGTAAAATAAATCCTGTAGGAACTGTCTGTTAGTTGCTTATAGATGAAAGAAATATGTGTTATTAATAATATTGTTGATAATAATATTTCTGAATATATCAGAAATATAATATAATATAATATAATATAATATAATATAATATAATATAATATAATATAATATACATCTAATATAATATAATATAATATAATATAATATAATATAATATAATATAATATAATATAATATATATGATATTATATTAGAAATCTAATATTTTTCTAATATTATTTCTAATATATTTCTAATATATTTTTAGAAAGTTATATGTTACCTTATAACAAAAAATCTTGTGACTACTCTTAAGCTATAGCCCAGTGCTTACTCCTCTAAAATCTCACTGATTGATGTTTATTTAAACAATAAATTGTTCTTAACTTGAAAATATTCCCATCCCTTCATTTCCAGCAGTGCCAGTGATTCCTGCCCAGTGTTCCTGTGCACTTGCAGCATCCCTGGCTGCTGCAGGTGGTTTTAGCAGCTCACCAGGCTTTCCCTGTCCCTCCAAGGGCTCCACAAAGGGTGGAAGGAAAATCCCAGGAGGATTCCTGACCTTCAGATTCCCAGGAGGACACTCAGCTCTTCCTGACTCTGACATATGTGAATTGTGAAGTTCGCTGCTGTCTTCTAGAAATATTTAGAAATTAGGAGCTTGTTTTACTTCTGTAAAATAAATAATTCTGTATTCTTGCTGTTATCTACTTAGAAAGGCACTTTCTGAAGGAATCCATGTGATGGTTGTTTTTGTCTGGATTAGACCTCAGGCCAATAGGGCTTGCTTATATAACAAGGGTTGATTTTTATAAACTGAAAGAGGCAAAAAGCCCAAACCCATAACAGAGAGGAGAAAATGCAGCTAGAGGGACTGCTGTTCAAAACACAGAAAACTGGTTTCCTGACCACATGAAAATCCTTAAAATGCAATTAAAAAGTAAACTTTCACTGAGATGGCATAAAATCTTAGCATTTCAATGTCTTTAACACCTAAGTAAAACACATGCTAAATCTCTTTAATGTGTTAAACAATGGCTCTAGAGGAAATCAGTCTGTTTGAAATTGAGGAAGACACAAAGTGTGCATGTGTGGTGCCTGCTGTTAACAGTGCCTGCTGAAAAAATCCACTGCAGTAAAATTCTATACAAGCAGAATTCACATTCTAGTAAAAAAAACCAACTTCATCTGCAGTTTTTAAATTATTTTAAAAGAGATCAAACATTTACAGTTTATTAATATATCACTGAAATATACAACTTGGTATTGATTAAATAGGCTAACACGGATTGAACTGTAAAAGAAATGCTTTTTTAAAGTGCCAGAAAGAGGTTCTTGAACTAGTGCTAGTCAATGAATTTATCTGTTCTTTGCAATAAAAGAGTATAAATGCCACAGGTTGCATGGCTAAACCTTTGCAGCCTGATAAATAATCAGAAAAGCACTGGTAAGTTATATAAGTGGAATCATTTACAAACTTGATTGCATGTCACAGGTCTAGATGTGAGAAATAAAACTTCACCATGGCTCCAGTTAAATGGAGGAGGAATGATTTCACAATGCTCTTTTGGTGCTGTCACAATCCCATGTCTTCATCCATTTTGGGTCCCCTGGGAGGAAGGTGGAGGCAGCACTTACCATTGTTTTGTCATTAAGGACACGTGTAAGGCAAACCAGAAGTCACAGTGGCTTGTGTCAAAAAAAGAAAAAAAGTAACAAAAATTGTATAAGAACATTTCATTTGGGCACATTCCACTGAGGTATTTTGGCTTTTCATCTCAGAAAGACATTTCCAGCAGTAAACTTTAGGAAGATGCTCAAAAATGCAAGCAAAAGCTTGGTTCTTCCCAAGTTTGGTTTTTGGGTTAGATATATATTTATATTTTTTATATGTGTGTGTGTGTGTGTGTTTGGTCTGGTTTGTTCTGGAGCTGGGGTGGTTTTCTTGAGATGGGGAATGATTTCAGTCTGTGAAGGAAGGAGCCTTCCACACACATCCCTCTGTTTAAGAACCACTCCCATGAGAAGGAAAAGCTGACTTCTCCTGCCGTGGCTCAGAGCCAGTCACAGATGGCTGAAGGTGACAGAACGTGTCTCCAGAGCCTGCTGCTTTCCAGAGTTCATCCTTCTTCCTTGTGTGTGCTGCAGAAACGCCAGCTCAAAGCACAACTGCTCCATCCAGAAGACCTCTTCTCCCCAGGCACCCAGCTTAGCACCTCCAGATAAATGACATTGTTCTGGGCCCAAGGAAACTGAACAGCTGCGACATCAGCTGCTCCACCCTGTCCCTGCTGATCCCAGAGCTCTGAACAGCTGAGAGATGGACGTTTCCTTTCCCTGGGCCCTGCTGCTGGCAGGTGCTGCCCCAGGGCACAGCTCCCTAAATTTCACTTTCCTCAAAGACTTCCTCGGTGGTCTCTGCCGTGGTGACCTCGCCCTCGCTGCTGTCAGACATGCTCATCTGGGGAGGGCCTGTCCTGGCCCCTGGGCTGGGCCTCCCCAGCACCTTCTGCAGCTGCAGCTCCCAGGGCTTGCTCACCTCCAGGCCGAAGTGCTGCCTGCTGCTGAGGTGCTGCTTCTTCCTTTTCTGGGAACATTTCCTGAGGTATTTGATGTTTTCCCCTAGAAAGCAGAGCTTGCAGCCGAAGGGATCTGCCAGCAGGAAACGTGCCCACTGCTTCTGCAGCTCTGCTTTCACCTGAGGAGAGGAGGCAATGGTCATTGGTACTGCGGGTGAGCAGCCTGGAGCTCCCTGACACCCACAGCAGGTGTAAAAGGGGAGGAACTGGGAAGTGCTGAGCTTCCTGCCCCTTTGGGGTTTTCTAGGAGTGAAAAGGGGGCTGGGATGGTCAGGAGGGATGGAAATGAGAGATCTCTGAAGCCAGGGCTTGGAACTGGTGGGTTATTGCAAAGGGCCTGGGTGCAGGGCCCTGCTGGGAGCTGCCAAACACAGCTCAGACAAGTAAAGAGAAGTAAAGAGAGAAGGCAAGAGCGTGGTGAAGAGGATGGGAGAGTGAGGTTCCCGTTACAATACCATAAATCTTCTTTTGTGCTGAATATTCTAATTCTCACTAGCCAATCTAATACAAGATACAAATCCTACAGCATTTACATACAGCCTATAAGAATCATTACATTACCATACTGAGTTACTTTTTAAACCCTAAAAACTCCTCTTTGGACCCCTTCTGCTAAGCCTAAAAACTGCTCCTTGGAAACCCTAAAACTACTCTTTGCAGGAGTTTTAAACCCTAAAAACTCCTCTTTGGACCCCTTCTGCCAAGCTAGCAGGGTCTGCTCTGGCCCTTGGAGCTGCCTGCAAGCAGAGGGTGTTGTTTCCTCACAAGGGGATTCCCTTCAGCTGGCCATGCCATTGTTTTTCAGGTGTTCAGTAACTGAGGGATCTCAAAGCTTTCATTTCAATCTCATTTACAGTTTCCATATTCTCAAAATCTTTTGCCAGGCTATCACATTGATCAGGCTTTCCTGTTCCATCTTCCCCAACAGGGTTTGCCTTGCACCTGGCCCTTGCAGGGTGGGAACAGATTTGTTTGCTAAATCAATCTGAAGAGCCCAACCTCCTCACCCTGACTTAGGAAAGATTTTCCTCTGCAAATCTGATGGGTGTGAGTCGTGTCAGTCTGCACCTGGGCCAGATGTCAGGGAGAGCAGACAGATTCAGCTTAGAAAACATTCAAAATTAACTGAGGCAGCATCATTTTCCAAGGTAACTTGTGGCAATTCGGGCTGAGAGAGCTGGGGTTGTTCAGCCTGGAGGAAAGAAGGCTCTGGGGAGATCTTAGTGCCCCTTCCAGGGCCAAAAGGTGACATATAAAAAAGCTGAGAGACATTTTTCATGTGCAAATAGTGATAGGAGAAGGAGGGGCATGGTTTTAACTACAAGAAGACAGAATATTTTGCATTTGAGCCCAAACCTGTAGTAGCTGTTGTTTTCTCTTCACCCAGAACAATTTTACCAGCTCAAAAGAATGCATCCATGCTCTCAATAAGCAGAGCTGTTCATCCTTGGTGTCATTAATACATTTTACGTTAATACATTTTACTAAAATGAACTAAAATGTACTAAAATTAAATAAGAGCATTTTACTAAAATGAACTAAAAGCTTCTCTCACAGCATTGTGTCTTACCTCTCCATTAGCAAAGCAATAGAGAACTGCTACCAAAAAACCCTGGAAGAGAAAGGGAGTGAGGGGAAAAAGTCAGTGTGCAGGAAATACCTCAAACTCTAATTTAAAGGTGACATTAGTGCTAAAACCATAAATATAAACAGTGCTCCTTAGTGTTCAAGAAGGAAACCAGCTGCCTGCAATTATTGTAACCATTACTTTGATAATTAATATTTATTATTTATTGAAGTACCCAGTCACTTGTTTTTGGGCAGTTCCTTCAGGGCACATCTTGTGCAGATGCTGAAGAATAGAAATTATATAATATATATATATATATATAATATATATATATATATATAAATAAAATTTATTTATTATTTATTATATATTTATATTATATTTATTTATGTATTTTTCTAATTATATTTATCTTTTATAGTTATATTTATATATGCACACTTATCAAAATTATAATTATATATAAATTACACCTATAATTTAAATTTATATAAATTATATTATATATATTTATATGTATGTATGTATACGGAATTTATAAATATATTTTATTTATAATGCCATATAAATAATGTATATAATTTAAATTTATATAAACGTATATAAAAATTTATATATTACATATTTTATATAATATATATTTATATATGTATATCTGTATATAATTTTTATATATATCTCTATTTTTATATGTATATATCAAATTTATAAATATAATTTATTAATAATTATGTATAATTTAAATTTATAGAAATTATTATATATATATATATATTATATTTACAGATGATAAAACTCAGTTTTATCTTCATTTTGCTACCACATAATGTTTTTTTTTTCCAAACTGTTGCTGTTATGCTGTGACTGCTGCTATTCCCACGTGGTAAAATAAAAAAATGCAGCTTGGTTTCTCATATTGTCTGCATGCTTGGTTGTGTGTGTGAATGATTCTACTGGGATCTCTTTTGGGTTCTTTTTACCAATTATTTCTATATGAAGTGATTAGTGTTAGCTCAAAGTTCAGCTGTACTGAGTGTTTGGAATTGCTGGTTCTCCTTTTAAACTGATTCAGACAAACACCTTAAAAATCCTGCAGGTGGAACTCGTTTTAAACCAATCCCAAAATTAAATTATCGTTTCCATTTGCCTCTCTCTGGGTTTGCTCTCAGGCTAAAGCAGCTTACAGGCTGCATCTCAGCCCCACAGAGATGCAGATTTATTCCTCCTGCTCCAGGAAATGCCTTTTTTGGTTGTCTAAAGGCATCTGTGACACAAGTTCTGATTAAGAGAATAAATACTCTGAGCCCAAGGCAACATTTCTATCACAGCTACAGAGGTGAAATTCACCTGACAGCATTTCATTGTTCCCACACTGATTTTTCCAGAAATATTTCTGCTTTGCTCAGACAAAAGTTTAAAAAGAATTCCAGATACACAGAAGCTTCAGCTTTTTTCATTATCCCTAAAATTAACCAACAGCATTCTGAGCCTGCTGTTAATTTTCCAGCTGTCCTGAATTATTTGGAGTCATTAATTCCTTCAGCACATGTACAGTTTATCTGCCTCACCAGTGGAAATGGGGACAGGAAAGTAACAACCAAAACTGCTTTCTCCATGTATTTTATTGCTGTCATTTTTCATGCTTCGCCTGGCTTGTGGTGGGAAGATATTGTTAATTAGAGTTAATAATAGGTGATATTAATGGCTGATATTAGTTAATAGGTGATATGAGTGAGAATAGATTAGAGAGTTAATAATAGGTGGTTTTAAAGTTAATAATAGGTGATATTAATAGGTGATATTAGTTAATGGGTGATATTAATGAGAATAGATTATAGAGTTAATAATAGGTGGTTATAAGTTATAATAGGTGATATTAATAGCTGATATAGTTCATGGGTGATATTATGATGATAGGTGATTATGGAGTTATCATCGGTGGTTCAGTTAATATAGGTGATATTAATAGGTGATATTAGTTCATGTGTGATATTATGATGATAGGTGATTATAGAATTAATAATAGATGATAATAGGTATTAATAATAGCTGATATTAGGTGATTATAATGATAATAATGATACTGATAATGATAATTAATGAGTTGGTGATATTAATAGGTGATATTTATGTGACATATATATCACATAAATATATAATGTAGTCCCATCTAATATTTTAAATATTTCAAAATATTATATTAAATACAAATTTACTGACTTAAAGAGCAACTTTTTATGCAGAACTTCTGCTGCTCCTGGAGGCAGTTCTCTTTTTTTGGGAGGTGGAAAGTTCCTGACTTTGCTGGGTGGTTTGGGGGGTTTTGTTATGGGTATGAACTCTGAATTTGGCCTCACAGGCACCACAAGCGGAAAGGATTAAGTGACACTCCTGAGCCTGGTGACAGGCACTGGGAGAAAGGCAGGGGCTCAGCTCCCTGATTTCAGCTGGGAAATCCTCTGGGAATCTCCTTCACTGCTGCTGCAGGGTCAGAGCAGGAGTGACAGGCTCTGTGAAATCCCCCCAGAAGGTGCAAAATTCACTGATTATTTATCATCAAATGTTCACTTCATATCCTGATTTCTTTAATGCACATTTTTCTCCCAGTAAATTGATTTTCACACTTAGAAAGCTTCCCAGTGTGTTGGGACTTGTCAAAGACACATGTTCAGAATGATCCCAGTGAAAATGGAGAATCAGAAATTCAATATAAATGTTCAGTAGCAGGAACACCAGTAGGAAAGGACAGAAGCACACCTGAGCCTCAAAGGTGCTCTTCAGCTCTGATGACAACTGGAATGTGATAAATTGCTCATTAAATAACTGGGTTCTTTCCAGAAAAACCCACCAGAAACCAGTGGGTTTTTTTCCTGAGGGAAACAATTTCCATGCACAAGGGAGCCAAGATGTTTGGATTGCCCCATTTCCTAAAGCAAAGCAGCATCCTACCTACAGCACAACTCCTCTTTAGAATTTAATTTTGTGCTCCTTGAAAATGTTTGAGTTAAACCTTCAGCTGAGATCCCAGGGATAATTGTTTTTCTTTAACAAAACAGTTTAACTGCCTTTTTAAACTACTGAGAAGATTTACAGACTAAACAAATGTAATTGGGTACAGTTTATGTGCTTTTTGGCTAATCCCTTCATAAATAATGCTGCAGCTAAAAAAGAGAATCTGCAATAAACATTGGCTGAGATCTCTGGGTATTTTTAATGGAGCTTTGCTTCTAAAGCATGACGTGCTGCCAAGCTCATGCATGTTTCTCTAAAAGGAATGAAGTTTGTGTTCTTTAGCAAGGATGAGTAAGCTGGTTTATAGATCAGATTTCTTTCTACTAACCAGTAAATAAAAATCTTCACTTAAAATGATTCTGCACTTTTAAAATAACCTCTAGGCACTGCAGCCTCTCCAAGTAAGGATATTTCTAACCAAGGAACTTATGCTCCAACGTTAAGGTCCCTTCCAACCCAAATAATCCTGGGATTTTGTGAACACCCTGTCAGCAGGCTCCTCAGCCTTGTGGCTCTCCAGGAATTCTCTGCTGCCACTGGGAAATTTTTCCCCTCAACTGTGGTGGAAATTTTAAATTACAGCCTCAGTAACAGTGCCCAAACACTGATGCATGCACACATCAGAGCACAGGTGCATATGTGCAAAGGTAAAAACCAGAATTCAGATGAATTGTGGGGAAAGTGCAGCCATGCTCAGGCTGCAGGGTCAGAGCAGGGAATTGCTGAGGAGCAGCCAACAGGAGCCAGAGAGATTCCTGGGCTGTGCAGCAAAGAAAGATCTGGAAATTGCTGTCCTGGCAAGGCAGGGAGATGTGGGTACAGGACAACTTTATGAGTGTTTTATCTTGTTACTGCAAGAGTGTATTTAGAGACATTGTAGGTTGGGATATAATATTAAATCAGAATTCACTGTAACTGTAGTGAGCAGCAGATACACATGGAGCTATGAACCCTAAAAACAATACTTGCAAAACACAAAACCCAGTGTTTTCAGAACTTACATGAAATGAGCTCATAGTCAGCTGAATGAAAAGTCTTATATGTCTTGAAAGTCCTTCCACCTGTTCATCAGTGATGAAGGTAAACACAAATTCGTGGATCCCCAGCAATGGAATCAGCACAAGAGTAGATCTTGCCAGTCTTAAAAAGAAAGGGTTTCATGATTGTGTTTTTTAAACATCCTTGGTGACAAGAATCAAAAGCTCAAGGACAAAGAAATTATTCCAAAAACATGCCCTAAATTCTGGCTTTGGAATGGCAGTAGCAGTTTTGTGATTTGGAGAAGAATGTAGGCAGAAATCTGTGGAAAGTCTAGTTAAAAGGCTTGTTTAAAGGAAATGTTTTCCATGGCACATCCTGGCCAGAATAAATTAATTCTGATTCCCTATCAGGCCACAAACATAGTGCTAGAGGGTTTTTTCTTTTTCTTCCCAAATTTTGGTGACAAAGGGAAAGATTTGTCACAGCAGCAGAGCCACGAGAGTGAGAGGAGATACCTGAGGGCAGAGATCTCAGAAAGAACAAAAGAAAAAAGAAAAACTTTTGTGAAAATGCCCCCAAAACTCAGCACAGTGCTGAGCAGCCTTTGCTCCGTCCCAGACATGGAAATGTCTGTGGAGCCTGCTCTCCTAATATCTATTCAGAATATTCAGAATATTGCTATTTCCCATATTCTAAATATCTGTTACTCCTGGGGGTGCTGGGTACATCTTTAGGGGAAACTGACAAGTTTTTGATGTGACAAAATGTTTAAAGGAGGGCCAGGGAGGAATGAACTCTCTGTTAACAAAGTGACCAAATTATTAAAAATCATTTAAAAAAACAAAAAGCCCAAAAGTTTCTCTCCTCAATTTAGTAAAAAGACACCTCAGAACACCTTTAAAACTTCACCTCAGACCTAGGGCTACCCAACTGGACAGAGGGCAAAACTTCCCACCTAAGCAATTCACTAGAAAAAGATAAAAACAAAAGAAATAGAGTGTTTGATAGAGTGTTTTAACAAAAAACTGAGCTAGGGCAAAGAGGTTTTCTCTAAAAAAGCTTTGTTATTTTGCCTTTTATTAAACTTTTTCTGTTTCCCACCCTACCTCAAAGACCATCCTACAAATTTTATACCATTCCAAGTAGCTCAGCTGTCTCAAGTGTGCTAAATTGAATAAGAGCTCATAAGACCTAACTCAAGAAAAAAGCTGCCAGGATTTCTGGGTCTTTTGTTACACACCTGTATTTGTAGTCATGGAAGGTCATTTGCTGAGCCTTCAGTTTGGAAATCAGCATTCTGAGAATTTTTAAGAAGATGCCAAAGTTAACCTTGAAGGAAAACACATTTGGTTTACTTAGAGCAAATGTCATTACACTCACCAGTTAACAATTAAATAAATGTGTAATTGATATTAAACACCTGCAAAACTTGTCACCAGCTTACAGCAAATGTCATTATACTCAGTTAACAGTTAAATAAATGTGTAATTGATATTAAACACCTGCAAAATGTGCCACCAAATAACTGGAATGCAGCTGGGCTGAGGCTGGAATAGAGGCAGGTTATTGTCACATACTAAATATGCAGAATGGAGTAACTTAGCATTGCCTTATTCAGCCTGACATATCATTTGATTCATGATCTTCCTCTACAAAATCACATTTCAGGTTTTTAAACACAGAACCCTGCTTCTGCATTTTCTGAACAGAACTTTATCCCTTCTGTCCCTTTATGTGAGAAACTGAAATATTAAATTATTGAAACATGACATATTATGAGAATTGTTGAAATATGAAATATTATTTTGATATTTCTGTGGTAGGAAACTATATCTTATTTTTTCCAAAATTCTGTAGGACCAAAATGGCACTAATTACA
Organism: Serinus canaria; assembly: GCF_022539315.1. Taxonomy (NCBI): domain Eukaryota; kingdom Metazoa; phylum Chordata; class Aves; order Passeriformes; family Fringillidae; genus Serinus; species Serinus canaria. Next base: position 9,418,785 of record NC_066331.1, on the reverse strand, counting down.
AAGGCCAAGGAGGGGAAAATAATTCAGGTTTTATAATTCTTACTGCAATGGAAAACAGCATTGGTCCTCGGATGATCCACCAGATCCCCATGTGTTCATTTGTTCCCCAGCACCTGGAGAATAATTAAAGAATAATTATTTTCAGAGGAAAAAAAATAAAGTTAGAATGGCCACATAACTTGTCTGTTTATTTCAAAAGGAGCTTGATGAAATTCAGCTTTTTCAGGTGGCCCCCAAAAGAAATGGAATAAAACCAGGAAGAGTTTCACCAACAGCTCTGAAGATCTTTCCACATGAATGTTGATAAAGGTTTCCCTGGACCATAAACTTCAGAACTATCTGGCAAACTCAGTCTTGGAATCCACAAAACATGACACCAAACCCTCAGGTAATTTGAGTAGGATTAACTCCATTCTATCTGAAACTGGAGACTGGGAATGAATAAACTGGGAATTGTGACCATGCTTCCTGAGCTGCTAAAATCATGCATTCAGTTTCCTTGCAGCTGTCTCTTTTTCTCCTGCTTTAACCCTCTGATTTGTCCTGTTTCTTCTTGTTGATTAGCCTGAGGTTCTGTAGGGTCTTGGCTTGTCATTTACAATTTATCTGACTCTGCAAGACCATAATTATGGCTTGGATGTTGCTTATTATCCACGTTGGTGTTGCAAATGAAATTCTCCAGAAACCACAAAAAATAATGGGAGAACAAAAGATTCCACACATAAAGCACAAATGTGAAAAATGTGTTTTATAATTATAAAATACATTACAAAATGTATTTATGATTGGCTTTTCACAAAAATTAAAATGAATATTCTATGTGTTGTGTAGAAAGTGATGCTGTATTAATTTTAAGTAGTGTGTTTGTTTTGTTTTAGGTTATAACAACGTTAAAATAGAAACTTTGCTATGTAAGAGACTTTTTTAAAGAAGGGAATGAGGGACTCACACCATGACAGCAGCCACAGGACACCTGAATCTTTCAGAAAAAAAAAAATTATTGCTCCCTTATCAGAAGAAACAAACTTCCTGTGTCCTCAGCCCTGAAGACTCTGTCAGGATTCAGAGGAAGGAGCTGACCCTGCCCAGACAGAATCCTGTGTGTGAATGGAATTTATGCACCATGCATGAGGTGTATGAATGTGCAACAGGCTGTTGCTTTAAGGGTTAATCCTCTGTTAACTGGGGGTCCTTTTTTGGGCTTATTTTGCCCAGGAAGAGGCACCCAGACTGTCCCTAACTCTTTGTTTCTATTGTCTCATGTTGTCCTAATCCTAATTGCCCAAATTTTTATACTCTAATTGTATTACCCTTATTATAACCATTTTATTACTATTAAACTTTTAAAATTCTAAAAACAAGTGATTGGTGTTTCTCACAACAAAGATTATGGGATGTCCCAAGAGCATCACTCAGAGCAGCCACTGCTGCTTGCTGGTGCATGTTTCTGTCCCTGATGCCCTCCCCAAATATCACTACCTGGTTTGGTCATGAGTCTCCATTAAAAATCACTTTTTTTCCTTAAATAGTGGCAGTGAATTTGAAATGAAATCAAAGTGTAGATGGGAGATTTCCTTTGCAGTGTAGATTTCCTTGTCCAAGGACAGCACTAGTCTCCTCTCCTCACTGACAGGTTAGTAAGGCTGCAAGGTGTGAGATGCTTTGCTTAATTGGCTGTTTCTAATTATTACAATTAATTTGTTCTTTCTATTCATTTAAAAGAAATCTCTTACAATCAGGATTTCATCTTGGTTACCCCAAATTTCATCCACAAAATTCCAGCATCCAAAGCTCAGCTTGCAAGCACCTCAACCGCTGATGCTGCAGGGCAAACTCCCAAAACTGGGACTGCTATGACCACTAGAAGCACACATTTATTATCAGCTGTGAATTAACACATCACCTCTGCACTGACTAAAATACCCAATTGCTTCATGTAAATGGATGAACATTTCAGGACCAGTGAAAGTTCATTCTACTCCTTGCTAAATGTGTGAGGAAATCTGAGAATCCCCGGAAGTTTTTTTATTATTATTTTTTAAAAGTTTTTTTTTAATGTAAAATATTAAAGGGAGCCATGAAAATGTAACAAATATCCACAGGTGCTGTATAATCTGCTAATTTGCTGGTCAGTTCTTGTGTCAGGTACAGCCAAGCAAAAAGAAAGTCAGGATTCCAAAGGACATTTTTATTTATTACCTACCCAGTGTTCTCCAGCTTGGACCTGCTTATTCCCCATGGGCCCACAAACAGGATTGGAACCACTGAAAAGAGAAGAAGAATCTATTCCAGCCAAGCCTGTAGAAGTAGATTTTGTTTTCCTTTGCACACCATGCTGCACTGGCTCAGCAAAGCAGAAGGAAAGCAGAGCTGGAGCAGGGTGGACTCACCCCAGCCTATCACCAGGTAGGTGTGCAGCAGCCTCCTCTCCGAGAGCACCACGGTGATCAGCAGCGTGTGCAGGTAAATGCCTTCCACCAGCAGCCAGAAGTAATTGGCCCCGACAAAGTAATGCATGAACAGCTGGGCAGTCCTGCAAACAATCACAATCTGCAGGGAGCAGAGACCAGGAGTAAATGTGGAAGTCATGATCTGCATCTGAGAGCTTTTACTGGTGAGCTGGTAAAATAATAATTGTCTTTAATTATCTTTTGATGTAGGTACTCTATTCCTACATAAACATACAGCTCTATTCCTACAAAAACATACAGGAATAATAAATATATAAATTATTTACAAATATTCTATTATTATACTATTTATAAATATTTAGTTATCTAATATAAAAACAATATTATATCTAGCTATTACATAATTATTAGACATATGATATATCATCAAATTAATATAATACATCATATCTATTATATAATTATATAAAATATAGTCTATATTTTGGGTATATATTCTAACATATAATAATACTTAAAATACAAATATATCATAAATATATTATAATAATATATATGATTATATGTCTAATATAACGTATGTATTAGATATACATTATAATAGATAGATATAGTGTATGTAATATATATTATAATATGTAGATATAATATCTATATAATGTATATATATAATGTATATATATAATGTCTATATATATAATGAGTATATATATAATGAGTACATATATATATAATGAGTGTGTATATATATATTATATATATATAAATAATGTCTATATATATATAGATAGATATAGATATAGATAATCTGTGCCAAATAAACACAGAGGTTTCTTTCTAAAGGCTACAAGGTGTGAGATGCTTTGCTTAAGTGGCTGTTTCTAATTATCACAATCAATTAATTTGTTCTTTCTATTCATTTAAGAGAAATCTCTTACAATCTGGATTTCATCTTGATTTCCCCAAATTTCATCCACAAAATTCCAGCAGCCAAAGCTCAGCTTGCAAACACCTCAATTCTTAATGCTGCAGGGCAAACTCCCAAAACTGGGACTGCTCTGACCACTAGAAGCACACATTTATTATCAGCTGTGAATTAACACATCACCTCTGGAGTGAGGTATAAAATCCACCCACTCTCATCATTTGGTCTTTTGGAGTAAATATTGTAGTACACAGAGTCTTTAATAAGAACTGCTGCAGCACGCAGGATGAAGGATGCAAACAAATTCATATGGATGTAGTTTCTTGTGCAGTGAAGTTTTCTGGGGGAGAAAAAAAATAATGCATGAATCCTTCAGAATATGTGCAATTTACAGAAATAAATTTTTAAAAACCAACAAAACCCCAGCAAAACAACTGTTGTTTTCAGATTGTTGCCATCAATGGATTCTGCTTAGAAATTGCATTTGCATTGCTCCTTGGAAAAATACAAATTATTTACATGGGCCCAACAGAATGGTTTGGTGGAAAGGATCTTGAGGCTCATCTCATTCCATCCTCCCTGCCATGGGCAAGGACACCTTCCACAAGATCAGGTTGCTTAAAATCTTCCAGGAATGGGGCAGTTTCTCTGGATGACCTCACAGGAAAGAATTCCTGCCTAACACCTATTTTAAATCTACCACCTTCAGCTCAAAGCCATTCCCCCTTCTCCTACCACTCCATGCCCTTTTCCAAAGCTCATCCCCAGATTTTCTTGCAGCCCCTTCAGGTACTGGAACACTGGAAATTAAATGATAATTTCACTCATGACTAAATAATAACTTCAATTTCATCAGAAGAAGAATATGAGTACAGGGCTCTGTACATTCAAAATGCATGTGAATTTTTACTAACCTGAGTGAAGAGAGTATAAGCAGAGCTAATACCAGTGAGATGAGAGAAAAGCAATATCCTACTGTGTACAACAGCTGCAAGGTGGTGAGCAGTTTGTGTTCTTCCTCCTGGGAACAAAGGAGAGAAATGTGTTATGTAGGCAGGGGGACAGGGCAGAAACCCAGCCCAGGAACCTTGGGGATCCCATTTCTGAACAAATGGAGATGGAGCTTCTCTTTTGGATGTACTGTGAGGGTCTGCTTGTAAAAAACAGGTTCATTCTGGGAACTTATTTCTGCTGGATCACATTCCTACTATAGTCCTATGTAACAATAAAAAATATACATTGACAAAGACAAAATTCATTCAAGGAGCCAGGGCAGGATTCTGATCCCTGCTCTCCGGTGGGTACCAATTGCTGCTGTGTTGTGAGGGTTTTTAGGATGAGGTGAGAGATGAGAATTGACTCCAAGTTCTTAGAAGGCAGAATAGAATAGAATAGAATAGAATAGAATAGAATAGAATAGAATAGAATAGAATAGAATAGAATGTATTATATTACATTGCATCGTATTGTATGACATTATATTACAATATATTACATTATATTATGAAAATTGTATACTAAAATTATACTAAAAAAGAGAAGGGAGACATTAGAAGGCTAGAAAAGAATGATAATAAAAACTCCTGACAGACTCAGAGAGTCTGACACCACTGGACTGGGATTGGTCATTAATTAATACAAATTCACATGGAACCAATCAAAGCTGCACCTGTTGCTGAGCAATCTCTAAACCACGTTCTTAGCAATCAGATAATTCTTGTTTAAATTCCTTTTCTGAGGTTTCTCAGGAGAAAAATCCTGGTGAAGGGATTTTCAGAAAATATAACAATAACACTCTGCCCTGCCTTTTGAAATCAGTGTGTGACAAAGACACTTGCACCCTGAGTTTCTCTTTGAATCCAAAGGCTTTCCCAGATTCCCCCTGCACAAACACCATCTGTGTCCCAAGTCACAGCTGGTCCCTGCCATGGATCCCTGGGTCCTGCTGGGTTAACAGCTGCAGGGATGACTGAAGCTGTGTGTGTGGCCTGGACACACAGCCACTGACAGCTGTGTCTGCACAGTTCTGGGAGCCAGCTCTGCCTGGAGCTATTGGAACAGACTGACTTCTGCCTTGAGCTCAAAGGAAAAAATAATAATTATTAAATTAGAGCTGTCTTGAAAGTCTTTGAATGACAAATGAGACCTCAGAGGAGGAAGGAAATACTCACACTTTCACAGATTGTCATAAACATCCTGAGCTGGAAGGTACCCACAAGGATTGCTGAAGTCCACCTCCTGGCCCTGCACTAATTTGCCTAATTTAACATTTATTTCTCCTATTTTTTTTTTCCATTTTAGCTGCTTATGTCTGCCTCTCAACTCTTCAAACTTCCAGCCCAAGGAAAGCATCTCTGAAGAGGCAAAGAGACACAGGATGTGTGGCTCTCATAACCCACATTTGGCCTACAGAGCTTTTCTTGGAACCTGTGTCATTTCCTCACTGATTTTGCTGTTTTTCTTCTTCTACCACTCAGCACCAGGACTTTAGCACTGTCTTCCTGCCAGCAGCTTTCTCTAATAATTCCAATAATTAGAGAAATAAAACCAAATCACAAATCGCTCTTGAAGGGGGTGAGGGTGCCCAGGGAAAGCAGTGTGGGTGCAGGAGATCCCCAGCTGCTGGTCACTCTGCTCCATGGAAACATTCCTGGCAGAAATCTCAACTTATCACCTTGGCTATTTCAATTTTGCAACACCAAGCTGATTCCTCTGCTGTGTGAAGATACTGGCTCTGGGTTATTTCCAACAGCCTGGGGGGTTTAAATTAAATTAAACAAGAAAATTGCCCATATTATTCAATCAAATTAAACAAATGGAATAAAATTTATTCTATTAAATAAAACAAAACAAGCCCACATTTAGTGCTGGTAGGAAAGCTGGTTAAAGCTTTCAAAGTAATTGTCTGCTGTCACACAAGATGAAATAATATCAAATATGCCATCCAGAATGGTCAACAAACCTTGCAAAACACTCAGAACTAATGAATATTTATTATATTTGCATAAATAAACGGAAAGTTTGGAAATTCATGTATTTACCACATAAAGAGCTCAGTAAAAATGTAGTAATACACAGTGCTACTAAACTAATAATGTTTGATAACCCATCAGTAAAGTGCTTGATAAGTAAGAAGCAGCACTCACTCAGCATTAAAAAGTAAAAACCAGTGGTGAGAGTGCTTGCCTAAGAGATCTAATTCTGAATTCCATGGCAAAACAAGTTGGGCAGAAAATCACTTGTGGCATCTAAAGCAGGAATTCCTTTCTTTAATATTTTCTTTTCTGCTTCTTATAAATAAAATAACAACTGGTAATTTGGTGAAATTAAATCTGGTAATTTGAATGAAATCTGAATTCCATGGCAAAAATGTTGGGCTGACAAAGCCCAGCCCCTGGCCTGATGCAATATGAGAAATACAGGAAGGATGGCATCAGATGAGGGTGAATCCTGCAGCCTCTGCCCAGCTAATTTAGAAATAACCAATTAACAGCTCATTAGATGCTGAGAGGCTCAGGAGAGAAGCTGAGCTGACTTTGACAGACCAGTGTGAGATGCTGGGATGTCACTTGCCTGACAAGTTGCAGAGTTTTTCTGTTTTATTAGGAGAAAATCAGCACATGGAACACTGGACTGTGAACAGAAAATCACTTGTGGCATCTAAAGCAGGAATCCCCTTCTTTAATATTTTCTTTTCTGCTTCTTATAAATAAAATAACAGCTTTCCATCTGGTAATTTGAATGAAATCTGAAGATGCTTTGCAGGTATTAAATGGCAATGTTTTGTCAGTTACTCAAGAAGAGATTAAGAGGATTAAAGTTTTTAACTGCAATATAAAACATACTTACATTTTTTTGGAAATGATTTTTCTCAGAACATTCTGAACTATCCCGCCAAATGTCTGTGGAATTTTCCTTTGTTTGCCAAATCCCTTCATCCAAGCAGACTCTGTATACATGTCCTACACTTCCTGAAAGTAAACAGAGTTTTAGTTTGAAAGGTCAAAAGAGATTTCATTTTTCATACATGTTTGAAAGATTTCTACCTCCACAACAGCCTCTACACCACCCACACTCAAAAAAAAAAAAACCAAAAAAAAACCCAAACCCCACTTTTCTTTTGTCAATATATTTTTTATAGTTGTGTAGGACAAAGTAGGAATGTAGTCCCTGAATGTACCTGTATAAAAATAAATTCCCAGAAACCCCACAGAGTAAATCCCAAAGAGAAACCTACAGACATCTCATTTATTCATTTCTCCTCATTAAGCTCATGAATGGGGAATTCTTTGACCAGGTTGTGCAGTCAAAACTGCACAAGGATTTGATCAGGGAATGATCTTTTTCTGTCATAACTGATGCTGCAGGCTGATGTTTCATTTCTGTGCCCCCTCAGCAGCTGGGGTGGACTGATGAGGTTTCCTTGGTTTTCATTGCATTGTCCCAGTTGATACTAACTGGGAATTAGTATTAGGTGTGGGGACCCTGTTGGTGTTTGTTTGATGTTGTCCTCAACAGCTGCCACCTGTTTATTTCTGATCAGACCTGAGCTTTTCCAACCATTTTTTGAGTTGAAAGTGTTTAAGGGTGGAAGCAACAACCAGAACATCTTGTTTTGCTCAGCTCAGAGCTCAGAGAACTGTTTTGGGAGCACAGTTGGTTGTGATGGAGCAGGAGCTCTGCATGAATACTAGAACTGGAAAAAACCCTAAACCACCCATGGAATGGGATCTGAAATCTTGCTTTGGTAGGAATTCAGACAGGAAAAAAGTCTCCATTCCATGGGGGCAAGATGCTTTTGTTTATTATGAAGAGCTGGTTTGGGAGATTAGATAGGAACTTCATGCTTATTAGCATAAAAATTATATTAATGATTATATCAAATATATCAAAATTATATCAAATCTATTATTATCGAATGTATTTAACATGTAATATAAAGATATATTTTAGTACCACTTTCACACCAGCCCTTTCACATTACCATTTTCCAGCCAGGGCAAATATGAAGGACAAGGAACAGAGACATTTCCTGGGGGTGAGTAAGGCCAGCAAACAAACTGATCAAATGTCCCATTGCAATGGACTCCTGGGGAGAGAAGCAAATCAAAGTTTCACAGAAAGTTGTGCAGGCCATGAGCAGTGATGGAAACCACTCTGTTCTGTTCCAGGGAACCCGGGAGCAGCTCCAGAGCAGTGAGATATTGCAGATAAATGTTGTGTATGGGATAAGTTTCTGGCTGGAGATGAGGTCAGACCTGCCCAGGGTGGGCAGATTCCTGCTGAGGATTTCCTGCTCCAGACCCTGCTCTGTGCCAGAGCCCAGGGAATGGCTGGGGCTGTGCCAGGGGAGGTTGGGGTGGATCTCAGGGAAAGGCTCTTCCCCCAGAGGGTGCCCAGGGGATGCCCAGGTGGGGTTGTTGGGGCTCTGGGCAGGGACAGGGCTGCACTGGGTGATCCCAGTGGGTCCTTCCAGCTCAGGGGGCTCTGTGATTCTGTGATTTTAGGATTGTATGACCACAGAGAAAGGCAAATAAACAACGGACTTGAGGCTAATATTTCTGTCAGGAGAATTGTTCTACTTGTAGAACTTAGGGAAAGCAAGTCAATATTTGCAGGTTCATCAATCTTACTCCATAAATGTCTTCATTGCCTAATTCCTTACCACTACCCACAGATGATTCCTGCAGCATTTTCAAGCACTCCTGTTTGTATTTGGTCCATCCAGTAGTGGTTTTTTCCAGCAGAGAACCTTTGGCCTGGGAGTGAAAATACTGTGCAGGAGAAAAATCAGTTAGAACCTTTCAGTCCTCAGTGACAGGTTTCTTTCCATTACAAGAAATTCTGGTCTGAAATGAAAGAAAGGAGAAATGAGGAGAGGAGAGTGGAGGAAAAAAAGGATGGGTGAAAAAAGTCTGAAGGAATGAGGAGAGAAAGAGGAGAGGTGAAAATAAAATGAGGAGAGGGGAGGAAAAAATGGTAGGTAAAAAAAAAATCTAAAGAGCTTTTTGGTTTTAGATTATTTTAAAGGTAATCAAGCACACCTGGTTGAGTATTGCAGCAAAAAAAAAGCTGAATAAACCAGTAAGGAATAAGCAATGCTTTTTAGCCACTAGCACCTTTCCTCTGGTGCATTCTGTACTCCTGCCCAGCACTTCACAGACCACTTATTTTACCAGCAGCTGCAACTGTGCCATAAAAACCTTTCTATTCTTCATTTCCCCCTTTTTTTTTTAAGAAACACTTCTGTAAATTTTATTTTTAGTTGCCATTTACACCATGCTGCCTTTTTTGCCTCCACAGGGCACTGTTTGCTTTCCTCTTGTGTCCACAGGTGAGAGGAGTCTCTGCCCTCTGGAATTCCCACACAACAAAATGACAAACACCTCCTTATCTGACTGCAGAGGTCTTTCAGAGGGCCACAGCTGATATTGCTGTTTAGGAAAGCAATGGCTAAAACCAGAAGAATTAAATGCAAAACAGCTTGGTGATTTGGGTGAAGAAATGCCTGACTGGGAGCAAAGCAGTTCAGGAAGGATGATGGGAGGTGCTGCTCCCAGCTCAGGGTCAGCTGGTGATCTGGGCATTATTTACCCATGGAGAGGAACTCCATCCTCTGTGCAACAAATCCCCCTGGTCTCCTCACCAGGGCTTCCAGAGGCCTGAGCTGTCAAAGGTCATTGTCACTACAAGTCACCAGAAATGAAAAATTCAATACTGGTTGGAAATGTTACCGATTCTAATGAGCAAATTTTGGAGAGCTCACAAAATATAAGTTTTCTAAATAATCTCTTTACTAAAAGACACCTTTCAGTTCCTCAGGAAAAGTCAATTTCTTTTGTCTGGACTACACTATTCCTTTGAAACTGCCTTTAACACACATGTGGCTGTCCTGGTGTTATCTGAGATATAAACCCAGAACAACATATGGTTGTCAACCTCACCTTTGCTCCTTTAAATCTATTTAGTTTTTATATTAATGAAGAAAATCACATTTATTTACTTGCAAAACAAGAACAGTGTTCTGGTGTCTAGCTCTTAGGCAGGCTCACTATTTCATGCATGTTTTTGCTGTGTAAATGTCTGCTCAATATTCTGCTTTCAGTCTCTCATCTAATTTCCAGACTCCCACTTTAAGCTAAAATCATTCTTCGGTGGATGGGCTTGAAAGATAAGGAGAGAATATTTACAGCAGCCATGAGAAAGGAATGCATGTTTCCAAAATAAAAAAAAAGCATCTTGACATTTCCCTCCTGCAGGCCCCCAAATCCTGGGAGCCAGGGGAGACTCCTCAGACACTGGTGGGTCAGTGAACCCCATCTGGAGAGGCAGAGCCTTGGAGATGACGCAGTTGGGACAGGACTGCTGGGCTGGAGGAAGAACACTCCAATTCTGATAAACAAATGGGTAAAACAGCCCAGGGAATGCAGAGGGAACCTCGCCGTGGCTACCTGCAGCTCGCTGGGTTCCATTCCTGGAGACAGGAATGTTCCTGGAGCTGAGGAACTCTGTGGTGCACAGCCAGGGGGAAGCTCACCCAACAAGAGTGAGGAGCAGGTCAGGTCTAAATGACAACCCCACATCATTTCCTGATGGAAATGTCCCATTTCCTCAAACCTGCAGGTTCAGTCACACACCCAATGCCTGGTCACTATTGGTGTAAATATCTGTGAGATCAATTTGTTTTGGTCCCACAGCCAATACCTGACCACTACTGGTGTAAATATTTGTGAAATAAATTAGTTTTGGTCACACAGCCAATACCTGACCACTACTGGTGTAAATATTTGTGAGATAAATCTGTTTTGGTCACATAGCAAATATCTGGTCACTATTGGTGTAAATATTTGTGAGATAAATTAGTTTTGGTCCCACAGCCTTTGGCTGCATTCTGACAGACCCAACTATTTTATTTGTTGGGTGCCCATGGCAGGGAGGAATGATGGATCTGACTCCATGCTCTCAGAAGGCTGATTTATTATTTTATGATACTCTATTATATTAAAGAATGCTGTACTAAACTATACTAAAGAATGCAGAAAGGACACTTACAGAAGGCTAAAAAGATAATAATGAAAACTCCTGACTCTGTCCCGACACAGCCTGGCCCTGATTGGCCAAAGAGACAAAACAATTCACATGAAACCAATGAAACAATCACCTGTGGGTGAACAATCCCCAAACACATTCCACATGAGAGCTAAACAGGAGAAGCAAATGAGACAATTAATGTTTTCCTTTTTCTCTGAGGCTTCTCAGCTTCCCAGGTGAAAAATCCTGGGCAAAGGGATTTTTCAGAGAATGTGAAAGCCACCCCCTACAAGCACCTCAAATACCAAACTCAGGCTGTGATTACAAAGCCCAGAGAAGTTTTGTGATGATCCAAGTTTTGGGTTAGATCCAGTGCAAGCTCCAGGGTAGAAGCAGAAACTTCCAGGGGCATTTCCCCTGATCCCAGCCAGTGGAAACACGCAGCCTTTGATCTGCAGTTGCCTTTTGGCCACTGCTTTCAAACAGGATTTCTGGCTAGGAGGACACTCCCGTGTCTGAGACCGAAGCTCAGGAAGCCCACGAGCTTTTGCCCTACCCTGGACATCATTTCAGGTTGTCTGAAGTTGTTTAGGTAAAAAAAGGAACTGCCTCAGCCTGCCAGCCTGGCCCCTGAAGTTCAGCCATGAGGAAATTGAACCAAAACTCCCTGGAAGTGTCTGGCCATTTATTGAGGTTGCAGCAGGCAGACCCCGCTGGTGAGACCTTTGTTGGATGCAGAACAAAATTCTGCCCGAAGTTTTCATTTAGGAAATGGATTATATCTGGTTGCAGACAGGTTTGAATTTAAGTTTTTCACACCTGACCACAGAACAGTCAGAATTTCACCCTTTTAATTTTTTATACTAAGCTGGCAGTGAAATGAAATGTTTCTGTTTATTCAGGCTGTGTTCTTATGGACAGAAAAAAGCCCCTTCAATTTGGGCATAAACTAAAAATAAAAACTGAAAAATATTTATTCATTCCTTCAGCCCTGATCCAGGTTTAGTCTGATGGATATTTTTCCTATCTATAGAGGATTTTGCTTGAAAATACAGACATATATTTATGTATTTGATGTAGTGTATTTCTGTATTTATGAAAATACAGATATAGAGGATTTATGTATTTGTATGATATTGTGTATTTCTGTATTGATGAAAATACAGATATAGTGTATTTATATATTTTTAACAGATTTATGGCTGTGATTCTTCTAAATGTTTCTTTCCTATGAAATAAAATATAATGAAATGCAGCACATATTTCTTTAAACAAGTTGCAAGTGCCACTGTGACAAATTAATTCCCTGTGATTAGTCTAGCAAAGTTTTGATTTCACAGAAGAATTTGGGAGATTTTTTGTCAGCATTGATGGAACCAATGCTTTGGCTGAGGTGTCTCACAAATCTGAGAGTTGTTTCAGTTCTATAAACAGAAGCTCTCTGCAGAGAAGCTCTAGATTTAAATTATATACAATATTAGGAATATTTTCTTTAAAATATATATATATATTTGTCTCCTGGTAATTTTTTCTTTATAAAAATGTTAGAAACACAGATATTGGCTCTACAGCACAAACAGCTGCAAACCCACTTTCTTAGAAACCCAAGAAAATGGAGATTAAGTGGACAGAAATACCTTTTTGCTTTCAGTTTATACATTTCCAATAAATGTATCCTAAATATATCTGTGAATTTTATTCAGTTAAATTCAAATTTACCAAATATCTGTAACTGCTTAAAAATTTATTCAAATCAAGATTGATATTCACAAAGAAATAAGAATTGCTAAAAACCCACATGAAAATTTCCTTGAAGTGAATTACACTGAGATATTTTCTCAGGGTAATTTTTCATTATTCAATGTTTTCCATTAAGTACCTAAACCCCTCCTATTTATAAGGTAAGTAAGAAGGAAGCGTTTAGAATTTTGTAAAGATTTAGGGGGAAAAATAAAAATAAAAATAAGAATAAAAAAATAAAAAAAAAAAAAAAAAAAAAAAAGAAGGTTTAGTGGACCTGTACAAGAAATAAAGGCAGGAATCCCACACAGATTAATTTGCTTTCTGCATGAAGGTGAGGTGCAGAACAAAACCAGCCAGATTTCACAAACTGGAGATTTCAGTGCTCACAAGTGCCAGAAACAAATCAAAGTTGGGTTTAGAACAGAGAAAATCCAGGAGAAAACAAATGTGACTCATAGCAGTGTTTTTATCTGGTAGGAAAGCAGAAAAAACAAATATAATTCAATGCTGATCAATACTGGAATGAGACGTGATGGTGCACACGGTTGTAAACATAATTTATTCACTTTCATTATTCACATTATTCACATTCATTATTCAGGAATGAGGATTGATAGAATAAAATGGCAATAAATGATTTAGTCAGAGAGGGTTCTGACATAAAACTCTGCAGCTTTGCAGCCATTATTTCTCATGATTAATTAGCAATAAAAATTAATTGTTATGTCGGCAGGATCTTTGGTACAAAGGTGCTTTTTTGTTTGTGACATTTAAAATGCCACGTGCTATGAGCTGCCTTTGGCAGTGCCCACTATGAATTCTGGAATGAGCTTACCTGTTTCACAAGAAACAAGAGCAGGAGAGAGCTGGCAGAGGTTGGGGCTATCCTGGACCAGAGCCCCATGCTGCCACCGAGAGCCAGGAGTGTCACCGTGCCCTTCCGAGGAGAATTGTCCCCAGTGTGCTGCTGCACCCTAAAGAACAATCTTACTCATGAAAAATAAAAAAATAGAAGGAGAAGAGTCCTCTTTTATGGGTGCTGCTGTTGCATGAGTGCTGTTTCAGGAGGAGGGGGGAAGTCTCCTGAAGGGTTTGCTTTGGTGTTTCTGACTGAAGGCAGAGAGGGCTCAGTCTGAACTTCCCAGGCTCTGCTCCCTGCAGCTCCTCCAGCAGCCAGTGAGGAGCAGAGAACCATTCCAGCTTTGGAGGGCTGAGCCTGGCCCTTCAAACTCCACAGGAATTTCGCCAGTGGCTTTTCCAGAATGCAACCCAGCTCCACAAAAACACTTCTATATAGTCATACATACATACATACATTCATTTATATAGATATATTTATTTCATATTTATATACTATATTTCTATTTCTTACATTTCTATTTCTTATATGTATATTATATTATATTTATATTTATATTTATTTATTTATATTTATATTTATATTTATATTTATACATTCATATTTTATTTACCTTTATATTCATATTCATATTCATATTCATATTTATATTTGTTCATACACATATTTCTACATATCTTTATATACATATACATTTATACATATATATTCATACACATATATTTATTTTGTATTTCTATTTATTTTATATTTACATATATATTTAATATCTATATGCTATTTTTAATATTTTATATTTACATTTATACATTTTACATATCTATTTATACACATATCTTTATACATATCTATATATGTATATATTTACACAGATATATTTGGATATATTTTTCTATTCATATTTATTTTATATTTACATATTTATATAGTATATTTATATTTATTTTACTTTTATTTATATTGCTATGTATATTTATATTTATATATTTTACATATATATTTATACACATATCTTTATACATATCTCTATATATACATTTATTTATACATATTTATTTATACACATATATATATTTATTTTCTATTTATACTTATTTTATATTTACATTTACATTTAATATTTATATACTACTTTTATATTTTTATATTTATATTTCTACTTATATTTTTATTTCTATATTATATACATTTATACACATATCTATATATACACATATCTATTTATTTTATATTTATATTTATTTTATATTCACATTTAAATTTAATATTTATATTCTACATTTATTTTATATTTAAACGTATATTTCTACATTTTGCGTATATATTTATACAAAAATGTTTACACATATGTAATATTTATATATATATTTATACACATTTTTATATATATATATATATATATATTTAAACACAAATATATATTTATACACTTATATGTATTTACACACAGCTCATGAAACCAATAAATGACACCCTAAAACACAGAAAAAACCCTGTAGGAAGCTTGCTGATTCTGTTTGTCTGTCAGAAAACAGCTCACCAAAAATTGATTTTATGCTTTTTGATGATGTTTTGTCAGATGTGCACAGCCAGTGCAGGATCAGTGAACAATCTAAATGTGAATAAAAATTAAATTATGCTCCCAAGCAGTGAATTATTTACTACAATTCTTGTGATGTTCAGTGTTTTCTCCAAAGCTGCAGCTGGAGGTGGATGGTGGATGCTGTCCTGGTGCCACCTGCACACATTCTGTTCACACAGCTCTCAGATTTATTCAGCAAAACTCACTGCACCTTGAAGGAAGGTCCAGCAAACCTATTTGCTCCTCTGTCCTTCTCTTTCTTTCTTCCCAGTTTAGACAGAACTGACCAATAAATTTCTCCTATTTCTCCTATTAAACAGAGCCATTCTTGAATGAACAATTGATCTGGAAGTTGTGGTACCAGCATGGCTGGGGCATGGCAAAAACTGCCTCTGTGCAACACCCCAGGCTGCAGGGGCCCTCCAGAAGGCAGCACAGCTCTCAAAATGCTTTTCATTACAGCCACGTGCAGATTGGTCACAGATCAGGTTTCATCCTTGGAAGGATTTCCCTCTCCTCCTGCTCTCACATTTGCTCCCCCTCCTGCTCTCACAAGGGCTGCACCCTTGAGAAAATGCAGGGAGACAAAGGTTTGGGGAAAATAACTCCTGGCTGGAGCCACACCTGGATTTTGGGTTGTGAGATTTGGATTTTGGGTTGTGAGACACATCTGGGGTTTGGGTTGTGAGATTTGGATTTTGGGTTGTGAGACACATCTGGATTTTGGGTTTGAGATTTGGATTTTGGGTTGTGAGATATCTGGATTTTGGGTTTGAGATTTGGATTTTGGGTTGTGAGACGCATCTGGGGTTTGGGTTGTGAGATTTGCTCTGCCTTTGCAGACCAGACCTGCTTGGTCTTGCACTCTGTAAGCTGAGCTTTTCACGGCAACCTGCAGCAGGCATTGATCCTGCTGTCGTTGAGTTTCATCTGCTTCTCCAGCTCTGACATCTTTGGGGAGAGAGTTGTCTTGGAAATCCAAATTATTTTCATTAGAAGGTACATATGTGACTTCAGTGTCTGTCCTGAGGAACCATTCTCCCCCAGGGTGCAGGTTTTGGCTTCAAAGTTGTAAAATGAAGCAGTGAATTACTCTGACACCCCAGCTTCTTCTGGTTCTTTGCATAATTTACATCACCAAACAGGCAGAAAAAAGAAAATATATAACATAAGGTGGGAAATGTTTTCTAGATGGAGGGAAAAGAAATGCTATTTCACAGAGTGAGAAGATGCTCATATCAAACAAGGATAATTCAGCATTTTCTCTAATGTTTCACCTCCCTTGGGCAAAACCTGTGTTGTGTGTTCATGGGGGCAGTGCCCAGGAAACCATCAGGAGCAAAGTCAGGTAATTTAATTATATCCAAATAATTATTTGTCTCTGGTGGAGCTCTGAACAGAGGCAGTCCTCTTTCTAGTGCTGCATGCTGTGAAATGCTGTGGCTGACCAACCAGTTTTAGCTCCTTATGAGTTTTTTTATAGCAAGAGTCACAGCTGTATTCAATTCAGAGTGTTCAGTGCCACATCTGGAGCGGTGAGATTTTGTTTATTCCTTAGCTCAGAAACAGAGATTCCATCAGTGTGACTCTGAGCAGGGTAAACAGGCACGCTTTGTCTGTATAAATAAAACTTCAGTGATTGCACACTGGGGTGCTCCCAGTGCTTCTGTGTTCTGTGAATGATTCCTGGGGCAAATGAACATTTATTGTCACACTTCCTAATATTCCTTCCACAACACATTGCTGCCAAGCAACACTGTCCTTTACTCTTAATCTCCCCTGCCACATGATTTCTGGTCATGCCCAGATCTCTGCTCTCTGCCTTAAACTCCTCAGCTAGCACAGTTTTCTGGGAGGGATGAGGAATGGCACGGTGAAGGCAGGCAGGTGCAGAAATGAGCAGAAGGGGATTGCAGGAATAATTTCTGGCGCCCCTCTAGAAGATGCCACCCTCCATCCCAGAGGCAGACAGGAGGCACAGAGCCTCGGCAGCATTTTCCCTGAGTTTCCTCTCTTTAGTCTTCTCCATCACAGCTTTCAGCAGCAGTTACTGGTGTGAGGGCACCAGGAAAGTGGCCAAACCTTTCTGCAAGGGAGACAGCAAAGGGGACCTGTGCATCCGCTTCAACAGCGCCGACGGCAACGGCAGCCAGGCTGTGCAGTACATCTGGGAGACTGGGGATGACAAGTTCGTGGAGAAGAAGTTCCATGCTGGCATCTGGTACTCCTGTGAGGAAATGATCAATGAGGAAGGTGAGCAAACCCTTCTGGAGGGGGATTTGTTTAATGAAGTGAGCGTGGTTTTTCCCGCTTATTCGGCGTGCTCGTCCTCTCTGCTTCGCTGCTGGTTATGGATTTTTGGGTGTTTGTGTCCTGAAAAAGTTGCTTTTCTCTGGCTAAGGGGGCCTTGGAGGGCAGTGTCTAGTCAATTCCTAAAATTTCCTAATAAATTCTGCCAAGAACACGAAGGTGACAGGCTGTGGTTTGGATTAACTGGCAGGTTGTGGTGCAGATGAAGATTATTTGGTTTTTATTCTACTCACCATAACATTGCATTTTCCAGTGGTTTTATTCCATTTATTCCAAAATGGATACTTGCTTTACATAACTCCTCTGATCCCCTGTGGCAACACATAAAAAGCAAACTGATTTCTTTTGTTTAATTTATTTTTAAAATTATTTGCACTAATAAATCTGTGGGATCTAAATTAGTTCCTGGATTTCCTCTTGGGCACAAGTATTTCTACTTACTATCATCTCACCTTGCATAAATCAAAGCAGAAAAGGATTATTTTCATCCTGCTACAACATGATATGGAGACTTTCTAGTTATAAATGATGGCATTTAATTGGGGCTCACTCTGCATATGTAAATATTATTAGAATAAAATTAGCATGCCATTACAGAAACTTTCTAGCAAATTTTGTATTTTTGTATAAGAGAATTGCTGGCCCAAGAATTCTAGCATTTATTGTAAAACCAGATCAACATTGAATTTTTCCCTTTATTGCTGTTTACAAGCCCAGCTAGAACAGAACTTCAGAGGAATCAAAGCAGCTGTCACCTATGCCATAAAATGCAAATATTTTCACAGCCACCTGTCCTGAAGGTCCAGTTCTACCAGAACTTTTTGTAAGTTATGCAGTTTTAAGGGGAAAATGTCAAAGATCAGAGCAAAAGGTGCCCAAAATACACTTTTACCCATGCTGTGGCTCCCAGGGCTGTGTAATTTGAGCATCTGCTTGGGAGCCCAAATTTGGAAGCTGATGTTTTCTGCCTTGGTGCAGTTGGGAGCTGGAAAAAACCACCCAGCATGTCCAGATCAGAGAATTAATTCCGAGAGCTTTGTTCACAGCATCTGTGTGGGGGGCAGGGGCTCATGTGGGTTTGGGAATCAAAGCTTACAGGAAGAAATTGGAATGGAGCTTAGAGGGAATTTGTGTGAGCAGCAGCCCTGCTGCTGAGAGGAGAGCAGCTCTGCCCTGACTCCAGGGCTGAGCACAGGTCCCACCTCTGCAAAGGAGTTTTCCTCTCCTGGCTCTCACAAATCCATTCACAAATCCATTCTCTGGCTCTTCCAGGCTCTGGTCCTACCTTGAAATATTCTGTGAGGACTCCCTGGTCACACCCCAGGGGAAATTTGGTGTACCAGGGTCTCTGTGTACACTAAAAACAGCTTCTCCTGATCTCACTTTCTGCTTCTATGATAGATTTTGCATTTTCCTCTTTCTATCAAACCATTTCTTTCGATCATTACAGAGCACAAAATAATCCTGAATTTGATTTAATATTTTCTCTTTTTAGGGGAGAAATGTAGGAGCTTCATCAGCCTGACTCCAGCTTCTGATCGAGGTAGATATGCCTATTTTTGGTCTGTAGTCAAAACCTTCCTGATCACACCTACCAATATAAGTATTCTGCATTAAGTTAAATTAATCCATTTCAAAAATGCTTGCTTTAATCCCAAAGAGTATTATTTGTCCTTTATTTAGTTTTCTAACTTCAAAATGAAGGTGACATGGCTTACAATATCAATCCATGTCTTTCTGAAGACACTCCACTTGGATATGAATGGCTTTGGAAATAGGAATAAGGGTACTGGAAGTCAAAATTAGTGTATTTTTGCCCTCTGTCTCCTCACAGCTCCATGTTTGCAGCCAGGAATTCTGTGGCAGTGTGTGAACATCCAGCCAGGAGGTTTGTGTGCTGAGGGGATTGAGGGAGATGTGCTGTGCCCCAAACCAGCCTTGGTGGAGGCTCAATCCCCTCCCTGTGCTTTACTCAGGGCTGTGAGGACACATTTCCCTTCTCTCCTTTCAAAGAATATTCAGTAATTCCTAATAAAGAATAATTAATTTTTAATCAAGGATTATAGTTCTTAATACAGAATATTTTAAATATTTTCACAAAACATTCCTGCAGGTGCTCTTTGTGCCTCCCTCTTGATCCCCAGTAGGAAAACATCCCTCCATCACTGATCTGATTGAACCAATCACTTTACAAGTGGCTGATCCAGAAAAAAACCCCAAACTTGTTCTTCCCAGCATTCTGGGCCTGGAGTATTTGCCTGGACAAGCAAATTCAGACCCTGGAGAAGGAGAAATACTCATTCTCTGAAGGCCAGCCTTCCTTCTACCTGCTGCAGCTCAGCATGGTGCCCTAACAGCATCCCAGAATATTGCAGCACAAGAAATAAACCATAAATGAGATGTGGGTGTAGTCACAGAGAAGGGAGGGGTGGCTTTGAGAGCTCCTGCCAAGGAGAGCTGCTGGTGGACACAGAGCTGACACTGACTCTGGACAGCATCAGCAAATGTCCCAGGCACTGGCAGGCTGGTGGAGACAGCCTGGAAGCATCTGGGTACCTAAAAGCCAGGAATCTCCCCCTGGCACTGAAATCCTGCCCAGGAGGGTTTGTGCCCTGCAGGTGCCCGTGGGTGCTGTGGGATCCAACTCAGGGTGCAGCAGGCTCAGCCTCCCCTGGGTCCCACACCCAGGGCTGGTCACCTCTGTGCAGGGCATTCCTCACAAGGGCTCACTGCCCAAAAATGGGAAGATGATGCAAACTCTCACAGCTGGAGCAGCCAGGAGTGTTGGGCAATGCAACATCTGGAGCTCCTGATGGAAATCACAGTTTTTTACCGAGACAGATTTTCTGGAGAAACAAACCATGTCCAAGAACACCCACACATAGCCTGGCCCAAGAATTTCATGTCTGAATCACAAAAGTCCCACAGACATTGTCCAAGGCAGCATTTGGAGTTACACACCACACAAACTTTGTCTCCTGCCCTAGGTGGTGTCTGGTAATCCAGGATGAGTCTCAGCAGTGTTTCAGTTTTTAAATTGTGATTGTTTGTGTACATCTTCACCTGAAATCACTGCTTGAATCTACAGCCAGGTGTCTCAGGACACATTTGGTTTTTAAAATTTTGGGAAGGATGAAAGTTTGACAAGAAAATCTCACAGCTATGGATGCTTGGCAGAAAGATTTTTGGATGTAGAATCTGATGAAGGAATAGAGATGGAAGCAAGTTTTGATAGAGAAGAAAAGAATTGCTGAGCCAGTCTGGCTGGATAACCAAGGAGCAAAGGGTGGGTGAGTTAGAAGGGTTTGTATGGCTCAAACCCACCCCAAACAAGAAGATGTTGTTACCAAGCAGGAAGAGAGCACAGGCAAACAAGGCAGCAAATGTGGCAAGGAGAAAAAAGGTCTCAGAATTTCCCACTGCAAGAAAACTGAAAAACAACTTCTAGGTTAAACTGCAATGTCCTGACTGTGAGTGACTGGAGAATGGGAACATGAATATGGGAATTCCAGGAGTTATGGTGGGCTATAGGTAACAGTTCAGGGATAGATTGGTTCTGCTGTGTGAAGATGCTCAGCAAAGCAAAGTATAAAATGCATTTGTACCCTAAACTCAGGGTGTCCAGGCCTGCCTGCAGCTGGAGCTGACAGCTGTGGGCACAGCTCTGTCACCCACGGCCCTGGGCTGCTGTGACACCTTGGGTACAATAAACTGCATTTTGGAGAGCAGCCTGCAGTCCCACATCCCTCATTCAGGCTCTTACATTTGGGAAAGACCAAATGCAGCAGGATTTCCAGATCCTGCTACAGCAGATTTGGACAGGAGGAGCCTCCTGCTCCTGGCCCTGGGACACCAGCACGCTAAAGGTCAGCCAGAGGCGGGGAGACTCCCATGGGAGGATTAACTTCTTGCATAAGATGTAATTACCAGCTCTCCAAAAAGGGAGGAATTAGCAGATAACCAGGGAAATGAATCTCAGTGAAACCTGGAGGCTGTCTGGCCTCATGGAGGCTTTCTCTGCCCAAAAAAAAATTAAGATGCTGTTGGGTTGAAAGTTAAGCCTGTGGGGAGGATTTTTCAGATTGACTGGACCCACAGGCAGTGCAGGTGTGTGCATGGCCTCCAGGTTAATGGCTGGGCCTGCTGCTCCTCTCTGCACTCAGAACCATGACACCAACAGTTCTTTTTATATTGCCTTTGGTTCTTTTTATATTAAATTTGGCTATTTTTATATTAACTTCGGTTTCTGGTGATTTTAGGGTAGCCACTGAGTATAAAACCACACTGTCCCACCTTGCTCTAAGTGTCTAGCAGGAAGGTGTAACTGCTTTTCCAATATTTATAATTTGAATTTTCAATTAATAATAAATTAAAAATTATTAAGATCCATTTTAAAAAATATTAAAATTATGTTCCAATAATTATAATCAATTTAGCAGTGACACTGAAGTCCTCCACAGATGTTCTCATCATCACAGCACCCTCACAGCCCCTGTTGCATGACCAATACAAATGAAGAAGGAAATGGTGAAAATCTGAAAGGATTGCTGCTAATATCAGTGCTGTTTGCTTTGCAGGGGTTTTATGGCTGTCCATTGTAGCAGAGCTTCTCTACCTGGTTTTGCTGCTGACTGGGAACATTCTCATGTCAGTAGAAATCTGCTACTACAGCTCTGTCATTGATGGGCTGAAGATCAACGCCTTCTCTGCTGTGGTCACCGTGCTAGCAGGTACAGTGCAGCATCTCCATTTCACCAAGTGAAGCACAATTTTATGGGAAAATATTATTTTCAATTAATTATTTCTTAATGTGGTCTATTTTGAATTTTAGATTTGTGGCTTTTGCTATCTTTAACTTCTCATTTTTCATTTAGTTGTCAGGTTGGTTGCCAAGGACCAAATAAGTGATGTTATCATAACATTGTATTTTTTTAGGTCTTCTGGGCATGGTTGCTCACATGATGTACACAACTGTGTTTCAAATGACTGTAAATCTTGGTCCTGAAGACTGGAGACCTCACACTTGGGATTATGGCTGGTCCTATGGGTACTAACTGGTTTTTATTTGTTTCTTCCACCACATTTTGGTCACTTCACCCTATGCTCCAGGAATTAGACCTAATTCACAAGCAATGGCTTTACCTTATTTCCCTTTTGAGAGTGCAGTTCAGTAATCAGAGTCAGTCCTGTCAATCAGTTGTCTTAAAATATTGCCCAGAATGTGTGAGTTTGCAAGGTTTGTATTTGCCATCCCTCAGAGAGTACAGAGAGGTCCAGGTGCTCTGCATGAACCACAGGTTCCTCTCAAACACAGCAAACCCAGGTTTGATGAAGCTGAGGTTCTTCTCAGACACACCAAACCCAGGTTTGATGATGCACAGGTTCTCCAGACACACCAAACCCAGGTTTGATGAAGCACAGGTTCCTCTCAAACCCAGGTTTGATGAAGCACAGGTTCCTCTCAAACCCAGGTTTGATGAAGCACAGGTTCCTCTCAAACACACCAAACCCAGGTTTGATGAAGCACAGGTCCTCTCAAACCCAGGTTTGATGAAGCACAGGTTCCTCTCAAACCCAGGTTTGATGAAGCACAGGTTCCTCTCAAACACACCAAACCCAGGTTTGATGAAGCACAGGTTCCTCTCAAACACACCAAACCCAGGTTTGATGAAGCTGAGGTTCTTCTCCAGACACACCAAACCCAGGTTTGATGAAGCACAGGTTCCTCTCAAACCCAGGTTTGATGAAACTCAGGTTCCTCTCAGACACACCAAACCCAGCTTTGATGTATCTCAGGTTCTCCAGACACACCAAACCCAGGTTTGATGATGCACAGGTTCCTCTCCATGATCACAGGTCCTCAAACCCCCCAGGTTTGATGAAGCACAGGTTCTCCAGACACACCAAACCCAGGTTTGATGAAGCACAGGTTCTTCAGACACACCAAACCCAGCTTTGATGAAGCACAGGTTCTCCAGACACACCAAACCCAGCTTTGATGATGCACAGGTTCTCCAGACACACCAAACCCAGGTTTGATGAAGCAAAGTTTCTTCTCCAGACACACCAAACCCAGCTTTGGTGAATCTCAGGTTCTTCTCAGACACACCAAACCCAGGTTTGATGAAGCACAGGTTCTCCAGACACACCAAACCCAGCTTTGATGAATCTCAGGTTCTTCTCAGACACACCAAACCCAGGTTTGATGAAGCACAGGTTCTCCAGACACACCAAACCCAGGTTTAGCATTCTCACCTCCTAGGACAACTTTCTTGCCTAAGTTATTTAAAACTCCTCCAGCCTCAGTCATCCAGACTGACATTCTCCTATCACATGCATGTTTCAGATTGTTGGATCTGGAATATTTCACAGAATTAACCAGGTTGGAAAAGACCTTTGAGATCATCAAATCCAAGCTGTGCCCTAACATGACCTTGTCAGCTAAGCCATGGCACTGAGTGCCACCTCCAGGTTTTCCTTAAACACCTCCAGAGATGGTGGCCTCACCAGCTCCCTGGGCAGCCCATTCCAATGCCCAACCACTCTTTTTGTGAACAATTTATTTTCTAATATCTCTAAACTTCCCCAGGTGCACCTTGTGGCTGTGTCCTCCTGTGTCCTCCCTGTCCCCTGGGGGCAGAGCCTGACCCCACCTGGCTGCTCCCTCCCATTCATGCTCATCTGGCCATATTTTTACATGCTGCTTTTAATTTCATGCATTTTTATCAAACTGTATTTCAATTTAATTTTGAGTTCTGTCTCCTTAGGGGTTTACTTTTAACATTTCAGAGTTGATGTCCTTTTTCCTCTGTTTACTGTGCCATGCATTTTCTCAGGAATGCATTTCAATGCTCTGAACCTGCTTGACCCAGATATTTTAAAGTTCTTTTTAACAATTTTTGGTAACTCATGTTTTTCTCAATGCACCCCTGTGAGATTTATACTCTTAATAACTGTACCTTGTAACTTTTTATGCATTCCTTTTTTTTTTTTTATAAAACTCCTTTCTGATATTAAGCTCTAAGCTTCATAGAGAAGTAAAGCTTAAATAGAGCTAAAATAGAGAAATTGAAGGTAAGGTTTCATCATAAAACAGGTATGTTAAATGCAGATATTGCAATAAATATGTAGAGGTCTGTAAGTGGTCTTTGACCAGGAGTATTTCTTCCTCACCCATCTTTCCCCAATGCACACCAACACAATCACACCTAAACAGTGTTTTCAAAAATAAAATTGAAGGACTTGAATACGAAAATTCCCTGCAAATTTCTGATAATTTTTGCATTTTTGTTCACAGCCTTGCATGGACCTCCTTCGCTTGCTGCATGGCTGCAGCTGTCACCACCATTAACAAATATACAAAAACCATCTTGGAATTCAAGCACAAAAGGAAAAAGCTGGAAAGGAGCTTTAGGATTCAGTACAAGTTTCCTGAGCACACAGCCCCAGAGAAGGTTTGCAATGTGTATGTGAACTCTTTCCAAAACACCACAGATGACCCCACACACGCTTTGAGAAGTCTGCGCCACCTGGCCACTATTTCAGTCCTGTAAAGCTCAACCAGACCTCAGAGAATTCTGTAAATTATAATCCTAGATCCGAGCAAAACAGTGTTAAAGAATAAAATGCATCCATGTGTAGCATTATTTATTTTTCTTAATAAAGAAATTATATTTCCGTGGGTGTTTCAAGGAAGTCTTGGTATTGGAAAAGAAGATTCAGGTGGCTCAGTTCAGATAAAAGCAGTGAGACAGGTTCCCCCCAGGTCTAGTTTTTAAGTTTTTAAGTGACAGAGAGCATGTGAGTCTGTTAGAATTTTAGAGCATCACTCCACCCTGATTCTTTATTTAAAAGACTGTAAAAAATCCCATCCTGAAACGAAAACCCATGAGAAGCAGGGCAGCAATTAAGGCATGTGGTGCATGGCTTAGGTCATTTTTTAATGAAAGGTTCGATCTCTCCAAGAAAATCTGTGGAGCTCAGCTCGTGGTTCAAGAGTTTCACCAACCACAGGGTGGATTTGCTGTGGAAGGGAGGCTGGTAGAGGGGACAGCTTTCAGTGTAAAAACTGACTTAAAATGAGAAGGCAAAATGAAACCTGGAAGATTCATAAAAAGGCAAGCTGAAATCTGAAAAATACCTGCTGGTGGACAGCACACAACTCACCCATGGAATTCTCCAGGAATCATCCTGGGAACAGGGGCAGAAAGAATCAAAATTTGATTTATACATTTCTACATGAAGAATCTATAACCACATTAAAGATGGGGAGGTGGAAATGATTGCAAACATCACAGATCAGGATCATGGAGCTTCCTCATGGAGCTGGACACCAGAACACTCCTGAGCCCCTTGGGGAACACTCTTGGGAGCTCTCTGTCTGAGCTTCAGCTCACACAGCCTGCTGAGCAGCTCTGGCTTTGGAGAAACCCCCATCCACCTTTATTCAGGCAATAAATACAGTTTGAGCTTGTTCTGCCAGCAGGATCTGTCACAGGTCAGGGTATGGCCCGTGATAAGGTGGGGCTGATAACAAAGAAGCATCATGAAATCAGAAGAAAACCACTAGTGGTGGGAGAGGAGAGGTTTTTGTGTATGTATTAAATACACTAAAATAAAATGAGACTTCCTCATTGGCAACAGGTCCCAAAATTAAATTAAATCAGAATAAAAAATGAAATCAGAAAAAAAACATTAGTGGTAAGAGAGGAGAGGTTTTTGTGTATGTATTGAATACTCCAAAAAAAAAAAAAATAAAAAAAGAGATTTCCTCATTGGCAACAGGTCCCAAAATTAAATTAAATCAGAAGAAAAAATTAAAATTAAATCAGCAAAAACCCATTAGTGGTAAGAGACGAGAGGGTTTTGTGTATGTATTAAATATACTAAAAAAAAAAGATTTCCTCATTGGCAACAGGTCCCAAAATTAAATTAAATCAGAAAAAACCATTAGTGGTAAGACAGGAGAGGCTTTTGTGTATGTATTAAATATACTAAAAAAAAAAAGATTTCCTCATTGACAACAGGTCCCAAAACTTCACTGCTGGAATTGTGAGATACAATTTCCTGGATCAAATCAGAATGCCAGGTGCTCCAGTTCATGTCCATTACCTTTTTCATTTCTGCTGTGCACATTGGAGAAGATTCTGGCTCCACATTCCCCACACCATCCTGCTGGTGGCTGCAGACAGCAGTGAGTTTCCCCCTGTGATCTTTAGAAAAGTCTGTCTGTCCTTCACAGCGCTCTGCAAGTGCCACCTTGAGTCATTTCTTTGTTTCTTTGTTCTCACCTTCACCAGCAGAGCAATGATTTCTGATTCCATCTGACTTTCTGCCTTTTTGTCAGCCCTAACTCTTTTTTACAACAGATTTTTACCCATCTCATGCTGTTCCTGGGTGTGGTGGAAGAACTTCCACCTTGTCCAGGAGCACACTTGGCTGATGCCTCTGAAAAATCCAATTTATGCAAGTGTCTCACTGGGTTCTCCCCAGCCTGCAGCTCACCAGCACAGCCTGGCAGTCTCTGCCACATGCTGCTTCCTCAGGATTCTTTCTTACACTGCTTTGCAAGCAGATAAAGTGCTCTAGGTGGGCAAGGGCTTTTTAAATAACTGTGCAGTAAGAATCCATCCAGATCCATTCTGAAATCTCAAGCTGTTTTTCTCATCCTAACCATTCCAGAAGCTGTATGTCCTCTGCTGGATACCTGGTAAATAAATCCACCTGATGAGCTGCAAGATCCCTGATCCCTGTTTGTAAGCCACAATTTCATATTCTGCCTATTATTTTAACTTTTGACACCCAGTAAGTCCTGGAACCACATTATTTGAAAGCAGAGGAAAGGCACCAGCTGCATTTTTATTCTGATTCATTAGATCAAATCAATTTGGATGACTGTGGCATCTCAGTAAATTTCAGCCACAGATCTACAGCAGTCCTGGTTACCCCTGGAGGCTAATGAGAGAAATGGGCACCTCTGGGATGCAATTCCTGTTATCCTGAACTCAATATTTCTTTCTCTCATCTTAATATTTTTATGTGCAACATATATCCACAGGTGAGACAGTGAAACAGAGATCAACAAATGAAATAGAAAACTTCAGATTAAATAATAGATTTCCCCAGAGGGGAAAAAAAATGCTGTGTCTGAAATAGCAGTGGAGAAACCTCATCTTCAAGAGGAGGAAAAGCCACTGAATTGGAGAAAAGTGTGACCCATTTAAAAGGTCATCTAATCCTTCTTTTCTTTTAGGCAGGATAAACTAAAGCTACATTGCTTTTTTACAGATGTTTCATTAATCTCTTCTTTAAAGCTTCTGAAGACAGGCATTTGAAAATTTCTGTGGCAATTTATCCTTTGTGCTTAACTATTCTTAGCAGAGAATGCTGTCCCTGTAAATCTCCTTGGCAGTAATTTCAGCACATTGTCCTTCTCCAGTCCTGCCTCCTCTGCAGAACATGGCAGGAATTTGAAAATCATTCAGATACAACATTCTAGATAAAAATTCATCTGGTTTTTAAAACTTTCTTGACAGGATACTGGTGTTATTTTACCTCTTTCACTGCAATCTGCTGTGGCTCCTTGAACTGCTCACAGCTTGGAAGTGAAATTGTGTGAAGAGATTTTGTGAAATTTTGTGAATTTCTGCTGATCTCTAGAACGTGCAAAATGGAGCAGAAGGATTGTTCAGCTTATTTTAATGTGTAATCCACTTGTTTTTACCAAAAAAAAGAAGGAAAATAGTAGAAATCATAGAAATCACAGAATGGTTTGGGTTGGAAGGGACCTCCAAGAGCATCTGTGTCATTTCCCCCGTGGCAGGGCCAACTTCCACTCCCCAGGTGTCTCCAAGCCCCATCCAACCTGGCCATGAACCCCTCCAGGGATGGGGCAGCTACAGACAATGCTGGTTCATGGTTATGGGATGTCCTGTGGTGCCTGATCCTTTCTCTGGTGAAATGATGCTTGTTCTGCATCCTGCTCTTCTGGAAATGTGGAGGACTTGGCTGCTGCTGAGGTACAGCAACAAACAGAGCCCAGATCACAGCAAGTGCCCATTGGTTTGAGGGAGCACAGCTCTGCTGAGGACCAAGAAAATTGTGAACAAATGATTGTTTGAGTTCCCACTGAAGGCTTGGTCACTCACACTACCAAAAAACCCCGGTGCTACACCAGAAAACAGCTGGAGCTCCAGCAGGTGCTGCAGGAACTCACCCCTCCATCCCTGAGGTGAACACCTCCCTGAGGCAGGGCTCTTGGAGCCAGAGCAGTTCAATTAGAGCTACAGACAAAGGTTCATGTCCCTGCAAGTGACAGATATCCCTCTGCCCCCAGAATTCCTGTCATGTTGGGTATTATGAATGAGGTATGGAAGTGCTGGAAGTGATGTGAGCAATGGCACTTGGAGCAGCAAGAGCAGTTTGGCTCCAATGGCACATTGTCATAATCCCTAAAACCAACTTATAGATGATTTCAGTCTAAATTTAGGAGCTAGTCCAGCTGACCCTTCAATGGTGCTCTCCTTCATCTGAAATTCCTAAATTTATAGATGATTGTGTGTGTCAATGACAGTGGAATTATTCTACTCGTAGCAAGCAAAAGTCACTGACATTCAAAACAAAAACCTTTTTTTTTTCAGGTCAAAAGCAAGGAAATAACTGAAAAAAATCAATTTTCCTCTTCTGTCTTCAGCCTTTCCCTAATCCCTGAGGCAACAATGGCAAAAAACAGCTCGGGGAAGAATGTTCTGATGTAAACTGCTGCTCTGGGGATGGGATTGGCCATCAGCACCTCCTGCTTCCTCCTGCTCACCGTGGCAAGGACCTCCTCTGCCACCTCCACGGGGTGCACACCATAGGACACCTTCCTGAAAAAGACTGCAAATGAGAGAGGGGTGAGAGCTGCAGACAGACAGACAGGCAGGCAGACAGGCAGATCCCCTGAGGGAATGGTGTTTAAAAGGTACCCAGCTAGTGAATCCGTCAAATCAGTTTAATTTCTTTAATTTCTTCTCTATGCCCTTTCAATCCCTTCCCCACTCCATTCTCCCCATCAGTATGTGGCCAAGACTTTTCATAATTAGGTGAAGTCCTTACAGCCCCTGAGGGAAGGAGCGACCTGAGTGCAGTGGAATTGTCCCCCTGGACTTTTCATGTCACCCTGATTTTTTAAGGTTTTCTAAGCCTTCTGATGTTTACATTCTTGTAATGAACTTTCTCACACACTTTATGCTAACAACTTACTTTTGCATTCTTTTCTGGAGGAGGAGAGATTTGATGGGCTGTTGGTTTGCCCAGTGGCATTGGAGAGGTGGCACTGTCACCCTCCAACCCACTGTCACTTTTGGAAATCTATCAATGTTGGAGTCAGAAGATCAAAAGTCCCTTTTTCACCTTGGAAAGAGCAGTGAGTCTGTGTTGTGTTGTTTTGTGTCCTCCAGTGACACTTTTGTGCTCTCCTCCCCCTCCACTCCTGATGCCCTGATATATTTATTTTCTCCCTTAACATCGTCTCATTCCACACTCCTTCTCTTTTCACTCTAATATTACCTCTCCAATATCTCTTTCCTTTTGCTCCTCATGCCTGTTCATCCTTTCTGCCATTTCCATCATTTTTCCTTTTTTTTTTTTAACCCTGGAAAATCCTCCCTGCTGCTTTGTGTGCCCCAGCTTCTCCCAGCCAAACTCACATTTCCAGATGGATGCCTCCCAGTTGCCTGGTGCTGGCTGGCGGTGGTAGGAGCAGATGAAGGTTGGATTGACAGTGCTGACAGAAATATCAAATTCCTCCATTTCAGCTCGGAGGCAATCAAAAAAGCCCACAGCAGCATGCTTGGAAGCAGCATCTAGAAGGAAGAAGCAGGTTTAGATGTGTGATTGCACGGCAGCAGGTGTATAATGCAGCACCAATGCTTGGGAAAATGAGCATGGAATGATTAACCAAAATGCATTTCCAAGGTAGCATTTTAACTGCATTCAATTGGGTTCCAATTGGAAAAAAAATCAGCCAAATACTGTAGTAATGAAATTTGGATGCAAATTAGCACTTTTAATAACCAGTGATGGGTGTCAGGGACTCCTCACAGCTTGTGCATCAGAATTTATGGGTTTGCAATGTGTAACTTACAAGCTGCACGAAATGGAATTCCTATTTTCCCTTGGATGCTGTTGATTAGAACAATTTGGCCAGTTCTTCTTGAGATCATGTTAGGAAGAATGGCTGCAAAAAGAGAAATACAGAAAGAGCCATGTAAGTAAAAGTGTATTTAGTGAAAAGGAGCAACAGCTGAAGTGTGAACAGCACAAATTTAGTGAGGGTTGTCTCAATACTGCAAGAAAAAGTATCACAAAATCCAATAGCTGGGAATTCTTCTGGACTTCACCTGAATTCTACATGCAGATTTGGCTGCAGTATTAATTAACACATTGAATTGCCAATGTGCTTTAAGTGGTAACAGCAAAAATAAAAAAATAAAATAAAATAAAATAAATAAAATAAAAAAATAAAATAAATTGAAAAAATTAAAAAAAAAATTAAAGTTTAAATAAAATAAAAAAATAAAATAAATAAAAAATAAATAAAATAAAATAAAAAATAAAATTAAATTAAATAAATTAAATTAAATTTAAAATAAATAAAATAAAAATAAAATAAAAAATAAAAATAAAAAAAATAAAATAAAATAAAATAAACATAAAATAAATAAAATAAAATAAAATAAAATAAAATAAAATAAAATAAATAAAATAAAATAAAATAAAATAAAATCAAGTACCTTTGGTTAATGTTATAGGTCCAAAATAGTTGGCATCCATTATCTTTTTATCAAGTTCCAGGGAAATGCTCTGCACTGCTCCTTTCACCTTCATGCTTGCATTGTTGATCAGAATATCCACACAGCCATAGCAGTTCAGGATTTCCTTAGCTACATCTCTAATGCAGCTTATGTCTGTGATGTCCAGAAGAATCAGCTTTGGTGCATATGTCTGGGGAGCAAAAGACTCATTTCAGTGGGACTTGTTAGATACAAACTCCATTTCTAGGTATATTTCTATTTCTAGTTATATTTCTAGGTATATTTCTATTTCTAGTTATTTCTATTTCTAGTTATTTCTACTTCTATTTCTATTATTTCTATTTCTACTTCTATTTCTGTTTCCTTGCCTTGTAAATGAATTTACCTTGATGGTGTTTTGTCATTCTCACATAAATTTAAGCTCTTAAGATTCCCTCACTCTAGAAAGAAGACAGTTCAGCAATGAGAGCTGGGGCTGTTCAGCCTGGAGAAGGCTCTGGGGGATTTTAAAGCTCCTTCCAGTGCCTGAAGGGGCTCCAGGAAAGCTGGAGAGGGAGTTTGGACAAAGGGATGGAGTGACAGCACACGGGGAAATGGCTTCCCACTGACACAGGGCAGGCTTAGATGGGATGTTGGGGGAAATTGTTCCCTGTGAGGGTGGGCAACCCTGGCACAGGTGCCCAGAGCAGCTGGGGCTGCCCCTGGATCCCTGGCAGTGCCCAAGGCCAGGCTGGACACTGGGGCTGGGACACCCTGGGACAGTGGGAGGTGTCCCTGCCATGGCAGGGGTGGCACTGGCTGGTGTTTAGGATCCCTTCCAATCCAACCCATCCTGTGACTCTGAGATTCTGAGATAATGGGTGCTCACAGACTCTGAATTTCAGATGAATCAGAACACCTCAGAAAGGGTCAGCTGGAGCAGCTCCTGGTGACTTTTGTCTCTCTTGTAATCAATGGAAACAGAAAACAGACACCAGGGTGATTGCCACCAGTTCCAGATCCCACCAGTGTCACTGACATGTTCTATGAAAAATCCTTTCCTTAGGATTTTTTCTCCTGAGAAGCTGAGAGGCTTCAGCAAAGTGTAAACAATGATTATCTGCTGCTGTGGGATGCAGCAGGTGGATCTGGGATTGGTCTCATTTATTTGTTTCTAATTAATGGCCAATCCCAGCCCAGCTGTCCAGACTGTCTCAGTCACAGACAAACCTTTGTTATTCATTCCTTTTCTATTCTTAGCTAAATCTTCTGATGAAATCCTCTTTTCTATTCTTTTACTATAGTTTTAATATAATAGATAACATAAAATAATAAATCAGCCTTCTGAACATGGAGTCAAGACTCTCATCTCTTCCCTCCTGCTGGGACCCCTGGGAACACCAGCACAAATGGTGACCCCAAGGAAAGAGCCCCCACACACCATTCCAAGGGTTTTTCTGGGAAGAATCCCTTGCTGACAAGAGATGGGGTTTAGTGCTTTGATGGATGAGCTACCCACACATGGGGACAGAGGGGAGGTAGGAAGGGTTTGTTTTGCTGTAGGTTATACAAATGGAGTTTACTTCTGTATTCTTCAAAACCAGATTTTATCAGCTGTGGGACAGAGGAATGAACTTCAAGTTTTTTCCCTTTACTGTATTAATTAGACAATTTAATTTTGAACTTTTAGTCATACTTAATATTTTTCCCTAGTTTAATCTGTGCAGGCTAACATGAACACACTACTTTTGTGGTTATTGATGCAGGAAGCCCACTGGAAAAAAAGGAAAAAAAAAAAAAGGCAAATATTTGTAGGTCTGATGAGCAACGGCTGCAAAATTTATGTGATGCCTTCAGGAACACCTGTGCCCTGGAACAGTCAGCTGAGTGGTGGTCACAGAAGGGAAGCTTTGCCAGGAGCCTCAAGAAACACCTGCCAAAGAGCTGGAGTCCTGCATCTCCCCTGTCAGTGACCATGAGGAAAAGAGAGCTTTCTTTTCTTTTTTTACTCCAAACCCCTTCTGTCTGGGACTTTCCCCCAAACAGTGGAGAAGCTCAAAATGGATTTGATCTTTAGTCCTGTCTGCCACTCCTGGAGCACACGAATGACATAAAAACCTGGTGGCATTTCCTGCCATCAAATGAAGACTTTGGATCCCTCCCATCCAAATTGTCAGGCAAATTGCTCTGCTGAGGGTTCCTAGCTGGGTGCCTTCTTCAGAACCCAGGAGTGCCCAGATGCTTCACAGGAACAGCTCAGGAGAGCAGGATTTTGGCATCATGTCTCTCTGGACTGTGTTTGCTGTCATTACCTGGGTGATCAAAGCCATCACTGATAGAAAATCACATTTCTTGTATATTTTTTAACTGGATCTAAAATTCCCCTCTGTCCCTGAGCAAGGTTTATCCCAGGCTGTGAATACCCACCATGCTGGGGTCTGTCACACTGATTAAGGCATCATACAAGGCTTCCAACTTTTCCCATGTCCTGCCACACAACACAAGCCTTGCTCCTCCTGCGTGAAACACACGAGAACATTCTAGAAGAGAAATACATTAAAAAAAATCATTACAATAGTGGCAGATTGATTTTGTTCATTTTGCTTGAAAGGGGATGCTGGTTTGGTTAAGGGTGGTGAACCCGTGCTTTAAAATTTGTTAATTTGAAAATAATATGAGAAAAAAAGAAAGCATTGGTTTGTGATAGTACACAGGTGAGAAATAAATTAAATTTAATGTAATGGGATAATGCCTGTGTTGAATGGGCTACAAAACAACCCCAGTGCTTGCTGTCCTCCAGGAAACATTTCCTGCAGATTTCAATTCCCACAGGCAATCCAGTTGTGCTAACCCACCCATTTTAGATTTCTTAAATGGTCATGTTAGACTCTTAACATCTGCATGGAAGTATTTATGGATCCACCCTTGTAGTTTTGCAAACTGCAGCTGGAAGCTTTTATTTAAGCAATCTTTTTCATTATTTACAACAGTAATTTTAAGAACACCTTCCATTTCCTTTTTTCCCCCCCTTTTTCTAGCATAGAGGGATTTTTAATTTGATGCTCAAAAGAGAATTTGACAGAACAATTATAGCAGAATCTTGCCTATGAACAACAGTTGAGGCAATCTTGTGAAAAAAAAAATAAAATGAGAAAAACTCTTCTATGTGAACAGCAAGAAAGGTGAAAAGGGAAACCAATGATGTTCTCCTCTAGATCTTCCCAGAACTTTTCTGAGTTCCAGCACTCAGAAGAAACAGGAACTAGGTCTCAATAACAATCACAAACCATTGGAAACACCCTCAATCATCGCAGATTTGTTTCTCTTTTTTAACTTTGATGAATGTTGCCTTTAGTCCAGAAATCCTGGCTCGTAGGAAAAGAATGGGGCTGTTTCCTCAGAGCCCACATCCACAGCTGGCCCCTGCCCAAAGTCCCTTTTTGGCTCTGCTGGAGCCCCTTCAGGCCCTGGAAGTGGCTCTGAGGTGTGCCAGAGCCTGCCCTTCCCTGCAGGAACACCCCCCTCTGCCAGCCTGGCACCTGTGTGAGCTCCTCTGGGCCAGCGATGCCACGTGGCTGGCACCCAGGGCAGATAAATTATTGCACACCCTTGATGCCTTCGGTTTTATCCTTTCAGTCTTTCAGACCCGTTAGAGCAGAACTCTGAACTCATTCTGAAGTGTCAGCTGCTGCCCTCCCAGGCTGCTCAGACACAGCAATCCCCATGGGCTCCAGGACACAGCACAGCCACAAAAGGACAAACAAAAGTGAACTGGGGAGAAACAAACCGGGGATCTGACTTCATTACCTGCAGCTGTAATTGGGCAATTAACCCGTGATATGCAAATAGACCTAACTGGGATCTGCATAAAAAGCTGGGGACCACCATCCATCCTGGGTGCAGCCTCTGCAGGGCTCTTGCACTGCCCAAGGTGTAATTATGGAAGGCCTTTAATAAACACCCACTTTATTCTCTTAACCTTCTCCAATAGATATAATATGGTAGATATGATAATAACATAGGTGGGAAAATATACATTAAATATATTTTTATATAATATATATTATATTTTATATAATATATAATATATTTCATAAAATATATAATTCATAATATATGTTCATAAAATATTTAATATATAATATATAATATATTATATATTATATATACTATTTAATATATACTATTTAATATATAAAAATGTATATAGTATATAAAGTAGAATATACTAATAATATAATATAATATATTACATATTATATATAATATAATATATAAATTATCTATTATATATTACATATTAGATACTATATAATATATTTTATATTAAATAATATATATTATATATTATATTAATACGATATACTAATATATAATATATTATACATAATATATTTTATAATATACAATACATTATATAAATGATATATTATGGATTATATACTACATATTACATATTATATATTATTTATATATTATATATTAATTATATATTATATATTATATGTTATATGTTAATACTTAATTGTACTATGCAGTACTAATAATATTAATAATAATTCTAGTATATAAAGCATTACACAATACATAATAATAAAAATATACTATGCAGTACTAATAATGTTAATAAATAATTCTAGTATATAAAGCATTACACAATATATAATAATAAAAATATACTATGCAGTACTAATAATGTTAATAAATAATTCTAGTATATAAAGCATTACACAATATATAATAATAAAACAGGTGGCTCTATTGAGGCCGTCTCATAAATCCCCATTTCCTCGTTTAACTCTGTCCAGCCCCTGCTCCAGGCAGGCACCTCCTCCTTGTGCTGTGCAGGCTGCACAGAGCCAGGCAGCCCAGCCGGGAGCCCTGGAGGAGCAATTGGGGATATTTTGGATGTGCAGAGGGGGAGGAGATGCAAACAGGGACAGAGGGGGAGCACTGCTGTTCCCAAGGAGCTGCTGGAGTCCCCGAGGGCTGGAGAGGAACCTGCAGAGGGTGAGGTGACAGCTGGCTGTGCTGCCACCCTGCACTGACAGCCTGGGAAAGGAGACCTTACAGCAGCAACGGGCTGGAAATAGCACTCGGTGCTCTTCTGAAACCTCTCTGCTGCTGAATCAAATAAATACAAAGCTCTGCAGCTCCTACCTGTTTAACAATAGAACTGTTATATCATATAAATCCATAATAAATATATTATTAGATTTATATTACACATATAACATTTATATAATATAAATCTATAATAAATATTATATATATTTATATTACACATATAATAATATATTTATCATGTATATTATAGCAAATATATTTATTATTTTAAATATAAGCACATATTAAAAATAGATACATATTAAACTTATAAAAATATAAACATATACTACCTATACATAAACATATAATAACCATATATAAATATATATTAACCATATATAAAACATATATTTAAACATATACATAAGCATATATTGAATATATTCTAAATATATAAATATAAATATAAACACATATCAATATAAAATAACAATATGAACATATAAAATATAATTGTAAAAGTAAATATATAACTATAAGTAAATATAGATATATAAATACATATATAAATATATAAATGTAACATATAAAATTATAAAATATCAATATAATAACATATAGAAATATAATTGTAAAAATAAATATATAACTATAAATAAAGATATAGATATACAAATGTATAAATATAAAAGGAAATGTATAAGTATATACATAAACATATTAAATTATAAAATATCAATATAAACATATAGAAATATCATTGTAAAAGTAAATATATAACTATAAATAAATATAGATATATAAATGTATAAATATAAAAGTAAATATATAAATATATAAATGTAAACATATAAAATTATAAAATATCAATATAAACGTATCTAAATATAATTGTAAAAGTAAATATATAACTAAAATAAATAAATATAAATATATAAATATAAATATAAAGTAAATATATAAATATAAATGTAAACATATAAATTATAAATATCAATATAAACGTATCTAATATAATGTAAAAGTAAATATACTAAAATAATATA
The DNA here is from genome assembly GCF_022539315.1 of Serinus canaria. Classification (NCBI taxonomy): domain Eukaryota; kingdom Metazoa; phylum Chordata; class Aves; order Passeriformes; family Fringillidae; genus Serinus; species Serinus canaria. The sequence goes on along the minus strand of NC_066331.1, from coordinate 9,381,054 downwards.
AATAATAAATAGAATATATAAATATATAATATAAAGTAAATATAAATATATAGATATAAATATATAAATATATAAATATATAATATATAATATAAAGTAAATATAAAATATAAATATATAAAAATATAAATATATAAATATGAAAGTAAATATATAAATATATAAATGTATAAATATGAACATAAATAAATATAAACTTCTGCTTCCTCCAGCCAGTTCTGAACACACCCACGGCAATGTGTGCATGTTTGGTGCCTCTCTGGCTGCTTCTGGTCTGTGCCACTGAGAAGAAATGAGAGCACTCACCCTTGCCCAGCCCAGAGATGGCATCAGTGATCACCACCACCTTGTTCTGCACTGCTGACTTGGACAGCAGCCACCTGACCCACTGGTAAATGTAAATAATTCCACTGATCCCCAGGAGCAGCAGCGGCAGAGCAAGCACTGAGAAGATCCCCATGGCTGTGGGAAACACAAGAACACATGAGAGTGCACGAATCACACTACACAGATGGATTATTTCTAATTATTCCAGTGTTTTCTGATAGAGAAAACCTACTGACCAGCATGCCAAAGCAGCTGCTTGAACCACTAGGAAGGGAATTTTCCAATCAGTGGTGTAATGTTGTTTTTTTAATAAGCAGGGCAATGTTGTTTCTTTGTCCGTTTTCCTTGTGTTTGTTTGGGCTAGGCAAATCTGGGTTCCTTTTATGCAAAATTACTCAATGATGGCAAGACCATAATAAAAAAAAAAAATATATATATATATTTATATAAATATCTGTATATTCTATTATGCCTGGAGGCAAAATAAACACTGAACTTTTAATGAGGTTGCTATTATTAGAAAATAGAAAAAAAGCTTTAAATCCAAATTTCAGATAAAACTCACAACAGAAGTATTTTCTGCTCTAAAAGACAGAGAAGATACAATCACTTACCATGGCTATGAAGACTCCAGACACACACAGAGCATTCCACTGGATTTTTGCAAACTTTTCCAGGACAGATTTAATTCAGATCCTCTGGAGTTGCACAGAGCACTGATTTGCTGAGGCTGCCAGCCCTGAGTGAGAGTGGCTATCTATGGCTGGTGACAGAGCAGCCCAGAGTAAATTTAGCCTGCCCAGAGTGACCTGCATGCCTGACCTTCCCACCCCGACAGCCACAGAACAGCTCCTGGTGCAGAATCAATTCAATTGAAAAACGTGTATTTTATAACTGGCTTTTTGCAAAAATTAAAATTAATCTTACATGTGTTATGGTTAGCAAGTGATGCTGTATTAATTTTCTCAAGCAGTGTGCTAAATATAGTTTTGGATTATAACATAATGTTAAAATTAAACCTTTTAGAGAACTGAATAGAAACTATGCTATGGAAGACTGGCGTTTTTCACATAGCTAAAAAAAACGATGACAGAAATAAATACATTTCTCAATGCAAAATGGTCACAGTGTGCTGTAATGTACATTACATTTCTGCAGTTTCCAGTTTCTGCAAGGAAATGTAAAAACATTGAGTCATGCCAGGCCACCTGCAGCAACAGAGAGGAAATCCAATTTTTCATCATTCCTAAAGCCCCAGTGTAAAAAAAATATGTATTTTATGATTGGCTTTTTGCAAATAATAAAATGAATATTATATGTGTTGTGTTAGAAAGCTATGCTGTATTAATTTTCTTAAGAAATTAGTTAAATACAGTTTTAGATTATAACATAATGTTAAAATAGAAACTGTGCTGTGTAAGAGACTTTTTTTAAACAAGGGCTTGCACCAAGATAGAAGTCACAGGACACCTGAATCTTTCAGAGAAAGAGAATTTATTGCCCCATCATCAGGAGAAATGAATTTCTTCCTGCCTCCTCAGCCCTGAAGATGCTGTCAGGATTAAGAGGAAGGAGCTGACCCTGCCCAGCCAGAATCCTGTGTGTGAATGGAATTGATGCACCATGGATGAGGTGTGTGAATATGCAACAGGCTGTTGCTTTTAAGGGTTAATCCTCTGTTAACAGGGGTCCTTTTTTGGGCTTATTTTGCCCAGAAAAATGCACCCCGACTGTTTGTAACTTTGTTTCTATTGTCTCGTGTTGTCCTAAATCCTAACTGTCCAAATTTTTATTACTCTAATTAGATTCCTATTTTTATAACCATTTTATTACTAGTGAACTTTTAAAATTTTAAAACCAAGTGACTGCCATTTTTCACATGAATAGCATTAATGGCAGATAGAAATAAATAAGTTTTTCAATGCAAAATGGTCACAGTGTGCTGTAATGTACATTACATTTCTGCTAGCAAATGTAAAAACATTGAGTCATGCCTGGCCACCTGCAGCAACAGAGAGGAAATCCAATTTTTCATCATTCCTAAAGCCCCAGCTATCTTCTCTTACTTTGAAAGCATGAGCTTTTAATAAACAAATGAGCAGTTCCCAATCAGCAACTGAGCCAGTTTGTTCCTTTTATAAAACATGATGTGTTGGTAATTCATTCAGGGTTCTGGAAACATTTTTCCTGGAAAGTTGAAACATTAAAAAGAAAAAAAAAGCACACACTAGAGATAGAGGGCTTATATGAGTTCCAAGTGATTTGTTTCCAAATGAACAAGAATAAAGGTACAAGAGATGTAAAAAAAGCAAGACTAGGAAAAGGTCAATTGAAAAAACTAGAAAGCCCACAGTGTGTAAGGCTGTAAAGATAAAATGCTGTCATGTCCATTAATATAGTGAAAAATTGTAAAGGAAAAATTGTGAAGTCATCTGGGAAAATACAGATCTGCAGGGACTGCATGACCCCAAACACCCAAATGTTGCGAGGCCCAGAAACGCGAGTGTCAGAAGCGTGTTGTGCACTGCCACCTTCAGAGCACTGCTGGGAACGCCAGAGGAACAAGGACATTTAAAACTGCTCTAGAGGGTGATGCCTTGAGAAGGCTGACCCAGAACAGAGGCTGGACAGAGCTAAAGAATAAAGCAGGGATTTATTCCAAGGATCTCCTCCATGGATCCACCTTGGGCAGCACCACAGCCCAGCCAGGGCTGCACCCAAGATGAACCAAAATGGCCCCAAAATGCACGGCCAGGCAGAGGTCTCTCACTTTGATCAGCTATGCTCCAATAGTTTATTGGATTTAATTGTGCAGTTGCAGCTTTAGGTTATTTAGTCCCATCCTTGTCGTTTTTCTCTCTTTATTCCGTTGTTTGCGCTCCTGGGCCTGCTGGAGCCGCCGCTTCCGGGTGCGGTCACGTGAGCAGCGCGTCATGTGACCGGCGGCGCTGGGCAGGAGGTGGGAGCGGGCCGGGGGGAGCGGGGTGGGGCTGTGGGAGCCGGGACCCTGTGTGGGGTCACTGCCGGGGCTGTGGGATCGAGGGGACCCGGCTGTGGGGGTATGGGGTCACTGCGGGGATGTGGGACCCGGCTGTGGGGGTATGGGGTCACTGCGGGGATGTGGGACCCTGCTGTGGGAATATGGGACCCCGGCTGTAGGGCTGTGGGATCGACGGAACCCTGTGTGGGGATGTGGGGTCGAGGGGACCCTGCTGTAGGGATGTGGGGTCACTGCGGGGGCTGTGGGACCTTGCTGTGGGGATATGGGGTAACTACCGGGCTGTAGGATCGAGGGGACCACGCTGTGGGGATGTGGGATCGGTGGAACCCCGCTGTAGGGATATGGGGTCACAGCCGGGGCCGCGGGAGCCCCCGGGATCGCTGAGGGGTCTGAGCACAGGGGGATGGGGAGCGGGTCCGCAGGGACAAGCCCGGGTCGCCCCCTCCCCTCGGTGCCGCCCTCCTGACGCACCCGTGTCCCCCCAGGCCATGGCCGCCCCCCGCCCTCCCCGGGTGGTGCCGGGCGAAGCCTCCGAGAGCGACTCGGAGCCGGAGCTGCTGGTGGAGACGGCCGGGGAGGCCCCCGGAGCCGGGCTGAAGGTGCCGGGCGAAGCCTCCGAGACGGACGAGGAGGAAGAGGAGGAGCAGAGGCCGAAGACGCCGCCGGTGCTGGCGGAGGAGCCGGCGGCCGTGTGGGGGGGCGGCCCCTCGCTGCTGCAGCAGCGGCTGCGGGAGGGGACGGGGCGGCTGCGGGGCGCGGTGGGCAGCGCCCTGCGGCACAGCTACGGCAGCGCCGCCCGGAGCCTCGGCGGGCTCGGGGGAGCCCTGGGCCGGGCGCAGGTGACCGCAGCTGCGGCCGCGCACTGCCTGCGCCTGGCCCGCCGCGACCTGCGCGCCGTGGCCGACACCATCGACATCGTCACTGCCTGTCACCTCCTGCCCGACATCCGCGGGCAGCTCTGAGCGGCACCGCCGGTGGCACCGCCTTCAGCATCCCCACTGCGGCTGGCGCTAGCGGCGGCACCGACATCTGGCAGGAATCCACGGGCAACTGCCAGCAGAACTGCTGTCCTCGGCATCGCCACTACCGCATCTGCCACGGCGGGGTCATCACCGGCAGGATCGTCAGTGCGGCATCCTGCCGAGTGGGGTTGTGACATCGAGTCATGTTTGCAGTACCCCACACTGACCCTGAAGACCTCCTCACCATAGTGGCAACATCACCAAACAGTGGCTTTGGCACAGAGACTGCCAGCCTCATGCCCCAGGACCTACATGATCTGGTGACATCTTCACAGCTGGTCCCCTGGCCAGATGCCACCATCCTGGAACTGCAGCCTGGCGCTGGCTTGTCACCATTGTCCCCAAATGCCACTGTTTTATGTGACATGGAACTGAATAAAGCTGTGGTGGTGTCAGAACCATAGCAGGAAGCTTGGCGAGCACTGTGAGGACGGTAGTACTGCAGGAGTGGGGACAGAGTAGGGTGACATGGTTGCTGGTGTCACATTGCAGTGGCCTTTGAGTTCACTGGTAGCCCAGGGGACAAGAGTGGTGGCCTGGGCTGTATCCCGTATGTCCCCAAGCACTAGTACTGTCACCCTCTTGTGATGTCCCTGGTGCCCTCAGCCCCAACACTGCGTCCCTCCCAGGGGACACTGCCATCCCCATCCCAAGAAGGACACGCTCTGGGGCCAAACAAGGGTTTATTTGGGGGTACACCTGTACCAAAACTCCAGAGGACACAGGGAGAGGGTGTGTGTCCCTGGAGGGGTCACATGCGGGTGTTGAGGCTGTCCATGTACTCCTGCAGAGCCTGCAGCCGGGCATCGATCTCAGCCAGCTCAGCTGAGGGCTCCTTGGAGCGGTTCTCTGGGGAGGCAGTGCAGGAAAAAGGGGTTAACAAAGGTCTGGGTTGGGGTATCCCTCAAATATCTAGGGGCTCAGATGGGGCCTCACCTTTACCAGGGCGCTTGCCAGCAGTCCTGCACACTGGCAGCTTGTGGCTGGCAGCTGGGCGGGGCACCTGGGGGAGAGGTTGGAGGTCACCAGTGACCTCCTGGTCACCCTGCTTTGGGATGGAGGGGTGGGGGAACCCCAAAGGGGCAGCCACTCACCATAGAGGGGCTATTGCAGAATGAGGTGCTCAGGGGTCTCCGTGTACGGGTCACTCTCCTGTCCCTGCTCAAGGAGGAGGGTTAAAGGGTGCCAGAAGGGATGCCCAAGCACCCTGCCTAGCACCAGCATTACCTGCAGGGTACGGGCTCAGGGGCTTTGCTTCCAGGGCTCCCTCCCTGGCGCCAGCTCCGGGAGCTTTCAGCTGCAGGGAGAAACAGTGATGGGAGGAAGTTGAGGAAGGAGCCCCAGCACGCAGTGGGTGCACCCCCAGCCCTGTTCCCCACTCACCAGATGAGCTGCGCCTGTGGCTCCTCGCTGGGCTGCTGCTGCCAGAAGCCACTCCACGCCGCTGGCTGCACCCAAGGGAGAGGGTGGTAAGGGGGAACATGGGGCTGAAAGGGGGGACGAGATCCCCAAGTACCAGGGAGGGATGGTGAGGAGCTGTGAGCGCTCCTTACTTTCTGAGCTCAGCCTCCTTCTGCCGGCGCTGCCGGGCCCTGACAAAGGCAGTGGGGTCGAAGCGTGGTGGGCGGGAGCCTGGAAGGGGGAGGCAGAGGAAGGGTCAGGGTGAGGAGGGGGTGAGCTGTGTCCTGTCTCCACTCCTGGGTGTGTGTCCCCAAGTGTCCCACACCTGCAGGCGACATAGACTTGGGTGAGGGGCGGCCCCGGCTGCTCCTGTGGCTCTCCAGGGATGCTGAGCGTCGCTCCTGGGCACGTGGGGCCGGGCTGGCAGATTTCTGGCGGCTGCCAAGAGGACCAGCACCATCAGGGGGAGACAGGGGGACACCCCATGGTCATGAGGGTCCTCCTGCAGGGTTCACCCCAGCCTCACCCCCTCCTGCAGGAGGCCAGTTCAGCAGTCAGGTTCTTCACCCGCAGCTGCAGCTTCTGCTCTGACGCCTTTGCCTGGGCCAGCTTCGAGGGGGGAAAAAAGGCTCACCGCGCATCTGGCAGCCCCTGTCCCTCCCCAGAGCAGCTCCCACCCTCCCAGCCCACCTCTGCAGCCAGCTGCCGGTACTCGCGCTGATGCCGGTTCTCTGCTGCCCGCTTCTCCTCCAGTGCCTGCCACAGCCTGGGGGGAATGGCAGGGCGTGGTCTGGGGGTTCCCTCCTCACCCTGTGAGACAGGAACCCCCAAACCCTTCCGGGTGCGCTGGCCCCACTCACGCGTCCCGCAAGTGCTGGGTCTCCTCCAGGCGCCGCGCCCGGAGCTGCCCCAGCTGCTCCTGCAGCTCCCGCACCAGCGCCACGAGGTCCGGGCGCCCCGCGTAGGGCAGCGGCAGCGGGTAATGGATCCTGGAGGAGGTGAGTGCAGGAGGTGAGGCTGGAGTCACACCCTGTGACCCCTGCCTGGTGTCCCCTGTCACCTATCGAACTCCACAGAGTAGACGAGGATGAGGTAGCGCTTGCTGTTGAGGGGGGAAGAGGTGGAAGGGGAAGGCCGGGTGATTGCCCCCACTTTCCGGCTGTGCAGGGTCTCCAGGTCGGTGAAGGTGAGCAGCTCCAGGCTGACGGAGTCGCTGCTCTGCAGAAAGTTTGAAAAGCAGGAGGGCTCGGTCGGACACACACCCCACCCCAGGTACCCCCAAAACGCTGTGGGGGACAGCAGCACGGCCACACCTGTGTCAGTGCCGACTCCAGCATGCTGCAGAATATGCCAAACTGCTTGAAATTCCCCGTTTTGCGGGTCAGGTCCTCGATGACTGCGAGGAGCAGGGTGGGTATTTCGGTCAGTGACAGCCGTGGGACATCCCCTCAGCCCCCCAGGCTCCCTCCAGCACTCACAGGCGGCATCGAACTCGGCCCTCCACAGGTCGCTGGTGCCGTGAGCCTCCACCTCCACCCGCAAGGTGCTGCGGGTCAGGGTCACCCGCACCGTGTGAGCCCCGGGCCGGAAAGCGCACTCGGCCTGCAGGTACCGCGGCTCTGCCATGGCGCCGGGGGCTCTGCGGGTAGAGGGAACCCTTGGCATACAGGGAACCCCAGCAGCACGGAGGGGAACGGGGAACCCGGCTGGAGGGCTCGGTACAGCTGAGCTGAGGTGGGTTCTGGGCTGGCGAGGGCACAACGGGAGCGAAATTGATGGGCGCGGACGGACGGGCTAGGAAGGGAACCCCACCGCCCCACAGCGCTTTTGTTGACTTGGGCTGGGCTGGGCTGGGGGCGGGCGCAGCGCGAATGGGTGGAGAGAACACAGAGGAACAAGGTGAGAGCCGTGGGCTTGGGCCTGCTGCCTGCGGGGATCCCAGGGCGTGGCGGGGTTGTTCAGGGGGTACCGAGGGAAGGGAACCGGGGATGGCCGGGCCCGCGGTTCCGCTCAGCCGACAGGTACCGGGAGCAGCCGTGCCGCATCGGGGAAGCCTCACCGCCCGCCGCGATCCTCCGCGCCGCGGCCGCGCCCCGCTCCGCCTCACCTCATTGGCTGGCCGCGCCCCTCCCCGCCGCCTCATTGGTTGGCCGCACCGCACTCTGTCGCACATTGGCTGTCTGCGCCGCCCGTCATCGCAATGCCGTTAGCCGCCCTGCCCTGCCCGCCAGCGTCCCGCTGCCATTGGTTGTCAGGCGAAGCCTGCCTCCTGCTTCCGCTGCGCTATTGGTTAATGGAGCTGTCGCTCATTTCGGGGGCAGAAGTGGAGCCACGCCTGGCTGTGGCAAGCTCCGCCCCTTCTCCTGCTCCCTGAGGGGTGTGCCTGCCATTGGTCATGGCTGCGGTCCGCTCTGGCGGGGGATACGGAACGGGGCGGGTCACTGGGCCTGGGGCAGGAGGTCTGCGCTGGATATGGGGGCAGGACAGAACCGGAGGCGGTGCAGGAGGGCACCGATTAGTTGTGGAGCAGCTGAATCTCGAACCTGATTTTATTATCCAGTGAGAGACTGGGGGCAGTCTCGGGGATGCCCTTAGAGGCCGCAGGGCTCCACTAGAAGGCCCCAATGTTTGGGAGGACCCCCCCAAATTACAAAGTTTCTCCCTGAAATGGTTGGAAGAGGGAGCCCCCAAGGCTCCAGATCCTCCCCAGAACGTTGCAGGGAGGTTGGCCCCTATAAAATACTGGGGAGGAGAGCAAATGCAGCATTCCTCAGCACACCCCAAAACCGCCCCTGGGAGTTCAGCCGCCCTTCTCAGGCGGAGCTGTGCCCACGGGTCTGTCTGTGCAGTGGGTGACACTGATGGCATTGTGAGCACCCCAGGTCAAATTCGGGCCTTCAAAATTACCCTCTGGGCCCTCTAAATGAGTCTTGGAACTTTAAAAACATAAATCTTGAAATGTATAAATGTGATTTTGTAGCATGAAAATGTCGGTTTGGACCTTAAACTGACTATTTGGTCTTCCACGTGTAAGCTTTGGTGATTTAAAAGCAGTGCAGTTTTCCTCACTTTTACGGATTGCATTATGTAAATAAAGGTTTGAAAAGCTTGGGGCTGAATCTGAAGAGTAACACTTTGGACCTGAAGCAGAGGCAGAGGCAGGACGAGAGGTGCAGGGCACAAATCCAGACCCAGAGGGACTCGGGAGATGTTTTTTACTCTGGGGGTGACTGAGGCTCCTTGGGTGGGTTCTGGGCTCTCTACCCGGGCAGCACTAAGGCTGTGGTGTGTACCAGCGTGCGGCTACAATGACGAGGTCGCGTCCAGGGAGGCCACAGCCCATGGCAGGAGAAACAGACAGACAAGTGTCTTGTTTAGCACGAGAGTCCATTTTATTTCCACCCCAACCTCGTGCTGGGGGAGGAGGGGGGCAGGAGGCACAGGGCCCGGAGCCGAGAGGGGGAGAAGCAGACCCAGGGGCCGGGGTTTTATCAGGAGCCCCAAACTCATGTTACAGCCTCCTCAGAACATGAAGGCTCCCCAGTGGTGGTCACCCTGGGGCTTGCCTTGGACCCCAGCACACCCTGAAGGGCCTTGCTTCACCCCAGGCTGGTCTCTGCTGTGCCCTCAGGAGCTCTCCATGGAGAGGGGACAGCAGGTGACACAGGGACAGAGGGACACTCACCGTGCCCCCCAGGCCAGCGTGTGCAGCCGGCGGGCAGCGTCGCTGAGCCGCCCGCGGTACTCGAGGCGGCGGTGCAGCCCCGGGGGGACGGACGCCAGCCCCCGCAGCAGCCCCCAGCAGCCCGCAGCGATGGTGCCCGTGGAGTCGCTGTCCCCGCCGTGCAGCGCTGCCCTGGCACACAGCTCCTCCCAGCTGCCGCCCGCTGCCAGCAGCGCCTCCAGGGCCACCATGGGGGCGTCGTGGCCGCTGCGCCCCGGCCAGCCGTCCAACGCCCAGCCCAGGTACTCTGTGTCCCGCTCGGCTGGGGACGGGAGGGATGGCACCCGCGGAGGGCCACCGCCTTCCAGGAGCCCGCGGGAGTCCAGGTATCTGCAGAGACACGGGGACATCGAGGTCACTGGGGACACTGGTGTCACCGGACAATGGGGTAAGCAGTGACACTGGGTGTCACTGGGCTGCGGCTCTCCAGCAGCCCCTGTGACCCCAGATAGCTGCGGGGACACGGGGGACAATCAGGAAACCTGTGGGGTAGCAAGGCATTGGTTACCAGTACCACCAAGAACACTCAATGCCCCAGGAACCCCAGGGACACAGAGGTCACTGTCTCCAAGGATGGCACCTCTGGCAGTGACACGAGGGACACTGGGTGCAGCAGGGACACGATGGGCGCTGCCAGCTCTGTGGACGGACTGGGCATCAATCAGGGTCAGCAGTGGCACCCGTGACACCGCTGTGATGCCCTTCTAGGACCGTCAGAGAGCCTGGCTGGCACCAGTGTCATTAATGGACCCCTGAGCCCTTTCCAGTATCCTCCCCAGCCCCTCCCTGTGTTCCCAGTGTCCCCCCAGAACCCTCACAGTGCCCCCTCACCGGTGCCACGCCTCCCCAAAGAATGGCCAGGCAGCAGCATTGTCCTCCACGGCCACCCCGGTGCTCTCCACGTAGTCCCATGCCAGGGGCAGGACCCGCAGCAGCTCAGCCCCCCAGCGCTCTGGGGGTTCACCCCGAGCCCCCAGTGCCCCAAAGAGGGCCACCGCCAGTGCTCCAAGGTACCCTGTGGGGACAGGGGCTTGAGGAGGGTTCTGCTGTCCCCTCCTGCCCTCCCCTGCCAGGCTGGCACTCACCAGTGGGGTGGTGGTGGGTCATGCGCCCGCTCTCGATGCTCACCCGGATCAGAGTCGGCAGCTCCGAGGCACGTGGGTACCTGCACTGGCATCAGACCAGTCCCCACCCCCCTGCTCCTGTATTTCCAGGAATGTCCCCATTCCCATGCCACCACCTTTGTTCCTGCTGTGCCCATTCTCCTAGCCCCATCATTTCCACGTCCCACTCTTAGCTGTTCTGTGACCTGTGTCCCTCTTTCCTATTGCTGTCCCCATGTTCTCTGTCCCCAACCTCCCAGCTCCAGCACCACATGTCCCCAAATCCTGGACCTTGTCCTCTTCAGCTCCACCAACTCCATGTCCCCACTCCTCTCCCTCTGACATCCTCATGTCCCTCTTACCCTACTCCCATCCCTTCATGTCCCCTTCCCTCCAGCTCTGACACCCCCATTTCCCTTGCCCCAAACATCCTCACATCCCCATCACCCCAGCTCTCACACCCCTTTATCCCCATCCCGTGTCCCTCCCTGTGTCCACCCCTTCCCTCCTGCTGACATCCCCACATCCCTGTCCTTGCCCCCCAGCTCTGCTCCCCCCCCATCCCTGTCCCCAAGTGTCCCCAAGTGTCCCCGGTGTCCCCGTGCCCACCTGAGGCCGATGGCCAGGCTGCGCATGGCGGCGCCGCAGCCGGTGCCGCGGGGGTTGAAGGGGATGCGATAGCCCTGGGGCTCCCCCAGCCGCAGCTGGGAGGTGCCTGGGGGGACACGGGGGCATGAGGCTCCCTGAGCCCCCCCTGCCTCTCCCTGGGTCCTTGGGCTCTGCTCACCTAGGATGCTGCTGGGTCCGGGCTTGCGTCCCTCCATGTCCCCCATGGCGGCCACGTAGCAGCGAGCCAGCTCCTGCAGGAGGGGTTCCCCCTCCAGGCCTGTGCAGGGTGGGTGTGAAGAACCCACCTAGGTTACCCAGGCTGGCAGGGAGAGGCGCCATGAACCCCCCAAAAATGAAAGGGGAGAATAAGACCCCCATTGCACCACCCCCCAAAAGGGGAAAAGGAAAAGAAAGGAAACACTGCCTCCCAGACCCCCCAAAACTGGAGGGGAAGCAGGATGAGTTTAGTGGAGAAATGGGGAATATTCCTGAGCACTGCAAACTGAGAAAAGGGTACCCTGCCAAGTTCCCAAAGTGGGAGGGGGAAATGTCCCTATCTCCAGCACCCAATATGGGAGGAAAGGGCACATAAATGAGGAAAAACACACAGACACACTCACAGTCTCCATGCCATCCCCACCTAGAGGAAACAAGGATACACATCCCCCCAAGCCCCCTGGAAACCCCTAAAAGGTGGGGGAAGTGGAATGAAGATGCCCCAAAGTCCCCTCCAGAGCTGAACAATCCCAGCTGTACTCCAGTTGCGTCAGGGGTGTCATGGGGACCTACCCTGACACATCCCAGGGCTCTAAGGGGACACCCAGACTCCAACCACACAGCCCAAGGAACACAACAGGGACCCCCCACCCCTTAGGAGACAGACAAGGACACCCCCTCCTGTGCCAGCCTGGGGTACAATGGGGACCCCGACCCCAGGGACCCCTCCCTCCTGTCAGTGGGGTGTCTCAGATTCCCCCACCTGTGGCCAGCCCCTCGGCGGTGGCGAGGTGCAGGACGGTGTCATCACTGACGGGCCACTCGGGGGGCTCCAGGCTGATGGCTGCCAGCCCCCCCAGCTCAGCCAGCTCGGCGTGGATCTGGGGACCCGAGGTGCAGTACTCCCAGCGGGCCCCCCGATAGCCCAGGGCATCCCCCACCCCGCTCAGCACCATGGCTGCCTCGTAGGCTTCCACCGAGGGCACCCTGGGGGGACAGAGGGCTCAGGGGTGCCAGGGTGTTCAGGGGATCCCTGGGGGGACAGAGGGCTCAGGGGTGCCAGGGTGTTCAGGGGATCCATGGGGGGACAGAGGGCTCAGGGGTGCCAGGGTGTTCAGGGGATCCCTGGGGGGACAGAGGGCTCAGGGGGTGCCAGGATATTCAGGGGATCCCTGGGGGGAAAGAGAGCTCAGGGGGTGCCAGGGTGTTCAGGGGATCCCTGGGGGGACAGAGGCTCAGGGGTGCCAGGGTGTTCAGGGATCCCTGGGGGGACAGAGGGCTCAGGGGTGCCAGGGTGTTCAGGGGATCCCTGGGGACAGAGGGCTCAGGGGTGCCAGGGTGTTCAGGGGATCCCTGGGGGGACAGAGGGCTCAGGGGTGCCAGGGTGTTCAGGGGATCCCTGGGGGACAGAGGGCTCAGGGGGTGCCAGGGTGTTCAGGGGATCCCTGGGGGACAGAGGGCTCAGGGGTGCCAGGGTGTTCAGGGGATCCCTGGGGGGACAGAGGGCTCAGGGGGTGCCAGGGTGTTCAGGGGATCCCTGGGGGGACAGAGGGCTCAGGGGGTGCCAGGGTGTTCAGGAGATCCCTGGGGGGACAGAGGGCTCAGGGGTGCCAGGTGTTCAGGGGATCCCTGGGGGACAGAGGTATCAGGGGTGCCAGGGTGTTCAGGGGATCCCTGGGGGGACAGAGGGCTCAGGGGTGCCAGGGTGTTCAGGGATCCCTGGGGGACAGAGGGCTCAGGGGTGCCAGGGTGTTCAGGGGATCCCTGGGGGGACAGAGGGCTCAGGGGGTGCCAGGGTGTTCAGGGGATCCCTGGGGGGACAGAGGGCTCAGGGGGTGCCAGGGTGTTCAGGAGATCCCTGGGGGGACAGAGGGCTCAGGGGGTGCCAGGGTGTTTTGGGGGGGAACCCTGTCTGAACAGATGGTTCAGGGGGTGCCAGGGTGAGCCTTCTCTGAACAGAGGGTCCAGGGTGTTAAGGGGGATCCCTCTCTGGACAGAGGGCTCAGGGGGTGTCAGGGTGTTCAGGGTGAGCCCTCTCTGGACAGAGGGTTCAGGGTGTTCAGAGTGAGCCCTCTCTGAACAGAGGGGTCAGGGGGTGCCAGCAGCAGGGGAAGCCCCAGGGATCCCGGTGCACTCACGTCTCCTCCATGGTGCAGCAGCTGGGAACGCCTGTCAGGCTCAGGGCACGGGGCCAGTGCTGGCCCGGGGCCCTTAAGGGGACCAGAACACCCTGGGGATGTGGGGTACAGGGCTGATGTCCCCACAGCAGGGAGGGAGAAGGCAGGGAGGAACTCCAGGGGCATCCTGGGTGGGGAGGCAGAGGGAAAGAGAGGATCCAGGGGCCCCAAATCTCTTTTTAGGGTCAAAGCTTTAAACTGTGGCAACAAAGCATCCTCTGAGGGCACAAAACCTAACTTCAGGGTTCAAAGTGTTTTCAAAGCTGAATTTTTAGGGCCTCAGGTCCTCTTTTTAAGACTAAAACCTTCTTTTGGAGGATCCAAAGTCCTCTTATACCACTCAAAGGTTCCACTGGACTGCCTGAAGCCCTCTAGTCAGCACCAAAGCTTCACTTCCTGGGGCCAGAGAGATTCACCTCCACTGCAGGGTCCACATGGCCATTTGTAGCATCTCACCTATTAATTTTTTCTCATACCTAAAGACTCCATTTTGGGGCCAAAGTCCTAGTTTTGGGGCACCCAATCTCTCTTATATTAGCTGTTGCTTTTTTTAGGGCACAGAGTTTTATCTTTTGGATCCAAACCCTCATTTATTGGACAGAAATCCTGCCTAGGCTACAAACCCACATTAGGATGGTCCTAAACCCCATGTTTCCTTCTGAAGTTCTTAGTTCTGGCTTCCTAAGCAGGCTCCTTTTAGGCTACAAAGTCTCATTTTTAGTATCCAAAGAATGTTTCAGCTCACAACTTCTCTTTTTGTGAGTTCCAAGCAGAGTTTTTCCTCTCCAAAGCCTTCTTTTCAGGCAATTTGGCTCTTTTCCTAGTTAAAAAAAAACCAAAAAAACAACCAACCAAACAAAAAAAACCAAAACCAAACCCCTGTTCTTTCTTGCTTGGTCACACTCTACAGAAATTAAAGTGCTGCTTCAGACAGGGTTTGGTTCTGAAGGCAAGTTTACTGTTTCACACCCTCCAGCTTGATGATCATGAAATAACAGAATTCTCACTAATTGGTGAAACCAGGAGAGGCACCAACAAAACTTCTGGAGGGCAGACTGACCTTTTGAAGAAGCTGATTTGGAAAGTTCCTTGGGGAAGCAGCCCTTAAAAACAAAGGGGTCCAGGAAGGATGGATGCTCTTCAAGAAAGTAATCTTGAAGGCACAGCAGCAGGCTGTCCCTGAGGGCTGGAAGATGAGCTGGTGGGGATGACAACCAGCCTGGAGGAGCTGGGAACTTCTGAAGGGACTCCTGTTCTTCATGTCCAAGCCTCATTGTGGGCAGTGAGCAGCTGGCAGAGCTGGGCAGGTTCTGCAGTGTCTGGGGGATTCCTTACTGGGGCAGCACTCAGAGCAGAGTCAGGGTGTCACAGACACATTTTATGAAAAATCATTTCGTTAGGATCTTTTCTCCTGAGAAGGTGAGAGGCCTCAGAAATGAAATTTAAACAATGATTCTCTGCTGCTGTGGAATGCAACAGGTGGATCTGTGATTGGTCCCTGTGGTTGTTTTTAATTAATGGCCAGTCACAGTCTGGCTGTCTCACACTCTCTGGTCAGTCACAAGATTTTATTATCATTCCTTTCTATTCCTTTCAAGCCTTCTGATGAAATCCTTTCTTCTATTATTTTAGTATCGTTTTCGTATATCATTTTCTTTTAATATAATATATATCATAAAATAATAAATCAGCCTTCTGAAACATGGAGTCAAGATTCTCATCTCTTCCCCCATCCTGGGACCCCTGAGAACACCCCCCCCACATCAGGGCAGTCTGCTGGTGCTTTGTGCAAGCTGCTCCCTGCTAGAGACACTTTTGGTACTTCCTGCTCTCCTCTTCTTCCTCTCTAGCATTGCAGAAATCCCATCATCTGCTCCTCCCTCCTCCAGGGTGACAATCTGCCCTTGTCACTGCTGTGGTGGCACAAGTCCCCCGACCCAAGCACCACTCCTGGTGTCCTCTGCCAGCTTGCTGAGTGTCCTCTCTGCCCCAGCATCCAGTTAGGAAAGGCATTGAACAGGACCAGCCCCTGACCCTTGGGAGGTGCTGTTTGTCCCTGGCTCCATACCTGTCATGGGGTCACTGGCAGCACCCTCAGGGCCTGGCCCTCCAGCCCTTTTCAGCCACTGTTGGCACATCCAGCCCACATCCCTTCCAGTGACTTAAACACCATCTTTAAAAGCAACAGATTGCTAATGGGCACAGCTCTCAAAATCCCACCACACAACCATCACACTGTGGGTATCTCCAGCAGCTGCCTCAAAACCTAAGAAGAAAGAAACACCCTGTAAATTATTCATACAACGTCACAGCACACCAGTCAGAGGCATGATGTTCACTGGAAATTGTCTTCAGCTCAACAAAGACACTGCATGATGTGTCAGGGAATTCTTTATGTTTTATTGTTGCCATAACTCTGGAACCAGCCAAATATTTAGGCCCAAAATATGTTGGCTAACAAACCCTAAATTCTACATTAGGCTTCCACGAGTGGTGGCTGACGAGACCTTAATTTCATATAGCACACTTCAATAATTTCTCAGTTCCCACCACAAGCTCCTCAAGAGTGCTGGCTGACAAGCCACAACACACTTCCACAAGCTCTCCACTCCCAGGACAAACCTCAGTGTGGAGCATGGGGTAGAATCATTGCCATGCTTTGCCCAGACAAAGCAAGGGAGGAGACAAAGACAGAAAAGGGAGAGAGAGAACAAAGCTCATCACCAGTCCATAGATCCCATGTTGGTTCTACTGTGCATGGTCTGGAGCAGGGATTGCAAGAGAGAAAGAGGAAAAATAGCTGGGGGGGCAATTGGCTTCCTTTTATAGTTATTGGTGCCTACCTCTGACACAGACTAAATTTTTGTGCTGTTTTCTTCATGCATGCACAGCCAGCTCTTTTGGCCCTCTTCTGGGAAGTGAGCCTGAGTGCCAAAGCAGAGCAGGAATTTGCCTCAATCTTCTCCAATCATCTTTCCTATTGTAATAATCAGAATGTTTGAGACAAAACATACTTAGATCTGGTCCTCCACAGGCCAACAAGAGGTTTTAATTCTGGCTTTGGCTTTCCTGCCTGTTGGTTCCAAACAGGTGGGATTTTGTTCATTTCAGATGCTGTGCTGCTGGATCATCCAGGCTATGTTTGTGTGACATACATCTCTGGGATGCTCAGACCTCCACACTGACAGGTAGGAGTTTGTGATCTCCACAGCCTGGCTCCAGAGGCTGTAGTCCTGCCACGAGGATCTGCCCAGCTCTCTCTCGACTGGCAAGGTTTGCACCCAAGCAAGGCTTGGTGCAGGCACCTCCTGGCAGATCCTGTCAGAGAGCCCTGGAGCTGTGACATTCCTGGGAGCATGGTCAAGGCCTAAAGGACTGCTTCTCTTCCTCCTCCTTCCTGTTAAAGTGCCACAGCTGGTGCTGCTCATGATCCAGCTGCAGAGATCACTGCCCCACTGTGGGGATCTGCTCCTGGCTCTCTCCCTGGCGTGGCTCCTCTGACTGTGCATCACCTTAATCCTGCCAGGCACACCCTGTGGTGCTGAAGAACCTTCCTGCTGCTGGCTGGTCTCTGCCTGACCCAGCATGGAATGGGCATTTGGTGCTGCTGCTGAGGAAGCTGTCATTTCTCTCATTTTCAAATCCGAGCACCTGGAGGAAAAAAGAGTTATCTCTGCTTCAGGCATTCCTTGTAGATTCCTGTGGAACTCAGTCATTTTCTTGGAGCAACAGAGAGAAGATTTCACCAAGGTCACCAGTGGTGAGTTTAATTAAAGTCTTCCCACCACGTCTGCCACTGTCAGAGTGAGTCCTCGTCTTTTTACCCCCATGGTCTCCACTTCACAGAATCCTAGAATGTGGATGAAAGAAATCTCATTCCAACCCCCATGCCGTGGGCAGGGACACCTTCCACTGTCCCAGGGTGCTCCAAGCCCTGCCCAGCCTGGCCTTGGACACTTCCAGGGATCCAGGAGCAGCCACAGCTTCTCTGGACATCCTGTGCCAGGGCCTCACCAGCTTCACAGGGAAGATTTTTTGCCTAATAGCTAAACTAAATCTTGCCTCTTTCACTTTAAAATCATTTCCCCTTGCCCCATCACTACACTCCCTGCCAAGGAGTCTCTCCCCATCTTTCCTAGGGCTCCCTTTAAGTCCTCTATAAAAGCCAGCTTCAGAGAGCAGACAAGAGGCACTTGGCACAGGGCAGCACCTAAATCCCAGCAGGGAAAGAGGGGGACTGGAGTGGGATAGTTCAGAAGTGATAGCATTGAAGGGTGCAGGAAGGAATTGTCCCCTATGGCAGAAACACTCAGGAGGATGAGCAGACAAACAGCTAATTCAGGATAGGGAAATGTTTTCTGACCGTGTGATCCTGGTTCTTACCTGGCATAGAACAGCAAGTAGGCTTGCTGCCCTAGAACTGTGTGGATGTCACAATTATCCACAGACTCATCATCCATCCTGTACCACAGCCCATTGCTGGCCTGCAAAGAAAGGCTCTGGAGAGAACTGCAGGGTTTGTCCGTGTCACCGTTGAGGCAGAAATGACACAGATAAAAGGACATAAAAAGAAAAGTGCCATACTCCATGCTTTTTTAGAAGGCTAATAACGATTTTATTAGGAACCCATTCCTTTTTATACTCTAGTCAGCTACAGGAGGACCTGATTGGTCCTTTAATCAAAGGGCCAATGGCTAATTAGCAATGACACCACTGGCTAATTAAGAAACCACCTTATGAGAAAGCAGCTTATTACACACAGCACCTGTGGATTGTTTCCATTTGATTATCATTATTTCTCTCCAGCTCCCTAAAGCTTCCCAGACCAACTCATGGGAAAGCTTTTTTTGCTTTCTCTCTCTCTGACCAGACTGTCACATCCACATTTCCACAGCACCACAGGCAGAAAACTGCCAAACCAGGAGTACACAAAACCCAATCCAATTGAGCCCTGAAGGAGACCTTCTTCCCCCAAATCTTGGCTGCCAGTAACTCTGCTGGGGAAGTTTGTCTTTCCCAACACACTTTAGTCCCTGTCAGGAGGGAAGTTGCTCTTTACCTTTGCATAGCACAGAAAGTGTCCTTCGAGACAGGTGTCCCCACTGTGAACCACGATGGCATACAAGGAGCAGAGGAGGGGTTCTCCAGCTGTGTCTGACATGTATGGCCGAAGGTCCAGGTACTCTGGGTACTCCACGAACTACAGAGAGACCAGGAGGGCTCAGAAATGATCCTCAGCTACCACAGTAAATATCCTTCAGCATGGAATGCCTTGGGTGGCAGGAAACTGCTCTGACAGAGGTGCTTTGGCTGAGAACAGAGTCCAGCCTTGTCTTGTCATGGGAACTCTCCTCTCCTCAGAAGGGAACACAAAAGATCCCAGCATGAGCATCTTGTGACAGAGCTCTGGGGAATCTTCTGCTTTGGAAAGGGAAAGTTGCACTCCACTTGCATGCACACCTTGCTGATCTTTGTGCCAGTCCACTGGTCAGCCCTTTCCAGGCACAGCGTGAGGACGCGGGGTGCATGGTGGACTGTGACCTTCTCAGAGGCAGCAGCTTTCTTCTTACACCTTGAAACCAAGCACAAGCCGAGAGCTGAAATGCACCCCATCTTCCCCCAACAAGGCCAGGCAAGCTTCCCCTGTCTCACACATCCTTATGCTATTTTAAGGTTATTCAGAGGCATATTAAAAAAGTCTTGTTATTGTGCATTAAACCTCCTTGAGAAGATGAGTTCAGTGCCATGCAGCCCCTCACACAGGATCTGGTGTTTCTGTGGCATGTGCAATCATCTTACTTGCTGCATCTGAAGCACTCTTTCTGATCCAGCTGCTTGGGTGTCACACAGTCCTCCAGAACTGTGGTGAGGGACGAGGCTGCCTGGAGGAGAGAGAAAGGAGCTGCAGGAAAGGCTCTCACCCAAAGTCTTCCCAGGACAAGAAGACTGAGGCAGCTGATACTGAGGAGAGCCAGCATTTCCCCAGGAGGAGGCAGAAGGAGGGTGTGATGCTGAACATTTCCCTCATGTCCCAGGGGCTCCCAGAGTCATCAAGAGCTCACTCTGTGCTGGCCCCACTCCGTTCAGCTACCAAAGGCATGCAGGGGTGAAAACTGATCCTACCTGTGAGCCTGGGAGCCAGGTGGGTGTTGAGGGAGGGCAGAGGGAAGGAGTAGGGGAGTATGTCAAGGGTGCAGAGGGGTTAATGATTGCTAGTCCTGCCCAAACCAGCACCAGGGGAGAGCAGTGCCATGGCCTCTGCAGGACACTGAGGACTCTGTGCTTCCCCCTTCCCACTCCCCACCAAGCTCTCCTGTGCTCACAGTATAGTTTTTAAAGCAAGTGCTTTGGTTCTTGAAATCTACAGGGGCCTTGGGGTGTCCTGAAGCTCAGCTGCAAACCTCTTACTCTGATATCCAAAGAGACATCCAGGAAGGCCTTGTAGGAATCGACAACTGCTTGGCAGCTCAAGCACGTGACTGGAAGGAAAATCACAATGCTGAGTGAAATTAATTGACTGTGCTGGTTTATGCTCGTGGGTTCTCCTGCACTGGCTATCACAGGACCAGCTGCTTGTCAAAGAAAGGCACAGACAAGCCAAGTAGAGCAGCAGTTGTGGAAACATACCTCTAGATTTCATGAAGCCCCCAAATATCTGATAGACGATGGTAGTTTCTTGTGAAGAGACATCCAAGCTGGAAATAAATGGCAAGGCAGAGAGTCACCTCCTCTGAGAGTTTAGCATGAAAGGTCTGGACACCAGTTTTCCTTGATGAGAGCATATCAAGGAGTCCAGTGGGGTTGGGAAGATTAAAACTTGCAATTTGCTTGTGCTTACTCGCAGCTCAGACAGGCTCTGTGCATGGCGTCGAGCGTGCAGCGCAAGAACTCGTAGGCGTTTTCCTGCCTGCCATACTCAAACTCTTCCCCTATGACTAAGAAAGAATTTAGCAGCTCTCCCCCAGGAGGGAAGACGAAGAAAACCTCTTGGAGTGCCTGAAACAACTTACATTTGAGGTCCCTGAGGACAGCTCCAGGCAGGATGGCGGTGGCTGAGGAGCACAGGACCTTCCTGACGTGCGCTTCCATGGTGCACATCATGCAGAAGCCTGGCTGCTGGCCTGAAGAGGAGAGGAGGGAGGGAGCAAGGAAAGGAGGGACAGAAGCTTCCTAATGGAGATCTTGAAGTTCTAAGAACAGTCTCCACTTCTTAACTCCCAAACTGCCAGTGTCCCAACAAGCCCAGGACATTGAGGGCGCAGAAAACATTCTGCAGAGGGAGGCTAGGCTGGCAGAAGTGTCCTGTGCAATGAGCCAAGACAGTTCAACTTGCAGGAGTAGAAACTTGGGGCTAGAAAGAGGTGTTCTGCTCAAAGTGAGTGCACCTTGACAGGACAAGCATCTTTTAGCTGATGCTCAGAGGACATAAGCTCATGGGGCTGACAAAGAAGGGCTGCTGTTCTCCTAAGCCTGATTCCAGGTTCTGGGAATCCTTGGGATGTGCCCAAGAGATTGACAAGGAGATGTTCCTAAAGGCACTCACACGACTGGCTGTGCTTGTAAGAGAGCAGGTAGTTGGCCAGAGGGGGTGTGTATGTCAGGCACTGCAGGATGACATTGATGTAGCAAGTATTGCCCAGGTTGAAGAGTCCAGCTCCAGGTCTCTGTCTTTGCTGCCAGTCCATGGAAATCTTCTCTGGGGAAAAAATCCTTTGTGGCAGAGGCATTCCCTCGGCAATGTCTGCAGGGAAATGATGTTTGAAAAGAGGTGAGGGAATTTTTTAGTTGTTACTTAAAACCATATTTAAATGTTGAGTTGTCTGCAGGAGCACCAAGGACAACAGCTCCAACCAACTCAAACATCAGGGAAAGCCTAACACCCTGCTGACATCTACTGGTAGGGAAGCAGTTCTGGAAAACTCTCTGTTCCCCTGTGTACTCTGCCAAAAATCCAACAAACCCACTCTGATTTCTGGGCCTTCCTTTCCCTCTGAAGTCTTGGATTTCCAGGACTCACAGGAGCTGTTCCACCTTGCAGTCATCACTCCTCTCAGGAACAGAGGGGAAACCTTTGGATGACAAAGCTTCAGAAAGATCTCCTCCAAAAAGATCAGCTCAGCACCAATCCCATCACTTGAAGGGAAAGGAAACAACTGTAGCTCAACCAACTTATTCAGAAACCCCAAACATGACCCACAAAGCACCTTCAGCTATCAAAAAAGTTTTGGTGGTGCTTGTAGCTGCTGTCAAGGATGAAGATTGCTTGGAAAAAGGCAGGCCCACAGTGGAAGGAGCCTAGATATCCTGAAGGCCAGCTCAGCCCAGCTAGCTTTCCGTGGCTCTCTCCTCAGGATGCCAAACTCTGGGCAGGTGAGATCACAATTGCTCGACCAGTGCCATATCTCTGCCTCTTTGTGACATGAGGCCACATGGGGCCATGTCCCTTTGAGGCCACAGAACCCCCTGGTTTCACAGCCCAGGCATTTCTCACTGCTGGAAGTCACTGGACCAGCTGCTGTCTGTCAGCAGAGCTCCTGCCTCTTCCAGGAGCTCCAGCACCAGAGCACTCAAAGGCTGCTGAGGGCTGTAAATGAGCCTGGTCACCGTTTAGGGTGGCACACTTGGAGGGCTGGGGGTTTCTGTTCCACCCTTCCCAGCTTCTTCCAAGCTTTTAAGGCCCTAAAAATCTCTTATTGGAAAAAAGCCTTCAGTTGTGGCACTGAAGCATCCTTTGAGGGCACAAACCTAACTCCAAGGGCCTGATTTTCATTTCCAAAGGCTCATTTTTAGTTCTCACAGACCCAGTTTGAAGACCCAAAGTCCCTTTTAGAGGGTCCAAAGCCCTCTTTTACAGCTCAAAACTTCCACTAGGATGCCTAGAGCCCTCAGACATTGACATTGTTTCTCGAGTCCAGAGAGGAACCAGCAGCTTCACCTAGAGTTTGTAGACAGGCTCAGTGAGGGTGAAAAAATTTCTTAAATTAATTCCTGTTGCCCTTTGGGTGTGGTGTAAATAAGAATTTGTACTTAGAAGGGGAAGGTCAGTGAAAACTTTCAGTCCTGACACTGCTGATTTGAAAGCAGGAAAAGTTTGCAGCTTGGCTCTCTGCTACCCCCCAAAAACGGGGTAATTTTGAGCTGGGCTTTGAGTGTTTTCCTATTTTGCAAGTTGGTTTTCTGGGCTTTTCCCAGCTCCATCCGTGTGAGAGCTCCGTTGTGGATCCTGGCTCTTGGAGTCTGGAAGAACATGATCCTGCATAGGGCTGGGAAGGAAGATGAATCATCTCCTTGTTGGTTCTGCAGTTTAGAGGCTGCAAAAGAAAAGTGAATTCCAGCACTGCCTCTTCCCTCCAGAACGTTTCGTGGGACCAGCTGTTGAACGTTCTTAGTTTGGTAACGGGACCCCGTGAGGCTGAAAATGCCTGAAGGTGCTCTGAACTGTGCTGGGACAGGAAAAAACTTGGGATTTTCCTGAGTTCATCACAACAACCACACGATAGCGCTGCCGGCTCGCAAAAGAAGGAAAGGCACCGAAACCAGCTCGGAAAGAGCCCGGGGGCAGAGCCAAGCTGGAAGAGTCCCTGCTCTCAAATAACCTTTGTCGGGACAGCAAGTGTTCACTGCCCTTCCCCTTCTAAGTACAGACTCTTATTTACAACACACCCAAAGGGTGGGACACAGCATGAATTCCTGCGCTCTGAGAAGTCTTTTCACTCTCGCAGAGGCTGCCTACAAACTTGAAAACATCCGGTGAAAACAGAGCTCGCAGAAGTGCCAGCTGAGAGAGCTCCTGCTGCTCCTGCTGCTCACAGCTTCAGCTGCACCCATCAAACCAGCCCGGTGTCTTCACTTTCCTTCTCAGCTCTGGGTCCTGTCGCAATCCTTCAGTCTCACACAGTCAGGATGCAAACAGAGCACCAGGCACTCTGCTCACACACTAAAGTTACCAGGACTGAAAACTCAGCAGCCTGGAGTTTGCATTCCCACTGTAACACTTCAACAGGTCTGGCCCACAGATCTCCCTGCTAGGACCAGCAATTAAATCCACCAAGGACCACCCAATGTGTGCACTCAAAACTGATTTCTTTGCTGAAGAGAGAGACTATAAGAAGAAATGGGATTCCCTCCTCCAAAATAGCAAACATCTAGGGCTTGATCCTATAAAAATGCTGTTACTGGGCATCACCTGCCCTGGTAGGGCAGGCAGGGACAGGGAGGCAAGGAGAAGCCAGGGGAGAAAGGACCAGGCAAGGCAAGGCAGGGAATGAGTACACAAGGGATGGGCAGGGAAGGCAAGGACACAGAGGGGACAGAAAGGCAAGCAAGGACACAGAGGGGTCAGAAAGGCAAGGCAAGGACACAGAGGGGTCAGAAAGGCAAGGCATGGATACAGAGGGGACAGAAAGGCAAGCAAGGACACAGAGGGGTCAGAAAGGCAAGGCAAGGACACAGAGGGGACAGAAAGGCAAGGCATGGATACAGAGGGGACAGAAAGGCAAGGGAAGGACACAGAGGGGACAGAAAGGCAAGGCAAGGCAGGGAATGGGTACACAAGGCCATACAAGGCAAGGGATGGGCTGTCAATAAAAGGCAAGAACACAGAGGGGTCAGAAAGGCAAGGCAAGGACACAGAGGGGACAGAAAGGCAAGGCAAGGGAAAGAAGAGTAAGGCAAGGCTTTGAAAGGCAAGGCAGGAAAGGAGCAGGCAGGTGAAGGTTTGAAAAGCAGCAGAAAGGAAGAGAATGGGTAGGCAGGGCAGGGAAGAGCAGGGGGGCTTTGCAAGGCAAGGCAATGAGAGATAGGAAAGGCAGGGAGAGTCAGGAGGAGCAGGCAGGGCAAGGCAAGGTAAGGAAAGAGCAGGCAGGTGAAGGGGAGGGATGGGTGTAAAAGGCACCCATACAAAGCCAGATGTGTAGGCAAGGCAAGACAAAGTAGGGGGTGGGAAGGGAATGGCAAGGAGAAGAAAGGTTTGGTAGGAATGACAAGGAGAAGCAAGGTTGGGTAGGGATGGCAAGGAAAAGCAAAGTTGGGTAGGAATGGCAAGGAAAAGCAAGGTTGGGTAGGAATGGCAAGGAGAAACAAGGTTTGGTAGGAATGGCAAGGAGAAGAAAGGATGGGTTGGAATGGCAAGGAAAGGCAATGGACTGACTGAAAGCCCAGAGGTTTTAGGAAAAGCAGGGCAGAGGAAGGCGAGCCCAGGGATGGGCAGGCAAGGCAAATCAATGGCAGGGGAGTAAAAACAAGGCAAGGACACAGAGGAAAGAGGTAGGAAAGTTATGGTCTCTGAAAAATGAAAATGAGATTTCTTTTCCTCAGAAAGAAACCCTGTAACCCCAGTGTTCCAGGTGCAGATGGGAGCTGGCCCAGGCAGGTCGAAGCCAGCCAGGCCTGTGTCTGCTAGCTGCTTTTTCTGGGAGAAATCCTTGGATGTGCTGAGATTTGGAGGTGCAATGCAAATTTTGCCGTGGGCTTCTGGATGGGAAGGGCAGCTCTTTCCACAGGGAGAAAAGCTTGAAGCCCCAGTGCTCCAGGTGTGGATGAGAGGAGGCTCACAGGAGGATGAGACCAGCCAGACTCCTCTGTCCTAGCACGGAGCAATCCTTGCATGTACTGAATTTTGGAGGTGGAATCCAAATTTCAGCCAAGAGCTTCTGGATGAGAGTGGCAGTTTTTGCCACAGGAAAGAAATCTCATGGCCCTGGTGTTCCAGGGTAGATGAGAGACATCTCAGGGGAGGTCAAGGCCAGCTAAACCCATCTGGTTTTGTCGGGGAGCAGTCCTTGGAGGCACTGAATTTTGGAGATGCAATAAAAATGTTGGTCTCCTGGATGAGAATGAGAGTTCCTCTCCATGGGAAGGAAAGAGCCCAGCCCCAGGGTTTCACATGCAGAGGGGAAACCCATGGGAGGTTAGAATTACATTTATATAAGGATTAGGGTTGTGGTTAGGGTTAAATGAGGGTTAGGATTAGGTTTAGGGAAGGCTTAGGGTTTGGGATAGGACTGGGGTGAGTTTGGGTTTCAGATTGGTTTTGTACTGGTTTGGTTTAGGGTTGTTTAAGGATAATTTTTAGGGTTATGAAAGGCTTGAAGTTATGGCTAGTCTTGGGATTAATGTTTTTTTACATTCCAAATTAGGGTTAGGGTTAATTTTAGGATTTGGGATTGGTTTAGGTCTCGGTTTTGCGTTAGGCTCTTGTAATGGATCAGGATAGGGTTAGTGTTGGTGTTAGCTCAGAGTGGGGTTTTTTTGGTTATGCTTAGATTTATGTTTTTGCAGGGGTTAAGATTTGGGCCTTTTTTTGATTTAGGACATGGGCTATGGTTATGTTGTGGGTTATGGTTCATTTTGGGGTTATGGAAGGTTTTGGGCTAGGATTTATGAGGTTTGTGGCTGTGATTGGCTTTAGGGTAAGTTTAGGCTGAGGCCTCAGGTTACCATGAGTGCTGTTATTATGTTTAGAGTTAGATTAATATTAAGGGTAAAGTTTAGTGTCAGGTCTGGTGTTAGGCTTAGTTTTATGCTCTCAGTTCTGGAGAGCTGGAAAACAAAAAGTAAACTCAAAATTGTAAAAATCACCTTGGGTGGGAAAAATAGGAAGAGCTGGGTAGGTGAGCCAGCTCATTAATTAAGTGGTTAATTAACTCATTAGCTTCAGGGGAGTCTGGGACTGCCAATAGCAATGTGTACACAGAAATAAAGGGCCTCTTGGAACAAATGCCCTTGGCACACTGGGGCTGGAGCTGGGGCTGTGCTGGTGGCACACAGCAGCAGCTGGTGAGTGGGGTCTCAGCTGAGACACAGGCAGGGGACAAATTTGCAGGGCTGCCCCCCCCCCCAGGACCTCTCCATGGCTTCCAACAGCCTCTTCCACCCTTGGGGGTAGCTCTGGAGTCAGAACTCCCAAATTTGGGTGAAGACACAGGGCAGACAAGCACCCTGTGCTGGCCAGGGCTTCCTCCTCACTGCAGGACTGATCCCCATCCAGCCTCTGCTGCTCCTTTGGGTTTTGTCCCATCTCTGGATAACGTGGGGCTGGGGCTGATGGAGCTCAGCATCTCATCAGCAAGTGCTGAATGGCCCTGGGGCAGGGAGTGAGGAGGGCTCAGGCTGCAGCACGAGGAGCAGGAGCTGTGCAGCCCCTTGCCTTCCCCTCAGCAAATATTTATGCTTGAAGCTTTCTCACTGAAGGGCCTAATTGGAGTCTAGGTGAGCTGGCTCGCTAGAACAGAGCCTAATAGAGACATTGCAGTGCTATTAGCACAGATGGTTGTCATATGTATGCAAATGAGGAGCAAATTGAATTTGGTGTCCCCTCTCACCAGCTGTCCTATCAGCGCTGGCTCCTGCAGCAGCACGAGGCACTGCCACTGCTCTGCTAATCTGTCATCGCAGATTAATTACAACTAACACATTAATCTTCATTTGTTTGCCCACACAAAGGAAGTATCCTGTTCTTTCAAGTGCACTCTGATGGGATGGGGTGCTCCAACCTGGGAAAAGAAGAAAGAAAGGGAAGGAGGGCCAGGCAGCTTCATTAGTGCCAGCCCCGGGGGCTGGGGCTGCTGCAGCCTGAGCGGGGCTTTCGTGCTCCTTCTGGCAAACCAGACCCCACTGGGGGCACGGGGAGCCTCAGCCACCTGCCTGGAGCTCCTGGGACCTACACTTTGCTCCATCAGCCTTCCTGGGGCACGTGCTCTGCTTGGCTTTGTCCTGAAGTGACAGTGCCTGGGGTTTCTGTGCTTGAAATGGCTCCTGAGGTGTTAAAAAGTCTCTTTTTTCCCAGCCCCACAACTGAAGAAGAAGTCAGTTGTCAGTTCTGCTCTCAAGGTTGTTTATTTTCTCTTATCCATTCCATTCTCTCTCTGCCCTGCTGAGCTCTGTCCAGCAGGTCGGGTTGTGGCTCAGTCCCTGCCCTTGGGCTGCTGTTGGCTTTTTATACTAAGAACTACCTGTGCTTTATTTACAATAATTTCCAATCCCTATCACCTGTGTCAGACAGTCTGTCTCTGCTCTAAACCAATCCAGAAGTGCCACCATCACAGCAGGAGATGGAGGACAAGAAGAAGAAGGACAGGACACACCCAGATTCCTCCACCTTGCCTCCTGAACCCCCATTCTAAATCCCCAAAATTCTACATTTCCACCCTGTGACACATTCACTGTCATTCTACTCAAACCCTTGTGGCCTGTAACTCCTCACCCAGAGTTGGTGGTTTTTTCCATGGCTAAAATCAAAGGCTCAGGTGTGTTTGACCCCGTGCCAAGGTCTCTGAGCCCCCTGCCAGGGTCTGGAGCCCTCCAGGGCAGCCAGAGGGATTTGCTGGGCTCTGACAAGTGTCACTCCTTTCCTGAGCTGGCAGCTTCCAGGGGGTGCTTGGTGTTAGCACAGAGCTCTGCTGCTCCCCAGTTTAAGGGGTGTGCTGGGCCAAGGGGGCCCTTCAGGATGCTGCAACCCATCAGGCAGTGGCACTTTTACTGCTGCCCTGGGTGGGAAGAGAGCGACTTGCTTCAGTCTCACCACTAATTCTGACATTTTGATGAAAAGCAAAATAATTCTTTCTGTTTCTTGGGTTTTTTTTTCCCCAAGTGAAAATATTGCAGCTGAGACATTTTACAGGCTTCTGGAGTTAGCACCCACTATGTTTTTGGGTAGAAGTCTAGTCTGTAACATTTTTTTCACCCCAATTTTCTGCTCTTTATTGGAGTAACCTGTAATTCTCCATTAGTTTAGTGTTTGGATTGCTGTGTGCTCCACGTGTGGTCTCTAATGCTGGGATCTGAAGTGTCCTGATGACAAATGTTAACCATGTCTGCTTAATCAGTCTGTGGAAGCTCGAATGCCATGTATCCCATGGGATGGAGAGATGCTAAAGGAGCCAAGGTGAACAACTTCCAGCCAGCTTGAGCTCTCTTACAGGCAGCAGCAACAGACAAACAAGCACTTCAGCCCTCCTGGAGGTGCTTCCACATGTCCTCTTGAGATCCTAAACCCTATTCCCCTTGCTGGCTGCTCTGCCCCACCACTGTCCAGGATCCACCATTCCCTTTGAGGCCTTGTAATCCATTTTGGGGCCATTTTGGTTCACCTTGGGTGCAGCCCTGGCTGGGCTCTGGTGCTGCCCAAGGTGGATCCGTGGAGGAGATCCTTGGAATAAATCCCTGCTTTATTCTATAACTCTGTTCTAGCTCAGCCTTTCTGCCAGCAGAAATCCAAGGGGCAGCAGAGATGCCCTTGAACAGCCAAAAAGGATGTTTGCTGGAAATTCCTTGCACAACAAGTTGCACTTTGAGACTCTGTTCAGTCTTCTGCTCCACGAGCAGAGCTTTCTCTGACACACAGAGTGTTTCCTCTGGTTGTGCTGTGCAAACTCAGATGTTCCCTCTGTCTAGCAGGGTTTGAAGCTGTCTGAAGTTGGGAGTTTTAGCTGCAATCCTCATCCCCAGCCCTTAATTCATGCTGGATGTGTGGGGGGAGTGCCTGGCACAGGGGCAGCATTTGGGGCGTCCCTGAAATTTGTGTATTTTGGCTGAAGCTTGCTTGTGGGCACAAGGGCTTTTGGGGCATGAGGCTTCAAAGGGTCTTTGAGTAGTTGTGCTCTGTACTCTGTAAGGGTTGTGTTAAAGTGTCCCCTTTTTTGTCAAATGTGTGTCTAGACAGCAAATTCATAGTCGTGGCCGAAATGTTTCCCTCCTGGCCTCATAAAAACATACCATCACCTTGAAAACATCATGCTCCTGCAGGAAAATGTGCTGCTCTGGAGTTACAAGGAGCACTTGAGCATCCCTGCAAGTGGAAAAACAGAGGGAAAAAAAATAGTGTCTGGTTTTCCAGGGAGAATTTGGGCAGCACGTGGGGCATGGAAAGACCATGTGATATAAGAGGGGAATCCCATGAAGATACAAACTGTTCTGTGCAATAATACAGACCCCAGTGCAAAAAAACTAAATAACCATTTAGTGCAATACAACACTCAGCCTTCCCAGAGGCACATCCTGGTTGTTCTTTACAATTGTTCTTGTTTGATGTGAGTGTAGAAGCAGGTACCCAAGTGCTGTCTCTGGGAATCCATAAAATCAGAGGGGTTTGGGAAAGCTGCAAAAGGCCTCAGAGACAACAGAGCTGTGGTTAGAGCTGAGCAGGAGCCATGAGATTGGTCAGCAGGAAAATTATGTAAAAATAGAAAAGTAAGAACAGATAGAACCATGGTCTGTGTATGAACACTTATCTGGAATAACTCCCTGAGCTGCAGAAAAGTTCATCTGGTGAGATATTGGGAAGTTCTAAGTTAATACTGGAGCTCTGTGCATTGTGTTTAAGGCTCACAAGCAGGTATTGTATTTGAAATAAGCCAGCATTGTTTAACCAAAGGTACCTGTGCTTGCAGTGGTTGGATGGAACTACTGACAATGTGCTTTTGCTTTGTGTGATTGCTCAAAAAACTTATTAAGTAAGTTGTAACATTGAATTCTTAGTCTGGGATGTGAGCTGCTGGCATCTTCTCATTGCCATACCCATGGAATGAGAGTGATGCTGGAAAATAAACAGCTCCAGGCACGTTCCCAGCAGTGCTGTCCCAGTTCTGATTTGTACAGAGACCCCAGCCGGTGACACTGCCCACCAATCCAGAGCTCCAGAAAAAGCAGATTTCTCCCCTTTTCCCTGCTCATCCTAACAGGACGAGCCGGTTCACCCTCCTCACCTCCTCCTCTGGTTTGCATAGGTAAAGAAATGCAAAGCGCATCCCAGGGTGGCGCCGGTGCCACCCTGGCCCAGGTGACAAGGTCCCTGCAGCATCGGCAGCTCCCTGCCTTTGTCCCCGTCCCGTTGTTTGCATTCCAGCCTCGATCTGTGCTGCTGGGGATTTTTATTGGGATGCAAACACACAATGCAGGTTGCCACGAGCGGTGCCCAGCCCTGCTGTCTGGATAAACAAAACTCTGCTTTGGGATCCAGCCCCACCTGTGCCCACTGCGTGCCTTGGAAGTGAATGGTGCGGGCAGGGGAGGCAGCTGGAAATTCAAGGCTTTTCAGTGACCCCCAGAAGTGTCTGGATGCTGCCCAAATCTCTGCTAATTGGCCCCGGGAGACCCCCATTTTCTGCACCCTCATCATTTTTCTGAGCCTGGAGGGAGGGGGGGAAATCCCTGGATGGAGCGGTGGGGGTAGCGTTTTGTATTCACATTCAAATGTCACAGGTTTGGGTGGCAGCGAGCAGCTCCCGAGCCCACCTGATGCTGAACCCTCCCGGTTTGCTCCAGCACAGACAAAAGGATGGGACTGGGTCCCCTGGAGGATTCCAGGCAGAACTGGACATGGGGAGCAGCTGGGAGGGATTGTCGCTGGCCCAGGGTGGTCGTGGCAGTGAGGAATAAAGAATTGCACTTTGGAAGAGGGAGATGTGGGGCTTCCATGCTGTTGGTGACAGTGAACTGCCAGCCCCAAGGTGGGAGAGGGCTGGGCTTGCAGGGAGGGAAATCAATCACTCCTGGGCAACCTGACCCCATGCCTGGCTTGCCCCAGGCTCTGCCAGGAGCTCTGGCACAGCAGTGAGAGTGGTGGGCAATGCCATGGGTGACTCGCACCATTCAAAGGCAAAAATCATGTACAGGCCTTAGGAGAAGTTCTATAGATGTATAGTAATTGTTTATAGATCTGTAGTTGTGTTTTATCACAATTAGAAGGCAAAAATGTATAGGTGTTAGGAGTTTTATAAATGAATAGTTATTGTTATATAGATTTGTAGTTATGTTTTATCACAATTCAAAGGCAAATATCATGTATATATGCTAAGAGAAGTTCTCTAGATTTATAGTTATTGTTTTATAGATTCATACTTATGTTTTATCACAATTCGAAGGCAAAAATGTATATATGCTAAGAGAAGTTTTATAGATTTATAGTTATTGTTTTAAAATGTTATAGTTATGTTTTATCACAATTAAAAGGCAAATATGTATAGGTGTTAGGAGAAGTTCTATAGATTTATAGTTATTGGTTTATAGATTTGTAGTTATGTTTTATCACAATTAAAAGGCAAATGCCATCTATATATTTTAGGAAAAGTTTTATAGATTTGTAGTTATGTTTTATCACAAAAGGCAAATATGTATATATATTAGGAGAAGTTCTATAGATGTATAGTTATTGTTTTATAGATCTGTAGTTGTGTTTTATCACAATTAGAAGGCAAAAATGTGTAGGTGTTAAAAGTTTTATAAATGAATAGTTATTGTTATATAGATTTGTAGTTGTTTTATCACAATTCAAAGGCAAAAATGTATATATGCTAAGAGAAGTTCTCTAGATTTATAGTTATTGTTTTAAAAATTTATAGTTATGTTTTATCACAATTAAAAGGCAAATATGTATAGATGTTAGGAGAAGTTCTATAGATGTATAGTTATTGGTTTATAGATTTGTACTTATGTTTTATCACAATTAAAAGGCAAATACCATGTATACATTTTAGGAAAGTTTTATAGATTTATAGTTATGTTTGTTCACAAAAGGCAAATATCATGTATATATGTTAAGGGAAGTTTTATAGGTGTATAGTTATGGTTTTATAGATTTGTACTTATGTTTTATCACAATTAGAAGGCAAATATCATGTGTATATGTTAGGAGAAGTTTTATACATTTATAGCTATTGTTTTATACATTTATAGTTATGTTTTATCACAATTAGAAGGCAAATATCATGTGTATATGTTAGGAGAAGTTTTATACATTTATTGTTATTGTTTCATAGATTTATAGTTATGTTTTATCACTATTAAAAGGCAAATATAATGTGTAGATGTTAGGAGAAGTTTTATAGATTTATAGTTATGTTTATCACAATTCAATGGCAAATATCATGTGTATGTTAGGAGAAGTTTTATACATTTATAGTTATGTTTTATCACAATTCAAAGGCAAATATAATGTATAGATGTTAGGAGAAGTTTTATAGATTTATAGTTATGTTTTATCACAATTAAAAAGCAAATATGTATCTATGTTAGGAGAAGTTTTATAGATGTATAGTTATTGTTTTCTAGATGTATAGTTGTGTTTTACCCCCCGGTGTTGTTACCAGGGCTGGCCTGGGTTTGGGACATTTGGGAGGCTCAGAGTGTCCCTGTGGCAGCAGCTGAGCTCCAATCAGGATTGAAGGAATGATCTCCACCACTGGGCAGGGAAGAAGGAATTGTTGGACAGAACTTTGGGAGGGCCTAAAGGGTTAAAAGGCAAAACCTCCACGGGGTGGGTGAGCCCATGGTGGGGAAAATCCTCTGCTCCTGGTGCTGAGATATTTTCTTTTCTCCCTTCACTCCTCTGTTGTATTTCTGATAGGGTTTAACAAACCTTTCTGCATGTTTGGAGGTGAGCAGCATCTCTCCCAGCAGGGAAAGGTTTTCCCTGGTTTAGCTCCCACTCCAGACCCTGGGCCCACCCTCAGCCAGAAGAGCAGATTTGAGCTGATGGGTGCTGAAGGTCTTCTCTTCCTGCTGAAGGTCTTCTCTTCCTGCTGAAGGTCTTCTCTTCCTGGGAATGTGTGGTTTGGGTCCCTGTGCCCTGAGCCAGCTCTCCTTCCTCTCTCTGGTGCCTGACCAAGTTGTGTTTGACTTCTCCTCTGGGGCTTGTGTCAGCAGGGTCCATCTCTGCCCTCTTTATTCATTTTCCACCAATTTGTAGCTCATCAAAGCCTCACCAGCCAAGACAACTCCCCTTATAGCAAATATTGGAGATGGGGTCTGCTGACTTTGTATTTCATGGGACCACCCTCTTCCCAAGATAAGATTTATTCTGACTTTATCTTAATTCCTTTCCTGAAAGAAAAATTAAATATATATTTTAAGGGTGTTTTTTTTATTGTTTGTTTTTGTTGGTTTTGCATTTTTTGTTTGTTTTTTGACAGGAAAATATTTTGTTTGTCTCAGCCTGCTGTATTTGATTCTTTCTGTTTCCTCTTTTTAATTATTAAACACGAGTATCTTTTGAAGCAGAGCTTGGTTTCCAAATGAAATGTCAAAAAGTTTTCCTTGAAAATACCAAGGAAAATATGCTTTGGTATTTTCCATTTTGGCATATTCCAGAGGAATATACCAAAATTTCCATTTGGTATGTCCCCTGCTTCTTCCTGATTTTGTTGCCAAATAACCCAATTAATTTAATGTGAGCTTGCTATTAGTTTCATTCAATTCTAATTCAATTTTTTTAAAAAAGAAATGCTTTCCC
The DNA here is from genome assembly GCF_022539315.1 of Serinus canaria. Taxonomy (NCBI): domain Eukaryota; kingdom Metazoa; phylum Chordata; class Aves; order Passeriformes; family Fringillidae; genus Serinus; species Serinus canaria. Next base: position 9,347,247 of record NC_066331.1, on the reverse strand, counting down.
TGGAAGCAGAGGAAGGGGGAGGAAACAATGCTTCTGGCAGGATTGTGAGTATTGCCTTCTGACAGCACAGAACAGTTTATGGAAGGTGGAAACTGGAGTTGTAAATATGAAAAAAACTTTTCATCTCTAACCAGGCAACAGGCAAATCCCAGAGATCTTACCAAGACCCCAGGAAGGGGCTGGAAATGTTCCCACACCATAAATACACTTGACATCTGCCACTGAACAGTCTGTTGTGTGAAATGGAGCCAAATTCCAGGAATTGTGTATCCATTTTCTGCTTTGCACTGCTCTGTGTTCACTTGCTGCTTTCTTCCAGGATTTTAAATACTTTTTTTTTTTTTGGTCTCTTTTCTCCAGCTGGTGCTCCAGTGATGTTGTCTCCAAGGAAAGGCTGTGGTGGGCAGTTTTGGATGCTGCCAAACTTTGTGGTTTCTGCTGCCTCCCAAAATGGCAGAGAACTCCTCCAAAGCCTAGTGGCACCTCCTGTGCCCTGGATGGGAATTTGGGGATGGGAAGTTGGAGATGTGGCTCCTTCCTTCTCCAGGCAGAGGTAAAAGGATGTCCCAGAACCTCCTCTCAGACTCCAGACTCGAGCTTTCATGGCCTTTCAGGTGTCTGCTCTTTTCTGGTTTGCTCTCTTTGTGCTCAGCACCTGGCATATGGAAAATGTGCTTGGAAGGACAAATAAATCATCCTGATGGTCACAATAAATCACAGGGCCATGGGCATTGCTCCCAAAGAGCCTGGGGAGCCGGTGTCAGGCTGTGATGAGGCCAGACCCTCAGCTCGTGGCAGGTTTTGGTGCTTTACCAGGGGCTGATCCCTCCTGGCTGGGTCAGGGGTGGAGGCAGGAGCTCAGGTGGGCTCACCAGCTTTGGCCTTGCTGTCCCAGCAGGTGTGGTGGGCACATGACAGGTGAAACCAGCCAGCTTGGGACTTTCTGCTTCTAATGAGGGCAGAAAGGAAATAAATGGGCTAAAGAACAGAGCAGAGTTACCTGTCCAAGTGAACTGAGAACTGTGACCCAGAGGGAGAAAAAAAAAACTTTAAAAATAATTTAAAACTCATGATACTTTAGGGAACTGATAACACAAGATTTCCATTTGGCTCTTGTCTTTTGAGCCCGTTCTGCTTGGGATTTTTTGTTCAAGCTGACTAGAAACCTATTATTTTGTTTAAATGAAAGATGAACCTGATACCTGGCTGAGGAAGCCATTGCAAAACAAACTTGCCAGCTTGCAAAAGAGAATTGCAACACTGGCAAAGAGCAGCTGAAGTTTAAAATCCTGCTCATCTAATAGCCCCAAGCTGTTATTAAGCACCCACAGATAAGAGGCAAAGCCCACAGCTCTCCCTTCCGAGGTGACTCATCAGCAGGAATGCTTTTAGCATGGAAAGTTTTCATTTCAGCAATTCCTTCTTTGTGCACAGGAGCCTCGGGAAGCCATGGTCAGCTGCCTGTGCTGTGGGACCTGTTTGCTGTGGGTCCCTGCCTTGCTGGGACAGGTTTGGGAAGCGTTGGCTCACAGCATCAAGGGGTTTGCTCTGGGCAAGGTTTGATCTCCGTGGTGGGTTGTGCAAACCCAGGGCACTGGGAATATTTCTCTGTCTACTCTGGGGTGTTCTGAACCCCAGGGCAGCACTGACTTTGTCCCTCATTCATGGAGAAAGTTTCCTGAACTCCAGAATAGACTGGAACCCACCAAAGTGTGCAATAGATTACAGAGAGCAGTGTGGGTGTGTCACTGGGTGAGAAATTGAGGGTTTGGGGGTTTTAGTGTGCTGTGGAGGGCACAGGGTGTCATCCTGGGTTTCTTCTTCACCTTCTTCTTCCTCCTTCTCCAAGGGTTTGGGTGGCATTTTGTAATTGGGCAGAGAATTCCCCACTGGGGCTCTGTGGGATCAGTTATTGGGTTAAAAGGGAAAATAATCCAGGTGTCAGCTCTTAATTGGAGAGTTTGGTCTTAAAAGCCCTTGCACCAAGAGATTGTTGGGCATTTTGTGCCTTCCAATGAAAAGCTGCAGAACTCAGGGTTGTGAGGCTGTTTCACTGATAAATAACAAACACCTGAGTTTAAAGTACTGTCTCAAGTGCCTTCAATCCTGACCCAGAGAAACCCACAGCTGGCAGCCCCCCAGTGGGTGGGTGTGAGATGGAGGAGCCACAGAGGAGAGACCTGTGCTGTGAGCCAAGTCTGGGTAAGAGGCAGCAGAGGGTGAATGGGAACTCTTGACTGCCCTGCTCTGTGCTTCCCAGGAGCGTTTCCTTTCAATTGAGAGGCACTGTTTGCTGAGCAGAACCTCTTGCTTCCCTTTGTGAGTGTGCTACCCCCTTTAATTAAGAGGGGTGAAAATGGGATATTCCATCTTGCAGAGGGGCAGGAAGGGCTGCAGCTGAGGCTGCTCTGTCCCTCACACTCAGCTGTGTCATTCCTGGTGGGCAGCACTTGCAGTGGCCCCAAACAGCCCAGGGGTGGCCACTCTAGAATCATGGAGGGGTTTGGCTTGGAAAGGTGCTGTGGCAGGATGACCCCAACATTGGGAACAATGTGCTCTGGCTCCGTGATTCAGAAAGCTCAACATCTGCTTTATTAACACTGGCGGTGTTTAACAAAGCCTGGGTGTGGCACTGGGGGCCAGGGCTGGGTTGAGGGGTTGGGGCTGGGTTGGACTGGATGGTCTTGAAGGTCTCTTCCAGCCCAGTGATTCTGTGAATTGTGTGAATTGTGTAAAAGACATGGGATGAGGAGATAATTGGGGTTGGGTTTTGGCTCAGCACCCACTGTTCTAAAGACCAAGCCGAGGAGCTAAAGTTAGGATTCCTATTGGGATGAATGGACTTTACACCTGACTTTGATTTAACTTCAAACCAATGCTCAGGACTTCATATAACATGCAGGATATTTTCACTAGCATTGATGGGTAACGTGCCAAATTCACTGACTTGGATCTTTGAACATCTCATCTAGATATTTAAGAATATCTAGACCTGGAAAGGAACTTTTTTGCTTCCTCTTGGCCCATTCTTCCTGTATTGCAGAAATACTGGAGGAGATGGAGGTGGAGAAGTCTGGCAGTGTACAGGATCAATATTTTTGCTGTCCCAGACTCTCTGAGGATTGCAGTAGATCTTCAGGGTAACACCAGACTGCTTTTGCCTTTGTGTTTTTCATTAGCTGTCTGATGGCCTTTCAAAGGGAAGAAACACACTGAATATGGGCTGTGCAAATGCCCTCTTTTCCATCTGGAGGGAGGAAGTGATATTTTAATGCCTGTGATTAGTCTGCAGTAATTTGTTTGTTTGCCTCTTTGCTTGTTTTTTTTCCCCTCCCCAAAATGAAAGCCCAGAAAATTTCTGTTTTTGCTGCAGCCTGAAATGCAGCCTTTTGTTTCCATGCCTTGGTAATTGAAGGTTTATGTTATTGCTGCTACAGCCTTTTTCCAGACATTAAATCAGTAATTAATGCTCTGTTGCTGGAATGTTAGCAGGTTTGAGCTCTGCTCTGTAGGAGAGATTCTCCATCAACACGTGAGAGAGACCTTTTGGTCCTTCCTCTGTTGAGTCTCTTGCATGGGCTGTGTCAGAATCCACTCAGCTGGAAAGTGAGCATAAGGCAGATTCTCCAGCCTGGTGCTCAGGGTGTGCTTTTGGGAACCACGATTGCTCCGTTCCAGCCCTTGCTCCGACCAGCCTGACACTGAAATGCTGACAATGGAAGCAGCTCTATTAATACTGCCAGCTCAAAGCCTTTGGAAATCATGTGTCAATCCTCTAAATGTTGAGACTGTGGAAAATGCAGCTGAGTCTTTGGCTAGTTTTTATTTCCCTTTTGGGTTGTAGCTTTTGAGGGACACCTTTTCAAACTCAGAGCTGTGTGCATAAACCCCTCCCTTCACAGGAACCCCCCTGGAGGGAATTTTTCCTCCTCACTTTATTTTATCAGCACCTTTGTACCCCTCAGCAGAGGAAACAACCTTTTAGTGAAGGCACTTCCAACTGCAGGAACCATCTCCTCCCCGACCTCCTTGCCTCCAAAGGGGACATTCACACCTCCCTCTGGCACTGGGGCTGACTTCAGCTGACCAATTTTCAAAGGAATAACCTTGAGCTGTCTTTCAGCACAGTTCCAGGCTGAAATGATTGCTCATCTCTAGTTTGCAGCAGAGCCTGACCAGATTTGCTCCCAGTGACCTTGTTTGAGCATCATTGTCAGGTTATTTTTCCTGCTTTCTCTCTGTGTTTCAATATTGAATCAACAACTTGCCATTAAACAAACAGGTCCCTGTTGATCCAGAATTTAAATTTCAGCCTTAACCCATTGCTTGGAAAGATTCAGTGATGATTCTCAATTTAAAAAAATTCTTTTAGTGATGAAAAGGTATCAGAGCCTGCAGGGTTACAGGGAAGCCCAAGGAGAGGATTTGGGTCAAATATATTAATTAAAATTAGAGAAGTGGGGTGTCAGAGGCAGCTAAATGAGCATTTTTTACCTTTATAAATAAAATAATCAGCCTTTCCAAAAGCAGCAGGGCATCTCCATTTACTTAGAAAGGATGTGTGAGATGCAGGGAGCCTTCCCTTTGCCACCTGGGGTGCCAGAACAATGAGGTGAACTGGGTGAGAAGAGTGAAGTGGTTAATTGTAATCTTACCTTTAAATTCACCACTTTTGAAGAAGTCCTTAAAGAATTCCTGCAGATGCCCTGGTGACTGGTTTCAAGCTATCTGCAGTTCAAACCATAACCTGCTCTGACATGGTCCCAAGAGGGACCAACATCATTTGTTCCTATTTTGAATTACTATGAGTTTTCTTATTTGGAATTTGAGTTTTCTTATTTTGAATTACTATGAGTTTTCTTATTTAGAGTTTGAGTTTTCTTATTTTGAATTACTATGAGTTTTCTTATTTGGAATTTGAGTTTTCTTATTTTGAATTACTATGAGTTTTCTTATTTTGAGTTTTCTTATTTTGAGTTACAGGGTCATGTTCCAGAAACAAGCCCACTCTTAAGAGGCATGACTGCAATTTCAGCAAATAATTCACACTGAATATTTCAGTCTTTGCAGGCTCAAAAGAAATGGGGAAAATGAAAGAGTCTTTAAGCAGCAGCCACAAGCTCACCTCTGGCTTCCTTCATCCCCAGCTGTAACCTTCACAATGTTCAATTGTTACTCCTCACGTGGATATTTTAAAGATTGGTCATGCCCATGAATACCTTTGTTCCAGCCCATGTCTTGCTGAATGGTGTGATATGATACAAACCATGATTCATAAAAGTTTCTTGGAAGTGGCTCAAGAGAGATTTGGTGTTTTCAAACAGCTTTTTGAAATGTTAATGGCTGTTTAAGAGCAGCAGTGAGCAATTTCAGCTGGGGATGATTCAGTTGAGGAGGTTCTTGAAGCAAGTTTGGAGGAGTCAGAGAGACCCTGAGAAAAGAGGAAAACTGGTATTTTGCTGAAACAGTTCCGAGTGGGAATTGCAGCTTCTTTAGAAGGAAAAAATATTCCAGTACATTAAAAACCACTTTAAAAATCCAGAGTCTTTCTTGAGACCAGAAACTTGCCAAGGTTAGGTGCTGGTACATGAGCAGGGTGGGAGCAGGGGCTGGAGGGGCTCCAGCTTTATCCCTTTGGCAGAGGGGAGGGTTCCATGGTGGTGCTGTGTTGTATTTACAGGGATCCCAGAGGAAGGCAGGAATGATGGATCTGACTCCATGTCCTCAGAAGACTGAATTAATATTTTATTATACCATATTGTAGTAAAGAATGCTGTACTAAACTACACTAAAGAATACAGACAGGATACAGACAGAATGCTAAAAAGATAATAATGAGAACTCCTGACTCTCTCCAGAGCCCTGACACAGCCTGGCCCTGACTGGCCATTAAGTTAAAACAATTCACATTAAACCAATAAAATAATCACCTGTGGGTGAACAATCTCCAAACACATTCCAAAGGAGCAAAACACAGGAGAAGCAAATGAGATAATTCTTGTTTTCCTTTTTTTCTCTGAGGCTTCCCAGAAGAATCCTGGGCAGAGGGATTTTTCCAGGAAATGTGACTGCCACAGTGCTCCTGCCTTCAGGAGTTCCACCAAGGGCTCTGACAGAAGGGAGGATCTGTATTTGTGTTTTATTGATCCAGCTGCTGGTGCTGACCCTGGGTTGCAGTGGAGTCCAGGTTCCTGCACAGGCACCTCTGGAAATGCTGAATTCCTGCTGCTGGGCAGGGCTGGATTCTCACTCCAGACCTTCATCTGTGCAGTGGGGATAATCATGTTTCTTCTCAGAGAATTGCACCACAAAGCTGAGCAGGGGCATGTATAGAACCAGACCTGTATAGAACAGTGACCTGCATGGAATAACAGAGCTACAGGAACAACATTCCTGACCCTGGCTGGCTTTGTGGAGTCTCAGGTGCTCTGCCTTGACCAGCAGCTTCACTCCAGGTAGCTCACAAAACACATCTCCGTGTCCCAATCCAGAGAAAGTGTTCTGAATGGGACACATAGAATTTAATTATTCTGGATTAATTCAGAATTAATGAACTTCAACCTGAAAGGCCAGTCTGACTCAGGAAAACCAGCAGGAGCTGGCTGTAGGGTCATAAATGACCTCTCAATGGTGGGGTGGCACTGGCTTTCCTTTCTTCACTGCCACTGAAATGCAGCTGGAAGGAAAGGAACTTTAACCACCTTTCTTGTGATAAACTTGCAGCTTACTGAGGTTGGACTTGCAGCTCCAGTCCTGAGAACAAGCTGGAGATGAAGAGGAGACTCTGATGTGTCAGATTGATGCCACCTCGATTTCTGCCTTTTTATCTTTGATATATCCTCTCTATTTTCACACATATATTTATATATATTTATAAATATTTACACGTATATTTGTAGCTTTGTAGTCTGATATTGTAGCTTAGCTGCAGTGTTTTCCTAGACAAAAAGACAAACAAATTCCAGGGCCTTCACCCTATCTTGGTTCTCCTTAGAGACCAAGGTTGAGAGCAGCTTTTTGAGATGTATTTTTTAAAAACAGAGCTCAGCCCTCATCTGAGGGCGGAGGATTTAGAAGGAGATACAGGTGGGGGTGTTCCTTAATTGGGAAGGCTTCTAATTGGGGGTTATTGTCATTTATGCTAATTTACAAAATCTTTAACAATTGTGCACATGTTATGCAGGGTGTGCATCTTCAGCGTTTCCCCCCTGAGGAACTGTGCACCTCAGGATCCTCATGTAAAGATTTTTGTGAGAAATGCATCTGTAAAGAATTCTTTAAACCTGACCAAAAAGCTCACACAGATAACACTGAGATAAGGTGTGCTGACTTAGAAAGTTAGAGACTAGAGATGACATTGCTGAGAGAGAGATTGAACTAGAAACAAGTTTGAACAAGTTTTAAAATATAGCTTTGTAAAGACTAGATATATCAGAGAATTAGAACTGTAAAAGAGCTATTATAATAAAGCTATGTGAGCCAAAAATATGAGTGATTAGTGTTAGCATTACTATTAGTAATAGTATTGTGAAGTAGAAGTTACTAAGTTAAAAAACTTACTAGTATTAACTTATTAAAGTATTATAACTATTAGTATTAGCTTATAAAGTATTATAATTATTAGTATTAACTTATATTATAATTATTAGTATTAACTTTTTAAATGTTATAACTATCAGTATTAACTTATAAAGTATTATAACTAAATATTAGTATTAATATACAAAGTATTATAGCTATTAGTATTAATTTTTAAATGTTATAACTAATTATTAGTATTAACTTATAAAGTATTATAATTATTAGTATTAACTTATAAAGTATTATAACTATTAGTATTAACTTTTTAAGTGTTATAACTATTAGTATTAACTTAAAAATTATTATAACTGTTAGTATTAACTTATAAAGTATTATAACTATTAGTATTAACTTATAACTATTAGTATTAACTTATAACTATTAGTATTAACTTATAAAGTATTAGAACTATTAGTATTATCTTATAAAGTATTAGAACTATTAGTATTAACTTTTTAAGTGTTATAACTAAGCATTAGTATTAACTTATAAAGTATTATAACTAAGAAATAAGTTGACTTCTATTAGAATAGTGTTGAGTTTCATATCTCTTTTACTTCTTATCGAGGCGAATAATAGAATAAAATCTTTTAAATAGTAGAATAAAATCTTTTAAATAATCGAATAAAATCTTTTCACTCTTACTGATCCTGTCTCTAACCCCCTGCTGTGTCTGGCTGACATTTCCAGGACCAGAGAAGAGGGCACCCAGAGCAGGAGGGCTGAGTGGAGGAGGGACCTTGCTGCTGAAGGAGCTGCCCAGCCTCAGCATTCCCGTGAGGAGGTGGCTGTGCACACCTGGCACACAATTTAGTGCCAGTGGAATAAACCATCCCTGCAGGAAATACTGCAGAAATAGCCTTAGGAGTGGCCAAAACCCAGCTGTAAACTTTTCCAAGGCCACTGGTGCATAAATAACACGTTGGAAAAGCTGGATTTAAAGCCCAGAGAGTCATGGATGTTCCTCAAGGCCAGAAAGCAAAGAGAGGCAGGGCTGGAGCACAGATGATTTCACAGAACTGGGAAGTCTGGCCTGTATTTACCCAGCTGGAAGCAGGCTTCTCATCTATTTCTGCCCAGGTTTTGCCTCAGGTGCATTCTCTCCCATTAGGTTTAAGTGGCTGGAAAAGGCCAAATATGTCTGAGGTCACTTTTGGCTAATTAATATGGCAACAAGTGCTGATTAATTAGTTTGGGCCTGAAATTAGCTGAGATAATTTTTTTTCAATGGCATAGGCCATAGATTTACGAGCACTTCTTCTCCAAGACAAACAGTACTCTGAAAATGCTGATTTTGGGGTGCATTCACCCTGAAAATTGCTAATTGGATTTCTCAGAACTTCAACAGTAACCACTTTATTTCATTTAAATGCATCTCTTCTCTTCCTCCTTCTCTCTCCTCTCTCTCCTCTCTCTCCTCTCTCTCCTCTCTCTCCTCTCTCTCTTCTTCTCCCTCTCCTCCTCTCTCTCCCTCTCTCTCCTCTCTTCTCCCTTCCCTTCCCTTCCCTTCCCTTCCCTTCCCTTCCCTTCCCTTCCCACTGGTAGATCTGTTGCCCAGAGCCAGGAACGTTCAGAACCAGTCTGGCAGGAGGTTTCTCACCCTTGGTAGACTCTTCTCACATGAAAATGTATGAATTTGCAGGGCCTCCCTTAGGTGAGTCAGATGTTTAGGGGAGGGAAGGTGTGTACTGCAGAGGGTCTGTTTATCCCAGAGGTGACAGAAGGCAGAGTCTGCCACACACAAACAATCCTCCAGGACATCATGCAGGTGGGAACCTCAGAGGAGACTCTGCAACCCAAAGTCTTCAGGATTTGGGGGTTTTTTTTTGGCCAAAATTAAGTCAGTAATGTCAATGCATGCCTTCATTCCATTTAATTTAATTTCTGGGAAGTGGCTGCCAGTCCCTGACCTTGTGTGTTCCCATCAGAGCAGCCTTCCCAGGGCAGCAGAAATGTGCTCCACATTTTCCTACAGTCACATCTGAGCACATTCTGGACTTTCCAGCCTGTTCAAATCCTTCCTGCACCACTGCCCTGTGCCACACCCTGGGGAAGCAGTGACACACATCTCCAGGTTTCAGATCATTGTCTGGAGTGTTTTGTTGGGAGCTGACACAAACCAGGGTCTTCTGCTTGGATTTCTGCTGCTGTGTGGTTTCTCCAATCTCCAGGTTATGCTTTATAATCCTGTTCTCCCAGAGCTGCTTCATAACCTCTTGTCCCACAGCCTCTTTCCAGCCTGTGTTTTTGCAGCTTGTCAGGTTTTCCTTTGCCACTTTCCCCTACAAAACCTTTTCCCTTTTTGTGATTTCTGAGCTCTCTGAGCTGCTTTTACATGAAACCAGAACCAAATCTTTCCCGAGGCTTCCTCCTCCTTTGGGCTGGTTTTCTCACTAAGTATATTGTCCAAGGATTTAATAGCACCTACTTTTTCTCAGCTGCATACTTGAAGGAAACCCTTTAATTTTTTAAACCCTTTTAATTTTTTCTCTTCACTGTCCTGTTGCTCTTCACTGTCCTGTTGCAAGCCAAGATAGTCTGGAAAAAATATTTGTATGAAATTGCATTAAACTGGCCTGTGCAGCTTAGCAGAGGCTAGTGGACTTAAGTGATCATTTATTTTCCTTCATTCAGTTGTGAAAAGGGTTGTCCAGAGAGCAATTCACTCCAAATGGTTTAGGTCTGGATGAAACACTTTTTGAAAAGTGCTTATTTCTCTTCAGCTCCTGCTATTTCCAGCCTGCTGGGACTTTAAAATTCAGTGTAATGTTCAACCATTGACAGCTCTATTTGACATATTCCTGGACATCATGAGCTGCACTTTGAACAGTGATGTTAAGAGTGATGATAACATCTTGCTAACTCTTAATTCAGACTAGACAAGATAGCAATGCTGCACTTAGGCTGATCACAAGCTGATCTTATCAGCTGATCATTTAAATTTAATCTGATCAGATCACAAGCTCAGGCTTTTGAGAGGGACTGGAAAGCTGAATTACCTGGTAGGCATTTCTTCCCTGGTTATGCCATGCAAAACTCAGTGTCAAACCATCAGCAAGTCTGTCTTCATTTGGCATTTGCAGCTGCTCATGCAAAGAGTTTTTAAACCCTTGCTGGCTCTTTAAACCCTGCTGCTCTTGACAGGCATTTTTCAGTGTGGAGTCCTTCAGTGGCCTCTGAGCTCCACACCTTGTGAGTAAGACGTAGCAGAAATAACAGATTGCTGCATGTTTTTCTTGATTTGTGGTTAATACACAGTGGAGCTGGGAAATTAGGGAGTCCTATAAATAGCAGGTCTTATATATACCCCTGAGCCTGCTGGGCACTGGACCACCTGCAGGAAACAGAGCTGGGGATGAACACCTCCAGCCCCTGGGGCTGTGAGCAGGGCAGAGCAGGCAGAGCTCCCTCCCAGGGGGGAGAAAGAGCTGAGAGTGCCCTCCCTGGGCAGGCAGGGGCTGGGGGCTGCCTCTTGGCATGCAGCTGCAGCTCCCAGCCAGAGGGGTGCCCAGGTGTTGTATTTGTGGGGTGGCAGGGAGGAATGATGGATCTGACTCCATGCTCTCAGAAGGCTGATTTATGATTTTATGATACTGTATTATATTAAAGAATGCTGTACTAAACTATACTAAAGAATACAGCAAGGATACAGACAGAAGGCTAAAAAGATAATAATGAAAACTCCTGACTCTCTGCAGAGCCCTGACACAGCCTGGCCCTGACTGGCCAAAGAGTGAAAACAACTCCCAGCAGAATGCAATGGAACAATCACCTGTGGGTGAACAATCCCCAAACACATTCCACATGGGCACAGCACAGGAGAAGAAAATGGGATCAGAATTGTTTTCCTTTTTCTCTGAGGCTTCTCAGCTTCCCATGAGAAGAATCCTGGGTGAAGGGATTTTTCAGAGAATGTGAATGTGACAAAGGGGAGAAGGGAAGAGGAGCTTTGATGGAAGGTTAAAAACCAGAGATTGACGTGCCAGATGGAAGGAAGTTGACTTTGCAGGGAAGGAGGAAGAGGGAGTGTAAGCTGAGAGGACATCGGCAGCTGGTCCTCAGAGCCAGGGGCTCGGGCCATAGAGCTTGTGACTGATTTAAACATGCCAACGTGCTTGGACTCCATCACAGGGAGTGCTCTGCTGGCCCCACCAGCCCAGGGTTCACTTGCTTCTGCTTCCACCTGGAAAGAAAATCACTGACTGCAGTTTGGATGGTGATGGGCTGGAGAGCGGCAAGGGACAGATCATCACAGCATGTGCACAGAGGTTGTGGTCCATAAGGAGCTGCAGGCTCAGGTGAAACTCCCTCTGGATCTCCTCTTTCATGGCAGCTCCCTGCTAGGAGGGCTGAGCTTCTCTTTGCATGTTTCTCTCTCCAGCTCAGCTCACCTGGTTTTGCAGAGCTGGTGGGAGCTGCAGAGCTGTAGCAGCAATGGCTTGGTCCAGTCTGGAGCAGATGGGGGCCCAGAAGTGGGGGGAGACATCCACACATCCAGGAAAGCTCCTGAGCCTCAACTAGAGCACGCAGGATGGAGAGATGGAGGGAAGGCTCAAAGCCTCATCCTCCAGAGCACCCAGGATGGAGAGAGATGGAGGGAAGGGTCAAAGCTTCATCCTCTAGAACTTCCAGAATGGAGAGAGATGGAGGGAAGGCTCAAAGCCTCATCCTCCAGGGCACCCAGGATGGAGAGAGATGGAGGGAAGGGTCAAAGCTTCATCCTCTAGGGCACCCAGGATGGAGAGAGATGGAGGGAAGGCTCAAAGCTTCATCCTCTAGAACTTCCAGAATGGAGAGAGATGGAGGGAAGGCTCAAAGCCTCATCCTCCAGAGCACCCAGAATGGAGAGAGATGGAGGGAAGGCTCAAAGCTTCATCCTCTAGGGCACCCAGGATGGAGAGATGGAGGGAAGGCTCAAAGCTTCATCCTCTAAACAACCCAGGATGGAGAGAGATGGAGGGAAGGCTCAAAGCTTCATCCTCTAAACAACCCAGGATAGAGAGAGATGGAGGGAAGGCTCAAAGCTTCATCCTCTAGAGCTACCAACGGATGGAGAGATGGAGGGAAGGCTCAAAGCTTCATCCTCTAAACAACCCAGGATGGAGAGAGATGGAGGGAAGGCTCAAAGCTTCATCCTCTAAACAACCCAGGATGGAAAGAGATGGAGGGAAGGCTCAAAGCTTCATCCTCTAAACAACCCAGGATAGAGAGAGATGGAGGGAAGTCTCAAAGCTTTGTTAAGCAGAGCTCAGCGCTGGCTCTGGCAATGCTGCTCCAGTGCAGTGAGCACCTCGTATTCCATATTTACATGTTGAAATCAGTCACAAGCTCTTTGCCTTCCCCACGTGTAGAGCCCATCAATAGCAGCTTTATGCAGGCAGGAGCAGAACCTGGGGACTGGAGCAGCAGCACAGTGTCAGGGGAAGTCAGTACAAATTGCTCCATCGGCTGGACATTAAAGCAAGGAGTGATATCACTCTTAAAATAAGAAACTTCATGTAATGTGCTTTAATGGCTGAATAATTGCTGTGAGCAAAGAAAGAGGCTTTTGTGAGGGAGGATCAGCGAGAGCCAGGAGTGAGTGCTCATGACATCACAGCAGTGCACAAGAGAAACTTTATTCTCACAGCTCCTCCAGAGCGGCTCCTCGAGCTGCCAGCCCCAGATAACTCAGGGGGAGACTTGAGAGAAGAGTTAATAAAATGATTGATTTGCAGCTGGAAAAAATTACAGCCTGAAAACTGGCAGGCTGACATTGTTTGAAAGATGTGCTAGAAACCTCCTCCACTTTTTTTTTTTTTTTTTTTTTTTTTTTATGGGAAGAAGGTCATTTGCACCTAAATTTGGAGCTTGCAGCACTTGAACTGGTATTTTGGGGGGCTCACTGTCAGTTACCCTTCATGGGAAACAGTTGTCAAACTATTATCATCCTAATTTAGCTGTGTAAAAATAGATCTTAAAAGTCTGTACCTTCTTATGGGAAGGAGTAGGTTTAAAATATTTTATTTTAATTTACCAGCTGTGGATCAGACCCAAAAGCTTTATGTGTTTCTTATTGCAGGGTTTGAGTGCAGCATGTTTTCTTTACTTGTTAGGAAAAACTGTCAACTTTGTCTCAACTCTGTATATATTTTTAAGGTGGTTTACAAGCACAAGGCAAACTAAGGGTCCCTTCACAACTTTTGGAGCTGGTCCATCTTTTTTTTTTTTAATATTTACTTTGTAAAAATACTTCTTAAGGTTGGAACACATAATTTACTGTTGATAGAAACAAAAACCCTGGGGACACTGCATTGTGTCTTTGCAGAGAAATTGTCTTGTTTTTTTTTATTAATGAAATTTCTCAGGCATGATGGTAGAGGCAGCTCCAGGAGCTGTTTGCAGCAAGAGGCAAAGGCATCCATAAAAAGTAGATGTTGAGAGGCAGCACTTTTATGCTTTCAGTCTTCAACCACTCATTTAAAACCAGATTTTTATTTTTGGAGTCAATATGTTTGATCCATCAGTTATGCAGCCAATAAGGCACAAATCTGGCTTTCAGAAATGTTTCATGGTTTCCAAAGATGTAACAAAACTTGCTCCAGACTGGATGTGGAAAAAAAAAAACCAAAAACACCTTCACAAATGTGTGTGTGACTCGAGGGTAATCGTGTAAGAGGCAATGAACAGAAATTAGAAGGACGTGGTGTTTATTGCAGATGAAGAAAAAGGAAAGGAAAATAAGGCCAAGCATCAGCAATATTCACTTGGGGGCAAGCACAAACACGGTGACATTATGTCCACAGCTCATCTCTGTTGCTGAAGCCACTTCAGAGAGTGAGTGTCTGAAAAAGAGTGACACAATTGGTGAATTTTGGTCTCTCTCAGGATGAAATGTTGCCTCTGTGCTGGCTTTTGCATGAGATAATTATCGAGCTGTTTGTGTTTTTAGAGAGGAATAGAAAGGACCAAGGGAAACCACAGAGGGAGAGCAGCTGAAGAGGTTCAAAAATGTCCTGGTGTTTGAGTCTGATGGGCCCTGAAGGCAGAGGAGTTTTACCAAGAGCTCATATCTTTATTTAAGACATATTGAGATCTTATCTTCATCAGACAAAATCACTGGTGTACCAACAGTCTGTTATCACATTCTCCTGGAGTCCTGACAAGTAAATCTACTTAAGGAGTTGTGCTCTGTGCTAAAAACCTCCTAAACAACTCAACAACTCTCCCACGCTAAAAATAGCCCTCAGTTTTACCTAAATCTATGCTGACACATCAAATTAATTTCATTTCCTCCTTGGGAATGAGAGCCAAGTGATGGCCTTTGAATGGGGAGGCTTTTGGCAGTGTTTGGATTGGTGCTCTCCTAACTCAGGGCAGTGGAAGATGTAATTTCAATATTCTCTTGGTTGAAAACACCTGATGAGAACAAAAATGATCTTAACAAGCCATGTAGCTGATTAGGAACCCAGCAATGAAACGTTCAGTGAGGAGTGTAAAACAGGACATTTTAAAAGAACACAAATGCACAAGGACCACATCAAAACTAATTGACTGAGAAATGGTCTGGCATCAAAAGGGATCACAAGTTAAACATGGGCCAAAATCACAATAAAATGCAAATCCTCAGTCAAATCTCAGTCAGGGGTGGATGAAGAAAACTTCTTTGCTTCTCAGTGTGTTTGAGGTCTCATCCAAACCACCAGGTCCCACCTGGAACCCAGCACAGCTGAAGGAGGGAGGAGTTCCAGGCTGAGGTCAGGAGAGCTGTGAAGGGCAGAGGGGCAGCTGGGGCAGGTCAGGGTGTTTGGTCAGAGAGAGGGGCAGGAGGTGGCTGTGACCCAGAGAGGGGCTGGGCAGGTCAGGGTGTTTGTTTGGTCAGAGAGAGGGACAGGAGGTGGCTGTGACCCAGAGAGGGGCAGGGGCAGGGAAGGGTCATCGGTCTGTTTGGTCGGCAAGAGAGGAGGAGGGGCTGTACCAGGATGGGGCTGGGGCAGGGGTTTGGTCAGAGAGGGGCGGGTGCTGACCCAGAGAGGGGCAGCTGGGGAAGGTCAGTGCCTCTGCAGGCACTAATTAACCAACAGTAGCATTGCTTGGGGGGTCTGCAGCCTGGAGGAGCAGTGCAGGGGCTGGATCTCTTCCCTTTCTCTGGAAAACTCCTTGGAGCAGCTCCTGGTGCAGTTGAGCAGCAGTGCCATTCCCAGGGAGATGCGGGGCTGCTGTCCTGGCTCTGGCCCTGGCAGCAAAGGTCCCAGCAAGGACTGGGCAGTGCCCCCACTTCATGGTTTTGTGATTCCAGGATTCTTCACCTGGGGCATTCTCATGACACCAATTTAATTTCAGTGCAAATGTTTGTGTCTTTGTCATAATGTTGTTTCTTAGTGAGTATTTTCTACCCACAATGAAAGTTTTTCTTTCTTTTTGTCCTGCTGGGCTTTTAGTGTTTCCCATTTCTGGGGAGCTGAGGTGCAATGATTGGCAAAGCAGGCAGTCAGGCAATCCTTTAAAATTCCAGACTGATCTTTTT
The DNA here is from genome assembly GCF_022539315.1 of Serinus canaria. Classification (NCBI taxonomy): domain Eukaryota; kingdom Metazoa; phylum Chordata; class Aves; order Passeriformes; family Fringillidae; genus Serinus; species Serinus canaria. The sequence continues at coordinate 9,331,160 of NC_066331.1, read as the reverse complement.
TCTCTAAATTAAATCTCCAGCTAAAACAGAAACCAGCAGCTCAGGGGTGGAAGCCACAGGAAGATTATTGTTAAGAAGAGAAGAACAGGAGGATAAAATGTGCAGCTTTTGAAAAGTCCTTTCTGTAATGACACAGTTCTCTCTGTTTGCAGATGACAGAATAAATTAAAAATATTTCTGCCAGTCTAAAGATCCTAATTTAGGGAGCCAAAGTTGCCTAATGGACTGGAATCTCATCTCCATGTTTCCCATTTCCTCCATTTTACCCAAATCATTCACTTCAATAATTAAGGGATAATGAACCGAACAGTTTTCCCTTTTATACCCAACTCTCTCTGGCTAGAGATTCCAAACAATCATTAAAAATAAAAGGGAATCCTGTCTGCAGACCTTGCCTGCAGATAATGGGAATATCCTTCACTTTGCCTCTCCTGGCTGCCATTCCTTGGGATGCTCTTGGGGCCACCCTCGTTCAGGAGGATCTGTCCAGACCCACATTCCTCACACAGACACAGCTCCTGCCTGGAAAATGGCTTTGTGTCCATCCACAGAGAACCTCATTGATTAGGCAGAGTGAAAAACGGGCTAATCTTAATTAAAGCACTTCTTAAACGTTCCTTGACCTCTCCCTGATGCCATCACCTCTGAGCTCCTCTTCCTTGGCCAGCCTGGGACAGGGATCAGGGAAAGGCAGGGCTGGCCTTAGGTTGTGCAGAAAAAGGGATTTTCCAGAAAATCTGCTCTTCTTGTGTTTTTCAAACTCCAGTGTGAAAGCAGGATAAACCCTGGGCAGTTCATGCAGGAAAACATTCCTAAATCTTTGCATTCAACAGCAGCTGGACGGACTCACACCACATGGGTGGAGGAATCTCCCTGGACAAGCCAAGGCCATGAGTGTGACCTTCAGTCCCTGTCCCCAGCAGGGAGCTCAGTGGTGTTCCAGAGATTCCCAGCCTTGTGTTGATGCCTTGGGAAGGCTGAGCTGGAGCAGAGGCTGGACAGAGCTAAAGAATAAAGCAGGGATTTATTAAAGGATCTCCTCCATGGATCCACCTTGGGCAGCCCCAGAGCCCAGCCAGGGCTGCACCCAAGATGACCCAAAATGGCCCCAAAATGCCCGGCCGGGCACGGGGTCTCTCCCTGGGATCAGCTCTGCTCCATTCCCACCTTGCAGTTCATTGTCCCAGCCCAGCTTTGGCCCATCCAGTCCCACCCTTGTTTTTCTCTCTCCAGCCCACGGGGTTTGTGCTCCTGGGCTGAGATTGGGATCATTTGTCCTTGGTGCCCAGCTGGAGCAGGAATTGTTTTGTCTCCCTGCTCTGTGCACAGAGCTCACCATCCCCTCATGTGAGCCCAGACCCACACACTAAAGCAGCACAGAGTCTGAAAAATAGAAAATCCAAACCTGAGGCATCAGTGCAAGCAGCAGCTCCAGCTCTCCTGGCCCATGACCAGCGCTCAGCTCTCCCCTACAAGGAGACTGAGCCCCTTCCAACATCTCAAGGACAAGGATCAGGATTTTTAAAAGTGGTTTGTGTGACAAAAGTGTCAATTGAGACAGATCAGCATTTGATATTTTAAAATACCAAAATTCTTTCTGTTTTTTTCCTAAAAGCCACCCAATGCCCATTGCCTTCCCCATCACAATCTGCTGCCCCTGACCACCAGGGGCATCAATAAATTAGTTATGAGTTTTTCCAAGCAGTAAACTTTCTTCTTTGAAAAAAAACACAAAAAAGAGAAAAAACCTAGCAGTATCTAAAAGCTTTCCATGCTGGAGTCTGGGAGCTTTTCAGAGCCATGAAGTATTTATTTTAGTTTCTCCTTTTTTTTTTTTCCATTAGGTCCTAATTCTCAATATTTTATAAGAAGTTAAATTATCCAGGAGACCCGAGTTTTCATTTGGGGAGAAAATAAAAATCCCAAAAGGCGTTTTTCCAATTAAAAAATGACCATCAAGCACAGAGTGCAAAGAGCATTTTGGATGGAGAGAACTGAGCACAGAGGGAACCCAGCACAGACATAAAAAAATCAGAACTGTTTGTTTTCCTTCAAAGAGGATCAGTTTTAAGAACTGCAGTTAATTTAGACTCCTTTGTATTTCACCCCCAAAGCAGAGCAGTGCTTTTTATCCTTTCCTTTCAGCACCTCCTCCCTCTCTGAGCCCTCCTGGCTGGAGCAAGCCCCTCCTGCTCCCCACCTGCCTTCATCCCACCATTCCCCACAGCATTTCCCTGCCCTGTTCAGCCCAGGCCAAGCAGGAATTAAGAGGGCCCAAATTCAGGCTGGAATCCCAGGGCTGTCCATCCTTGCAGCCCCCAAAATTCTGTTTTTGTGCGGTCTGAAAGCTCAGAAAGCTCTGTCAGTGCCAGAGCACCAACTCCTCCGGGGAGCCCCAGGTCCCTTGGCTCAGCAGAAGGGAGGGGGAGAGGGGCTGAGAGAAAGGAGATGTGTTTTGTCATGATGAAGCCACCCTAAACCAGGTAAAATGTGATCATTCACTTGTGGGGAATTTTGGAAGGAATTTGAGACGGGATCTCTGAATTGTTTTTGATGATGGGGTTTATTTTTCTTATCTTCTACACAGTCAGGGTGAGTTCAGCTCACATCTTCACAGCACGGCTCAGAAGGCCACAAGACCCTCAGTTACGAGACCTTTTAAGGAGTTACTGACCAATAAAACACTGCCAACAAGGATATTTATGGTTTTTACCCAATCTTTAAATATTTTGTCCTACAGACCCATGCTACAGTGTGAGATTTCTTAGCCAATCTTGTTATGGCACACAAACCCACAGTGCTGCATTCTAAACTCCTTGTTTACCTCTAAAACTACTTTATTTTTTTTTTTTTTTTTATTTTAAACTCTAAAGGTCTAAACTTTCCTTAGCTTAACGTGTCTCTGCTTTAAACTACAAATCCACATTCTGGCTTCTAGCACCCAAGTTTGGAAAGTTTTCCAAGGTCTCAAATCAAATCCTGGGTTTAATTCTGAGCTTGGCTTACAGGCCCAAAGTTCTGAGTTCCTTGCCTTTGGGATTCCAAGAGTTCTGGGTTTTCTCACAAGCCAAATCAGTTTTTGGAGCACCTTGTGGTCTGCCTTGGCACGAGGGTAAATGATGGGCAAGGAGCAGATGGGAATTTCCACCCCAGGAAAAGGAAGGAGGGATGGGCCAGATGTGGATACAGGGGACACCAGGGAGGGGGAGTGCCAGGACCCAGGAGATCCCTCTGAGCAGCCAAGACCCTGCCAGGGGGCTCAGAGACCCTGGCACAGAGCCCAAGATGCCTGTGGGTTTGATTGTGACCTGTGGAGCAAGTCACCAACCTTAGAGGAAGATCTGCAAGCTGTGACAAATTCGGTAGAATGACAGGGAATTTATCACAGGGTGAAAAAGTAGATTTTGGGGTTTTTAGAATGGGGGTTCAGGGGCAAGATGGAGGAATCTGGGTGTGTCCAGCCTTTCTCCTTCTTCTTCTTCTTGGCCTCCATCTCCTGCTCTGATGGTGGCACTTTTGGGTTGGTTTAGAGTAGCAGCTCACTAACACAGGTGATGGGGATTGGGAAGTTGTGGTAAATATTGTACAGGTAGTTTTTAGTATAAAGATATAACACTGCCCCAGGGGCAGGCAGAGTGCATCTGAGACCTGCAGAATGGACCTCAGCTGGACAGAGAAAGAATTTTATAGATAAGGAACAATAAAGAACCTTGAGAACAAGAACTGAAGAGCTCTGACTCCTTCTTTGAGTGCCAGGCTGGGAAAAGAGACTTTGTGACACAGCTCGGGGTCACAGTGAGCAGCAGAGATCCCGAGAGGGGAGCAGGTGGCCCTTGGTGGAACAGGTTTTACAGCAGTTTCTGTCAGCCAGAGAGGGGTTTGATCAGAGGATCCATGATTGATCAGAGGATCCGTGCTTGATCAGAGTATCTGTGATTGATCAGAGTATCCGTACTTGATCAGAGGATCCATGATTGATCAGAGGATCCATGTTTGATCAGAGGATCCATGATTGATCAGAGGATCCATGACTGATCAGAGGATCCATGCTTACCCCTGATAGAATTTCCTACCAAGGTCATTGACACAGAAACCAAGAAAGAAAGAAAGATAAATCAGAGAAACCTGAACTTCCCATTCCAATGAGCACTTTGTTTGTCTTTCCTGATCAATGAGTAAAGGATGAAGTGTGCAAACCCAGGGCACTGGGAATATTTCTCTGTCTGCTCTGGGGTGCCCTGAGTCCCAGGGGAGCCCTGACTCTGACCCTCATCCATGGAGAAAGTTTCCTGAACTCCAGAACAGACTGGAACCCACCAAAGTGTGCAATAGATTACAGAGAGCAGTGTAGGTGTGTCACTGGGTGAGAAATGGAGGGTTTGGGGTTTTTAGTGTGCTGTGGATGGCAGCAGGATGGAGGGCACAGGGTGTCATCCTGGGTTTCTGCTTCATGCTGCTTCTTCCTCCTTCTCCAAGGGTTTGGGTGGCATTTTGTAATTGGGCAGGAAAGTCCCCACTGGGGCTCTGTGGGATCAGTTATTGGGTTAAAAGGGAAGATAATCCAGGTGTCAGCTCTTAATTGCAGAGTTTAGTCTTAAAAGCCCTTGCACCAAGAGATTGTTGGGCATTTTGTGCCTTCTAATGAAAAGCTGCAGAACTCAGGGCTGTGAGGCTGTTTCACTGGTAAGAAATAACAAATACCTGAGTGCCAACATGAACTGCTGTCTCAAGTGCCTTCAATCCAGCCCCAGAGAAACTGACAGTAAACTTATGAGTTTTGTAAGAGTGTATAAAAAGCATAAATGCTGGAATAAAAACAGTTTGAAGCCTTCTGAAAATGGAGTGTTGCTTTGGACTGTGACTTTCTCAACTACACCAACCCTAGGGCACCCATCTGAACAGTCCTTGGTGGGAACATCCAGAATTCCACCAGTTCACTCGAGGCTGAAACCCAGCCCTGGCTGATTTCAGACCTTGCCTAAGCACAAGACAATGTCTGCTGTGACCCATCCCAGTGTCAGAGCTCACTGGCCTCTCTGCTGGCACACCCAAGGCATCTCAGTGTCCCAGATGTCACCGTTGTCCTCCCAGAGCTTTGTGCCTGCCCTGCTGCCTGTGCAGGGGCTGAGAGCTGCAGCAGGGAGCAGCACTCACATGGTTAAGGGCTGATGAATGCTGGGGCTGGAATCTGCCATCAGTTTTCTCATTAATTATATTCAAATGTTATTAATGATGATCTCACTTGTCGACATTAGGCTGTTTCACTGTCCAAGAGGCAAAGCTGGGTTGGACACAAAGAGTTAGAGGTTTCTGCTTCCCTGTGATGATCCAGCCACCTTCTCTCAACACTATCTCCATCTCACCCCCTCTCTGTCCCCCAAATCAGGAAAGAATTTGCATTATTCCTCTGAAAGCTCTAATTGAGAGGAGAACAAATGGAGTTCCAGGCAATTTGAAGAAGCCTCATTACAGCCTGAGGCCTTGTTGTGACTCAGTGTCCATCAAAGCAGCAATTCCACAGCCCTGGCCCAGCACCAGAGCTGCACTGGGAGGGCTGGGCTGGGCAGAGACAGGGTTTTGTTCTCCAGCAGACAGTTGTGCACATCTAATGATGCCCACTGCAGCCAGCCAGCTCCTGGCTGATTGCTGCACAGTCCAGTGCATCCTTTCCAGCATCAATCCCTGATTACCCAGCAGCAGGATGAAGCCCAGGGCCTGGGACAGGCTGGGCTCCCCCGTGCAGGGGCTCCCAGACAATGTCACACTTCTCTGCCTGGAGACCACCCGCAGCAGGAGGTGCCACTCGCAATTAGGAGGGGTTTTTCTGCTCTGCCTGACTTTTTCCCAGCTGGAAAAAGAGAGAGAGAGAGCTCCAGCCTGGGCCAGGGTGAGCTGGGAAGGCTTTGCAGAGAGCCCAGAGGGATGAAGTACCTCCTGCTTCCCTGCACAGGGAAGGCTGCACAGGTTTTCAGCTGGGCTCTGCAGCAGCTCCTGGAGATTTTTTCATTTTTCTCTTTCCTCTTGCTTCTCTCCTTTCCCTTTGGCCCAAATTCCCATCTTCAGCCACCTTTCAGTCCACTGGATGGGATGACAGTGGTATTTCCACAAGGGTCCTAGGATGAGGGAAGAGACGAGAAAGTTGACTCCATGTATCAGAAGGTTTGATTTATTATTATATAATAGATAATATATTAAAACTATACTAAAAGAATAGAGGAAAGGATTTCACTACAAGGCTAAGCTAAGAATAGAAAAGGAATGAATAACAAAGGTCTTCTCTCAGACCGAGACCGGCCGGACAGGTGAACTGTGATTGGCTCTTAATTGGAAACAGCCTGAGGAGGCCAATCAGAGATTCCCCTGTTGCATTCCACAGCAGCAGATAATCATTGTTTACAGTTTGTTCCTGAGGCCTCTCAACTTCTCAGGAGGAGAAAAATCCTAAGGAAAGGATTTTTCATAAAACATGTCGGTGACAGATGCCCTCCTGTATCTCCAGGCATGTTAGGTGTCTAAGAAAGGCACAAAAGTCAGTGTGGAAACAGAGGGGTCTAAATCAGGGTCAAGGGTGTTCCTGCCTCTCTCCATTACCCTTAAGGACATCAACCCACCGAACTCCTGTCTCCATAACTCACTGCCTTAAGGTGCTGCACTGCCCTGAGCTGGCTGGCAATCCTCCAGTGGGTGAGAAGGATCTAAGGGATGGGAAGAGAAGAGTTTTCCCAGCAGCATCCAAGGCTGCTGGGACCCAGAGATTTTGCTGTCAGCCCATTTGAGCTCCTGGGTGAGCACTGTAAGGGCTACAAGCAGGATAAGGGTAAGCAGAACAAGCTGCCCACTGGGCCAGCAGAATCCTCCTGAATTCTCAGAATTCTCAGAATTCTGAGATTCTCCCCTGATGCTGGATCACTGCTGATCCAGGGATCATCTCCCCAGCTGTGTGGGATGATCACTGAACTCAGACAGAGCTCAGGGACACCCTGTCAGGGTAAGGGCAATCATTTTAACAGCTTGCTTTGTGTTTGCTCCTTGCCAGTGATGCTGAAATAGCATGAGAAAAGGACAGGAAAGGAGCTGGGCTGAGCCTGCTTTGGGTAAAAGCTTTGGTAGCCTGAGCTCTGCACGTGCAGCTCATCTCCAGCACTGTCCTCCTACAAGTTCCCAGCTGATTCCAAGTGGTCCTCAAACAATCCAAGAGGAGCTGTTTTCTCTAAACATTTACAGCCCACAAAAAGTGCCTGTGGACACCAGCAGAGAGCCAGGGAGAGCCAGGGCAGCTGCTCCCTGCATTCCTGCTGCAGCTTGTGTCCATTCCAGTGCTTTTCAAAGCAGCTATTTACATTTTCAGTCTTGGCTTCCTGAGGAGGTTTGGCCAGCTCCAAAGAGGGTGCATTGCCCTGGCAGGGCACAGCCACTCTCCTCCTGCCAGGCACAGGGGGGACCTGGGCTCTTTTTCCACAAATCTGCACCTCCTGCTTTGCTTGTCACACTGAGTGGATTTTTTAATATATTCTATATATTCTTTGCACATATATCTGTAGCTTTGCAGTCTGTTGTTGTAGCTTAGCTTCAGTGTTTCCCAAGGCAGAAAGGCAGAACACATTCCAAAACCCCTGTCCTATCTTGGCTCTCCTTACAAACCAAGGCTGACAGCACCAGCTCTTCCAGGCACATTTTTTATAAACAACATCCAGTCCTCAGCAGAGGGAGGAAGATTTAGAACTGGGGGATGACTTCACTGAGTGTGCTTCTAATTGGGGATTATTGTCAGATATGATAATGTGCAAAATCTGTAAAAATTGCATATGTGTTATGCAGGGTGTGCCTTTTTTGTGTTTTCCACCTGACAAATGATTCATCTAAGGATCCTCATATAAAGGTAACCCCTTTTATCACCCTAACTGTGTCTGGCTCAGAATTCTAGGAGCAGCAAAAAAGGCATCAGTTGTCCTTATGAAAAAAGGCACTGGCACTTGGCAGCCTTACTGGAGTGTCCAGGCTGTGGTCTGTGCTGGACTGGTACCAAATATATTTATATTTTTAATATATTTTATTGCTATTTTATAATTTATCACACCATTTTGTGAGATAAAAACATTATTTGAGGCCACCTGAGCTCCCTGGGACCTCCCCAGCAGGCAGGGATGCTGCTGAGGGAATACTGCACGTCGTGGAAGGCTGGAGAGAGCCAAGGAAAGCACCTTGGACATCCCAGTCTCAGCTGCAAACCAGCCTGGCAGCACTGCAGCTCCTCTGCTTCCAAACTGAGCACAGCCACTCACAGAAGTTGAGAGATTTTTAGAGCTGGAGAATTCGTGTTGGCTTCAGCAACGAGCACCAGCCCCTCACAAAGGATGCAGGGAACAGACTGGCTTTCTGCTCAGCGTGGTTCTCAGCAGCTCCTTCGAGGAATTAATGAAGCTACCAAAGGCTGGAGGAGAGAAATTGCCATCCAGCCCGTGCTGGGCTCTGGGGAGCTGTATTTTTATCAGACAGCATGTGATAATTTCAGTCTTTCCCTCCCTAATGTCCTGGAGCAGCACAATTCCCATCTCAGATGAGGTCTCAGTGCCCAGAGAAGCAATTCTGCCAAAAGAGAGCACAAGGACAGGCAGGGTGTGTGTCCTCCCGGGATCCCAGTCCCCTTGGGAACGCTGCACACCCCTGGGACACTGCCAGGGGAGGGGTCTGCAGCCTTCTCACTCCTCCTGGCATCAGGTGAGCCTGGGATGGGTCACTGCCACATTTTCTGGAAAAATCCCTTCGCCCTGGATTGCTCTCTGGGGAAGCTGAGAAGCCTCAGAGAAAAAGGAAAACAAGAATTATCCCATTTGCTTCTCCTGTGCTGTGCTCCTGTGGAATGTGTTTGGGGATTGTTCACCCACAGGTGATTGTTCCATTGCATTCTGCTGGGAGTTGTTTTCACTCTTTGGCCAGTCAGGGCCAGGCTGTGTCAGGGCTCTGCAGAGAGTCAGGAGTTTGCATTATTATCTTTTTAGCCTTCTGTCTGTATCTTTGCTGTATCCTTTAGTATAGTTTAGTACAGCATTCTTTAATGTAATACAGTATCATAAAATAATAAATCAGCCTTCTGAGAGCATGGAGTCAGATCCATCACTCCGTCCTTCCTCTGGGAACCCCACAAATACAAGACTGAAGCTCACAGGTGTGGGTTACAAGGAGTGCTGTCCACAAGGTTAACACTTGGCTCCTTACAAGATATAAAATATGTGAGGCTGCTGGGGCTGCTTGTGGAACCTCAGAGCTTTCTGATTGCTGCTCAGAACATGCCTTGAAGCTGCAGGTAGTTGAGAAGGTCAGGTGAAGAGGAAAAGGGCACTCTGGGGTTGTGTCTGCTGCCTCCCCTTCCGTCCCTTCTTTTTTTCCCTGCCTGTGCACAGAGGGCATCCTCAAAGCAAAGTATATATATTTATATTTGTTTCATTCCAGGTGTTTTTTCCTTTGGATGGAAAGATGAAAAAGCCTTTTCATAGAGTGAGACACAAGTGATCTTACATATTAAACAAAATGCTGACTATTTAAGGCCAAAACCCTCTGGGGAGGGGATTTTTAGAGCATTGCCTTAGGACCAGAAGGGAATTAGAATATCCTGTGCAAAGTGATGAAATATCCCATAGCTCCTTCTGCAGGGCATGATCCCATAAACCCAGGTGCTCCCCTGGTAGAACACAGGGCCCTCCTTCTCTCCCCCAAGCTGCCTCCCATTCACTTTAATTAGCTGTGTTTAATTTACCTGCACCACAGCAGGTATCTCGCACGCTTGGTCACCTTTAATGGCTGCTCAACAGGAGAGATTTAATTAAATTAGCAAGTTCAAAAACAAACCTGGAAAAGAAGAGAAAATAACCCTGGCATGTTAAACATAAAAAAACTTCATCACTTAATAGTGACATTAACAAATGATGCTCTCTGCTAATTTTCCAAATGACCAAGTCTGATACCTGAAGGAGATAGAGGGAATTCTGGTAATTCTCATTTAATCATTTCCCTTCACATGATGGAAGGTGGGAACTGCTCACAGTGCTGAGCCTGGAGGGAGAGGCAATTCTTTCTGGAAGACAAGCTCAGGTTTTGTCTTGGTGCAGCATGGATGTGGCCAGAGGCCGAGGGAGAGCAGAGAGCAGCAGGGCTTTAACCAGAGAGCAGGTTCTGACTGCCAGGCTCAGCAGAGCTGATCAGCACCTCCAGAGAGAGCATAAAGACCTGAGTGCTGTAAAGCACTGCAATTTCAGAGCAGTTAACAGCAAGAGACCATAAAATCCCTGTTGCTTTTTGCTGCAGCCTCCCCTTGAAGATCCATCTCCTCGTGCCCACGTGAGTCTCTGATGAGTCCCTGAGAGCCAGGAGTTTATTTATATTTCTGTGCCGCTCATCCCCTGCTAACTGCCACCATCTGCTTTCACCTCTGTGAGTTGTGCTGTGCATCCCATCTTGGACTCTGCTCTCACTCCCAGATTTCATCAATAAACCTCACCAAAAAAGGCAGTGGGAGCTGGCACTGAGTGCAGCATCTCCCTCCACCAGAGTTGGATGTGGAGGAGCTTTGCACTCCTCCAGCAGCTTCATCTTCTCCTCGCTCACCTTTCAGAGCAGCTGTCCCTTTGTGTCACATTCACGTTTTCTGGAAAAATCCCCTTGCCCAGGATTGTTCTCCTCAGAGAAAAATGAAAACAACAATTATCTCATTTGCTTCTCCTGGGCTTTGCTGCTCTGGAATGTGGTTGGAGATTGTTTACCCACAGGTGGATGATTTATTGGTTTCTGCTGTGAATTATTTGGGTTTATTGGCCAGTTGGGGCCAAGCTTTGTCAGACTCTGGAAAGAGTCACGAGATTCATTATTATCTTTTTAGCCTTTGTCTGTATCCTTTCTGTATCATGTCATTTCGGTGTGATATTTTATAATTATTTTATAATAATATTAACTATAATTTTATTTATCTATTATATAGAAATATAATAATATTAAATATAATTTTATTTATTTATTATATTGAAATATAATAATATTTTTTAAAATTTATTTAATAGTAATTTTATATTTATCACACCATTTTGGTGTGATAAAAACCATTTTGTGTGGTGAAAACATTATTTATCACTCCATTTCAGTGTGATATTCTATAATTATTTTCTATTTTATTGTTTGTAATTTTATTTTTATCACATCATTTTGGTGTGATAAAAACCGCTTTATTTACCATCCCATTTCAGTGTGATATTTTATAATAATTTTCTATTTCATAATTTGTCATTTCATATTTATCATGCCATTTTGCCATGATATTTTATAATTATTTTCTATTTCATCATTTGTAATTTTATATTCATCACATCATATTTATATTTATGAAATGAGTTTATGGAAAGCCCAGCTCAGGCCTGCAGCAGAGCCCTGGTGCTGCTCACAGCTGGGCCAGCTGCTGCTCAAGCCTCAGTTTGATTTAGTTTAGGTTTCAAAGGCAGCATGTAAACATTCCCAGTGAAGCCACTTCTTCCAAGGGGCTCAGCCAAGTGGGGTTTCCTTCTCCCTGTTTATGGGAAAGCATTTTGTTTAGATAAAAACCAAATAAGCAAATCCCCACATTCCTCTCTGGCACATCTCAGCCAGCCCCTGGGATGGAGATTTAGCACAAACTCGAGGGAAATTTGCATTATTAATCCTTTATTACCCCCTGGCTGTGTGTCTGGGGGGCAGAGGCACCACAGCCTGCTTTCGGTGATGGGAGAGGTGGGAAACACCACTGGTGGTGCAGCCTGCAAACCCAGAGTTACCTGGGATCCAGCACAGCAGAAATTCCTCCTTGGAGGACTCAAACCCACAGCCTGCCTGCAGCCCAAGAAGGTTAGAAAAGCTGGGAGTGCTTGCAGTGTGTCCTCAAGAATACAAAATAAGAGTTTGCAGCCTGCAAAGCAAGAGTTACCTGGGATCCAGCACAGCCAAAATTCCTCCTTGGAGGACTCAAACCCACAGCCTGCCTGTAGCTGAGAAGGTTAAAAAGCTGGGAGTGCTTGCAGTGTCAAGAACTATGAAATAAGAGTTTGTAGCCTGCAAAGCAAGGTTACCCTGAGATCCATCACAGCAGAAATTCCTTTTTGGAGGACTCTTGTTGCCCGTGACTCAAACCCACAGCCTGCCTACAGCCCAAGAAGGTTGGAAAAGCTGAAAGTGCTTGCATTGTGTCCTCAAGAATACAAAATAAGAGTTTGCAGCCTGCAAACCAAGGTTACCCTGAGATCCATGACAGAAAAAATTCCTTTTGGAAGGACTCAAACCCACAGCCTGCCTATAGCTGAGAAGGTTCGAAAAGCTGGGAGTGCTTGCCCTGTGTCCTCAAGAATACAAAATAAGTTTGCAGCCTGCACAGCAAGGTTACCCTGAGATCCATTACAGAAAAAATTCCTTTTGGAAGGACTCAAACCCACAGCCTGCCTGCAGCTGAGAAGGTTAGAAAAGCTGGGAGTGCTTGCCCTGTGTCCTCAAGAATACAAAATAAGTTTGCAGCCTGCAAAGCAAGGTTACCTTGAGATCCATCACAGCAGAAATTCCTTTTTGGAGGACTCTTCTTGCCCGTGACTCAAACCCCCAGCCTGCCTACAGCTCAGAAGGTTGGAAAAGCTGAGATTGTTTGCACTGTGTCCTCAAGAAGTACAAAATCAGAAAGAGTTTCCAATTCTGCCCTTCAGGGCAGGTTGCAAATTCACCTCCATGTGAACACCAGAGAAAAGATTTACACCGTGTCACCCCACTCCAAATAGGCACCGTGCTGAACCAGTCCAAACAGGCTTGAAGTGAGAATGAATTGGTGTCTGTACCCCTGAGCAGGGAGAATTTCCCCTGGGCCTGAATCAGTTCTGCCCAAGTCTTTTGTGCAGTTATTATTTCTTTCATTGAAGGAGGGATGGAGATCTCCACTGAGAACAGCTGGCTGATTTTTGCTCTTTATTTATAGCAACTCAGGTCAACATCTGATTTCTGGCAAGCAAAGCCCCAACATCTGCAGGAGGAGAGGCCCCTGCCTGCCCCAGCTTGCTGGAATTTTCCAGCTAGTGGGAGATATTTCCCCAGTTAATGGGAGATATTTCCCCATTTAATGGGAGGTATTTCCCCAGTTAATGGGAGATATTTCCCCAGTAAATAAGAGATATTTCCCCCGTTAATGGGAGGTATTTCCCCAGTTAATGGGAGATATTTCCCCAGTTAATGGGAGATATTTCCCCATTTAATGGGAGATATTTCCCCCGTTAATGGGAGGTATTTCCCCAGTTAATGGGAGATATTTCCCCAGTTAATGGGAGATATTTCCCCAGTTAGTGGGAGATATTTCCCCAGTTAGTGGGAGATATTTCCCCATTTAATGGGAGATATTTCCCCCGTTAATGGGAGGTATTTCCCCAGTTAATGGGAGGTATTTCCCCAGTTAATGGGAGGTATTCACCCAGTTAATGGGAGATATTCCCCAGTTAGTGGGAGATATTTCCCCAGTTAATAAGAGATATTTCCCCAGTTAATGGGAGATATTTCCCCAGTTAATGGGAGGTATTTCCCCAGTTAATGGGAGATATTTCCCCAGTTAATAAGAGATATTTCCCCAGTTAATGGGAGGTATTTCCCCAGTTAATGGGAGGTATTTCCCCAGTTAATGGGAGGTATTCACCCAGTTAATGGGAGATATTCCCCAGTTAGTGGGAGATATTTCCCCAGTTAATAAGAGATATTTCCCCAGTTAATGGGAGATATTTCCCCAGTTAATGGGAGGTATTTCCCCAGTTAATGGGAGATATTTCCCCAGTTAATAAGAGATATTTCCCCAGTTAATGGGAGGTATTTCCCCAGTTAATGGGAGATATTCCCCAGTTAATGGGAGGTATTTCCCCAGTTAATGGGAGATATTCCCCAGTTAGTGGGAGATATTTCCCCAGTTAATAAGAGATATTTCCCCAGTTAATAAGAGATATTTCCCCAGTTAATGGGAGATATTTCCCCAGTTAATGGGAGGTATTTCCCCAGTTAATGGGAGGTATTTCCCCAGTTAATGGGAGATATTTCCCCAGTTAATGACAATCTGTCGAGGTGGGGACAGGGTGACCAGTGGTCATTTTTTGGATGCACACCTGGGTGTCACAGCTGGGCAAGTGATTGAGGGAAAACCCAACCTGATGCAGAGGTGGACTCCATAATCATGTTCCAAGGAGCCAGGTTTTATTTCTGGGTCTGCTTTGAGGAACAGGAGCCTCCTCATCCCATCCAGTTTGCTCCCTGATGTGTGGGAAGGGTCTGATGTCACTCCCATGTCCCCTGTGCCCTACAAAGATCTACCACCAGTCCAGAAACACTGATATCATGGTTTTCTCAGCAGCAAAGTCCCCAGAGCTTCATGCAGCAGGTCAGTAAATCTGTTTATCCCCACACCTGTGAAGGGACAAGGTCCAGTGCTAAGTGGCTTCTCCAGCTCATCCATGAAACGTCAAGGAAAAAAAATATCCTGGCCATTCCTAGCTAAATTTCCCTTAAAATGCTGAATGTCTCTGCTTTTCAAGTCAAATTTGAGGAAAGAATCTCTGACTGGAAAATTCTGGAGGAATATTCTGCTGGAAAACACCATCCTCCCTGGCAGAGCACCTTCCCAAAGTGGCACCTCAGACTCCTCACAGGCCAAAGAACACTTCTCTGGGAGCTGCTGGGCGTTATCCTGCTCACCCACACAAATCCTGGATGCCTCTGGGTGCCATGGGTGGCCTGGGGGCTGAGGCACCCTGGTGTCCATCCATCCTGAGCAGCACCATTGCCTTCCTAAGGGCTGGTCCTTCACCTCCCTACCCTTGGGATTTGACCCCAAATGATTCCAAAACCCATTTGTAGCTGATCAGTGGCATCAGCAGGACATGAGACAGTTGGGATGTGTTGGGGTCTCTGGCTGCTCAGAGTGAACCCCAGAAAAGTTCCAAAGTCTCTTTTCCCAGCCTGGCCCTCGAAGGAGTCAGAGCTCTTCAGTTCTCGTTCTCAAGGTTGTTTATTGTATTTTATCTATAAAATTCTTTCTCTGCCCTGCTGAGGTCCATTCAGCAGGTCTCAGATGCACTCTGCCTGCTCCTGGGGCAGTGTTATGTCTTTATACTAAAAACTACCTGTACAATATTTACCACAACTTCCCAATACCATCACCTGTGTTAGACAGTGAGCTGCTACTCTAAACCAACCCAAAAGTGCCACCATCACAGCAGAAGGTAGAGGCCAAGAAGAAGAAGAAGAAGAAGAAAGGCTGGACACACCCAGATTCCTCCATCTTGCTCCCTGAACCCCCATTCTAAAAACCCCAAAATTTACTTTTTTCACCCCGTGATAAATTCCCTGTCATTCTACTTAATTTTTGTGGCTTGCAGATCTTCATCTAAGGTTGGTAACTTGCTCCACGGGTCACAGTCAAACCCACAGGCATCTTGGGCTCTGTGCCAGGGTCTCTGAGCCCCCTGGCAGGGTCTTGGCTGCTCAGGACAGCCAGAGGGATGTCCTGGGTCCTGGCAGGGATGCACCCAGGGAACCTGCAGGGCAGTGACTGCTTTTCCTCTGATATTCACAGGGCTGGCACTGGGGGTGAAGGTGAGGAACAAAAGCATTAGGACCAGCCTCACCTTCACCTGGATTATTAGACTGATTTAAACCAACCAGTAAAATTATGATTAATAATTTTAATTTGATTAGATTAATTGTGATCAAGGTGAAACCCCTAGACAGAGGTGTGGGAAGGCCCAAAAATATTTAAAATCAGTCTGAGAGACTCACTGGAGCAGTGATCTGGCAGCTCTAAGCCCCCAAAACCCTCTTCATCCTCAAAGTCCAACCCCCAGACAAGGGGAGCCAGCTCCTGACTGGGGAGATGCTGGGCTCCCCCAGGAAGGAGGCATTGCAAGGGTTAAGGCTCTTGGCAGCATTTCAGTGGCACGCT
The DNA here is from genome assembly GCF_022539315.1 of Serinus canaria. Taxonomy (NCBI): domain Eukaryota; kingdom Metazoa; phylum Chordata; class Aves; order Passeriformes; family Fringillidae; genus Serinus; species Serinus canaria. The sequence continues at coordinate 9,315,193 of NC_066331.1, read as the reverse complement.
GCAATAAAATATTTTATGGCATTTTTACAATATTGTGCAATGGGATTTCCAAAGCTCAGAAGAAAACAGAGCATTAAAGCACAGTGCAACTGAGCAGAGCCAGCCCAGCAGGTGAGGGTTTATCTCCTGCCCCTCCTCTCCCTGCCCTCCCTCCACCCTGGCTGCAGGCAGCACCTCCTGCTCCCCATGCCCTGGGCCAGCCCTGCTTCCCTGGTGCTTCTTCTTGGTGCTATTAAAAACCATTTTGTGGGATATGTCAGAACCCAGCACATCCCTCTGGCTGACCTGGAGGGCTCCAGACCCTGGCAGGGGCTCAGAGACCTTGGCACGGGGTCAAACACACCCGAGCCTTTGATTTTAGCCCATGGAAACAATTCCCGACTCTGGGTGAGGAGTTACAAGCCACAAGGGTTTGAGTAGAATGACAGTGAATGTGTCACAGGGTGGAAATGTAGAATTTTGGGGTTTAGAATGGGGGTTCAAGAGGCAAGGTGGAGGAATCTGGGTGTGTCCTGTCCTTCTTCTTCTTGTCCTCCATCTCCTGCTGGGATGGTGGCACTTCTGGATTGGTTTAGAGCAGAGACAGACTGTCTAACACAGGTGACAGGGATTGGGAAATTATTGTAAATAAAGCACACCGAGTTAAAATTATTTCTTAGTATAAAAAGCAGTAGTTCTAATTATTTCTTAGTATAAAGAGCCAACAGCAGCCCAAGGGCAGGGACTGAGCCACAACCCGACCTGCTGGACAGAGCTCAGCAGGGCAGAGAGAGAATGGGACAGATAAGAGACAAATAAACAACCTTGAAAAGCAGAGCTGAGGAATCTCGACTTCTTCTTCAGTCACAGGGCTGGGAAAAAGAGACTTTTTAATACTTTGGGAGCCATTTCAATCCCAGAAAACCCAAGACTTCCCAGCACATCTGGGCTGGGTTTGTGTTTGTGCCACATATTTCCACAGTGAGCACATCTTACATGTTGCTGCAAACAGCCCCCAATAAACACCAGGGCCAAGTGTGCCTGGATATTGCAGCACGTTAAACACCCTCCATCCCCATCCACGGCCTCCTGGTGGATAAATAAAACAACAAAAGAAATAAAAAATGACATCTCCTCTTGAGATGGGTTCCACTGTCCATCAGGAGGGCTCTGAGTCAGAGGGCACCCAGGCTGTGTGAGTTTTGCCCAGACACAGGACGTGGGATGGCTCAGAACCAGAGGGTTCTCCTCAAGATCTTCTCCCACTGCTCCAGAAATGATGTTCCCTCTTGAATGTGCTGGAGAAGTGGAAATTTGACTGGATTTCCAAGGTGAATTTGGTTCTCAGGGAGCAGAGAACACTCCTTACAGCATGCAGGATCTTCAATCCCCAAAGCTGGGTGGTGGCAAAGGGCTCTTCACCTCCCCCAAGGAAATCTTCCTTCCCCATTTCAACCCTTCTGGCAACAACACGGGGCAGGAATTCACTTTTATAGCCGAGGCAGCAGAGAGGTTCCTCTGTAATCACTTTATTCCAGGAACTGGCACTCTAAGAAAAATCCCAAACATCACAAAGCTTGGCAGAAAATTGTACAAATTGGCAACAGTACATTCAGAGCGAGGCAAGCTAAGAAAAGCCTAATCCAATCTTATGCTTTAGAGGAACAGCATGGTGGAAACAGAGAAACAGACTGCCTGGGGTGGCTGGGGAAGAAAGGCTTGTCCCAGCAGGGGATGTGTCCAGGTTCTCAGCAGATTCACAGAGGAAGCCCCAATGTTTGAACCTCTGCAGGCAGAGACATCTCCTGCCATGGCTGATTTGTCTGATCAAACAGAGCAAATCCCTCTCTCTGATCCTGCTGATGGCTCCAAATTGCTTTAACCCTTGTGAAATGAGCCACACAATGCATTTCCACTGTAAGCAATTCTCTTTTTTCCTCCTTAACAGCTCTTTGGCCTGACTTCAGCAGGAGGCTCAGCTCCCTTGGAAGGTGCTGCTGAGGAACTGCTGTGTGTGAAGACCCACCTGAATTGCTTGCACTCTTCTTTCCTGCTCTGGATTACTGAAATGCCTTTTCTCACACAGCTCCAGCTGTGCCCAGAGATCCCTGGCTGTGGGTGCTGCACACTCTCACACCTTTCTTTGGAAGGGTTTAATTACAGCCTCATTAGGCAAGAGGGTGACCTGAATGGGGTCAGACTGGGGCTGGACACCTCCTCTGAGGGCATCTGGCTCTTCCCAAAAAAGGGTCCCCTTGGCTGCCCGATGGAAAATGGTGGGAGTTGTCACCCCTGCCACAAATCCTGGTTGTTCCAGCCCCTCCTTCTCTGCAGTTCCACTTCTCCATGCCCAAGCAACTCCAAGGGTAGAAGCAACAAGAGGAGTTGTGTCTCATTCGCATTCTCTGAAAAATCCCTTCACCCTGGATTGCTCTCTGGGGAAGCTGAGAAGCCTCAGAGAAAAAGGAAAACAATTCTTATCCCATTTGTTTCTCCTGTGTTTTGCTGCTTTGGGATGTGTTTGGGGATTGTTCACCCACAGGTGATTGTTCCAGTGCATTCTGCTGGGAGTTGTTTTCACTCTTTGGCCAGTCAGGGCCAGGCTGTGTCAGGGCTCTGCAGAGAGTCAGGAGTTTGCATTATTATCTTTTTAGCCTTCTGTCTGTATCCTTGCTGTATTCTTTAGTATAGTTTAGTATAATATTCTTTAATATAATACAGTATCATAAAATAATAAATCAGCCTTCTGAGAGCATGGAGTCAGATCCATCATTCCTTCCTTCCTCTGGGATCCTGGCAAATACAACAGAGTTGTGTCTTGAATTGTGTGAAAGCACCAGCACGTGTCACTCTGAGAGTTTTCTTCACCCCTCCCAGTTTTCAGGATCCTTGTGTCCTTAGGCTTCACATTTTTTACATTATTTTTAGAATGGGTCAAACCTGGTAAAAATTTCAATGCCAAAACTTTGAGTGAAGTTAGAATGGCAAAATGGCAGGATTTGTCAACCACAGTGATTTATATATTTTTTTTTTTTTTGCTGCTGGGAAAGACATCATTTGAGAGCCCAAAATTTCCTCATAGTGTGAATTTTTTAGTCAAATGGTTCCCAATTCAAAATGTAAAAAAAAAAAAAAAAACCAACCAAACAACAACAACAACAACAAAAATTCCTAGCCATATTTCCCTTAAAATGCTGAATGTCTCTGCTTTTCAAGTCAAATTTGAGGAAAGAATCTGTGACTGGAAAATCCTGGAGGAATATTCTGCTGGAAAACACCATCCTCCCTGGCAGAGCACCTTCCCAAAGTGGCACCTCAGACTCTTCACAGGCCAAAGAACACTTCCCTGGGAGCTGCTGGGCATTATCCTGCTCACCCACACAAATCCTGGATGCCTCTGGGTGCCATGGGTGGCCTGGGGGCTGAAGCACCCTGGTGTCCATCCATCCTGAGCATCATCTGCCTCTCACTCTGGGCTTTCCCATGGAGCCTTTTGGTGAAGCTCTGCCAGAGCTTCAGGTTCTACCAGAACCTCTCCAGGTTCTGGAGTCCTGGAGAACTTTCGATGGAAAGCAGGAGCCCAGGCTGAAGCTCAGCTGCGCCAGGGACAACGCTGGCTGGTGGCAGAGGGTGACAAATGTCCTTGCCACTCCCTTCTTGAGCTTCTTCTTGCCTGTTTGCAAAGCCCTGTCAAGTCACAACTCTCAGCCCATTAAAACAAAAAAAAAAAAAGGAAACAAGAAAAATCCATGGCTTGGAGGGAAGAGAAGGTTTTCACAAGTGGTAGGAAGGTGGGAGGGAAGTTTTGTCTCCTGTGAAGCAGCTGTGCCTCCACCACTGGGCATGTTCACACTCTCCACGAGGGATCACAACTCATTGTTTACCCACAGGTGATGTTCCACTGGATTGGAAGAGAAGGTTTTCACAAGTGGTAGGAAGGTGGGAAGGGAAGTTTTGTCTCCCCTGTCAGCTCCTGTAGTCCCAGTGAAAGGTGCAAAACTCTTCTCTTTTGCCTGTGGATTTACCCAGGCTCCCCCCAGCACCTCACAGCGTGTCCAGCATCGCCTCCAGGGGTTTTCCTTACAACAGGAGGCTCTGATGCCCACCTTGGGCTCCCAGAGCACCTGCAGCTCACCTTGAACCCTTCTTCCTTCCAGGATCCTTGCCAAGCATCTGCTGGTGGCAGCAGCTTTCCTGGGAGAGCTGAGGCTGTGCCTGGAGCCCTCTCTGGGCACCCTGGGTTCCAGGCCAGCTGCTCTCCATGGCACCAGACCTTGGATTACATCAATTCACGTGGCATTGCCCAGCTGAAACCCTGCTCCCCGAGGGAGGCTCGGCTTCATCCACTGTGCTTGTTGATATTGTATTGTTGGCAGCCAGATGGTGCAGGGACAGGCAGTTTTCATTCATCTCACTGATATCCCTCCATGGAAAATTATTGCTGCTTCTCTCTCATCCTCACAGGCTTCAGCTGGCAGCACCCTCCACCACAGACAGGCAGGGTCACCAGGAGGAAGTGCCTGGCTGGCAAACAGATGTGAACAGGTCTGTCTGTCTGTCTGTCTGTGCTGGGATCAACTCAAACAGCTCCATGGGATGGCCAGGAGAGGAGGAAGAGGTGGTGGCTCCTTCCTGCCAAGCCTGGAGAACACCTGGAGTGGTTCTGCTGGAGGGGCTTTGCTCCTTGCTATCACCATGATATTGTATGAAAAATCCCTTCACCAGGGTTTCATCTCCTGATGAAGATGAGAAGCCTCAGCTTCTCCCTGGTTTGCTGCTCTGGAGTGTGGTCTGGAGATTGTTTATCCAAACACGTGAATTGTTTTTAATTAATGACCAATCACAGCCAGCTGTGTCAGACTCTGAGTCTGTCACAGGTGTTTATTATTCATTCTTGTTCAGCCTTCTGATGTCTCCATTCTCTTTCTTTAGTATAGCTTTAGTGTATCTATAATATAATGTAATGTAATATATAAATAATATAATATAATATAATATAATATAATATAATATAATATAATATAATATAATATAATATAATAGAATATAATATACTATAATATAATATAATATAATATAATATAATATAATATAATATAATATAATATAATATAATATAATAATATCAGCCTTCTGAGAAGATCGAGTCAGCTCTCATCTCTCACCTCGTCCTGGGGACCCTCACAACACCACAACACCTTTCTCCTCTTGTTTCTCTGTCCCTGACTTCTGGAATGACCCAGAGCTTGCAGAGGGTGCTCAAAACACAAAGCCCCCAGAAGCATCACCAAAATCCTTCCAGGTGAAGCCTCCTGGGATCTACACAAGTTTTTGAGCCCATCAAAGTCTAAAGCTCATGGGAAGTTTAGGTTGGACACCAGGAAAAAATTCTTGCCTGAAAGAGCAGCTGGCACTGGAACCATCTGCCCGGGGAGGTGCTGGAGTCACCCCCTGGAGGTGTTTAAAGAAGGGCTGGATGTGGCACTCAGGGCCAGGGTTTCTTTGATGAGGAGGTGTTGGGTCACAGCTTGGACTTGATGGTCTCAAAGGTCTTTTCCAGCCTGTGGAATTAATGAATTAAATCTGTGATTCTGTGCAAGAAACCAGCCCCAGGTTCAGTTGAAACCTTGGCAAACCCAGGTTTAAAGTCTGCTTAGCCTCAGGCACCTCATCCTGGGTGAGGATCCTCATGTGTCTGGACCAGCTCAGGGCCATGCTGCCAGGCAGCAGCTGAGACCTGCTGGAGGATGGACCAGCTGAGCTCTGGTTCCTTTTATTATTTTATTTTATTTTATTTTATTTTATTTTATTTTATTTTATTTTTATTTTATATCATTTTATTTTATATTTATTTTATTTATTTTATTTTATATTATTTTATTTTTATATTTTATTTATTTATATTCTTATTTTATATTATTTTATTTTAATATTTATTTTATTTTATCTTATCTTATTTTTATTTTATATTATTTTATTATTTTTATATTTTATTTTCTTTGTTTTATTTTATTTTATTTTTATTATTTTATTTATTTCATTTTTATTATTTTATTTTATATTTTATTTATATTTTATTTTATTTTATTTTTATTTTATATTATTTTTATTTTATATTATTTTATTTTATATTATTTTATTTTTATATTTTATTTCATTTTTTATATTATTTTATTTTATTTTTATTTTTATATTTTATTTTATTCTATTTTATATTCTATTCTATTTTATTTTCCTGCTGACCCACCAGTGAGTGCTCCACTACCACGACCAGCATGTGCTCCCCAGGTCAGCCACTCACCAGGAACATCACCAGCAAAATAGCAAACAGATGTCATCCAAGATCATTCATAAATATTTGATAGCAGCCTGTGAGCCCTTTGGTGAAAGACAGAGGCCCCAGCCCCGCTCCCAGCTAATTACTGAATGCCAGCAAATGCTTTAATTGGGTCTGACAGCAGCAGAGGGAGCAGCCTGCAGGTGGGGATGTGCTTGGCTCTGGATAGCCCTGGTGGTACAATGGGAATGGAGGGGATGCACAAGAGTTGGGCACTTCTGTTGTGTCCCATTGGATGAACACCGGACCCCAAGGAGGGATGGAGAGGTGAGGGGTGCAGGAGCTGCTGGGAGGACACAGGCAGGAGTCCCTTTGCATTTGGTGTTTGCAGCCAGGGGAGCCAGGCAGGCACCACGGAGTGAGGAGAGGGATCTCCTCCAGGAACCTGAGCCGTGTGCTGAGTGAACATCCTGAGCCACCATGCTGCAAACAGGGCGCTTTCCTAAGGGATCCAGAGCCAAAATCCCATTTTCTCAGCTCTTTCCCAGTGACAGGGATGGCAGCAAATATGAAATGAAGGGGGAGAGGGTGCAGGATTCAAAGAGGCTTCTGTTCCTGGGCTGCCGCGTGTTTGCCACACACCACTCGTTTCCAGAGGCTGCAGCTCTGTCCCCATGTCACCAGGGATGATGTGACACTTGATTTGTTGCTGTTTCCAGAGCATTTTGAGGTCTTTGTTTGAAAGGAGCTTTTATTAAACTTCCTGCATGCTAAGAACTGCCTAAAACTAATAAACAGGGTTTAAAGAAAGCAATTTGGGGACATGACAGCAGCTTGGTTCTGTGTGCTCTTGGGGGTGTATGTGTGTGCCTGTAGCTCACAAATTCTCTTGAGAGCCCCCTCCTTCTGGAAGGGAAAGACTCCTACATGAGCACAAGACTTGAAATGGCAATATTTGATATGCAAGCATTAATCCCCTCTTCAAGCAGCCCGTTTATTAAAGCTGGGCCAGTTTCCTTTCTGAGGCTGGTTTCTCAAGATGTCATTATCCTCCTGCTGCAGCAGATTAGCGGATTGCTGGGAGGATGCAATTTGAGCTCAATTAATTCTGCTTCAAGTCCCAGTTCAGTGGTGCTAAATAGCTCTCAAGGCCTCTCATCAGGCTCTCCAGCACTGCAGGAATGCTGCCCTGGGACTGGGTTTGCACCAGGATTTGCACCATCACTCCCTCTTTTCTAGAGGGCTTTTCTTGCTTAGTTACTCAACCTCGTGTCCAGGGAGCAAACACCGAGCTGGTCTTGCAAAATACCAACCTCAGCGTTCAGTTTTTCTTTATTTTCTCTTGGTATCACCTCAATAAATCAGTGAAACTGTTGGCACAGTCATTCCCACGTCTGCTCGGACCCAGCAACGAGAGGGAATGGCAGAGCTAAGCAGATCAACTAAAAAAGCAGTGAAATAAAGTCGTCACTTCACAAGCAGGGTTTGGTCTGTTGGTTTTTATTCCTTGGGTCAGACTTTTCCTGACTGACATAAGCAGGATTAAGGCAGAGCACTGATTTAACCTGGCATGGCCAGAGCCTGCGAATCCTCGCTGGTTTGTGCGAGTAGAAATTGTGTGCTGGGGTTTGTGTGAGCAGAAATTGTGTGCTCAGGTTTGTGTCAGTAGAAATTGTGTGCTCAGGTTTGTGTGAGCAGAAATTGTGTGCTGGGGTTTGTGTGAGCAGAAATTGTGTGGTTTGTGTGAGTAGAAATTGTGTGCTGGGGTTTGTGTGAGTAGAAATTGTGTGCTGGGGTTTGTGTGAGTAGAAATTGTGTGCTTGGGTTTGTGTGAGTAGAAATTGTGTGCTGGTGTTTGTGTGAGCAGAAATTGTGTGCTGGTGTTTGTGTGAGCAGAAATTGTGTGCTTGGGTTTGTGTGAGTAGAAATTGTGTGCTCAGGTTTGTGTGAGTAGAAATTGTGTGCTGGTGTTTGTGTGAGTAGAAATTGTGTGCTTTGTGTGAGTAGAAATTGTGTGCTTGGGTTTGTGTGAGTAGAAATTGTGTGCTGGGGTTTGTGTGAGTAGAAATTGTGTGCTTGGGTTTGTGTGAGTAGAAATTGTGTGCTCAGGTTTGTGTGAGTAGAAATTGTGTGCTGGTGTTTGTGTGAGTAGAAATTGTGTGCTTTGTGTGAGTAGAAATTGTGTGCTTGGGTTTGTGTGAGTAGAAATTGTGTGCTGGGGTTTGTGTGAGTAGAAATTGTGTGCTGGGGTTTGTGTGAGTAGAAATTGTGTGCTGGGGTTTGTGTGAGTAGAAATTGTGTGCTGGGGTTTGTGTGAGTAGAAATTGTGTGCTGGGGTTTGTGTGAGTAGAAATTGTGTGCTGGGGTTTGTGTGAGTAGAAATTGTGTGCTGGGGTTTGTGTGAGCAGAAATTGTGTGCTGGGGTTTGTGTGAGCAGAAATTGGGGTCCTGGCACGTGCCAGGTGAAGACTTTGTCCACCACAGCTCATTCTTCCAGGCAGGAATTCTCATTTCTTTCTAAGTCTTTGCAAAACATGTAAAACTGGGCCTGAAGCCAAGGCTGCCCAAATCATTATTAATCCTGACCTAGTTTACAAACAGGTATCAAGTCCATTTCCTTCCCTCCTGTCCTTCTTCTCTCCTCCTTCCTTGCTCTCCCTCTTGTGCTCACAAACACACACTGCACATCCTCTCTCCTGCTTCCAGCCAGCATATTACAATGGGCCCACCTTATTTATTTATTTGTTTGATAGGAATTCAGACCTTGCCAGGATATTCAGCAGCCTCCCAGTCTGATGGATTTAATTTCACTGGATGAAGGAAAGAGAGGAGAGTTTGGCTACCAGAAGGCTGCTTAAAGCAGCACCATCAGCATGGATGGGGAGTGTTGGACTCTTGCAGCTGATTGTTTCTGAGCAGGGAGGATTTCTGAAATGCCATCTGAAGGGGAGGGAGCTGGGGCAGGGGGAGGGATGGAGCTGGGGCAGGTGGAGGGGATGGAGATGGGGCAGGTGGAGGGGATGGAGCTGGTGCAGGGGGAGGGATGGAGCTGGGGCAGGGGGAGGGGATGGAGCTGGGGCAGGTGGAGGGGATGGAGCTGGGGCAGGTGGAGGGGACGGAGCTGGGGCGTGAGGGATGGAGTGGGCAGTGGAGGGATGGAGCTGGGGCAGGTGGAGGGAGGAGCTGGGGCAGGGGGGGATGGGTGGGGCAGGTGGAGGGGATGGAGCTGGGGCAGGTGGAGGGGATGGAGCTGGGGCAGGGGGAGGGGAATGGAGCTGGGGCAGGGGGAGGATGGAGCTGGGGCATGGGGAGGATGGCGGGGCAGGGGGATGGAGCTGGGGCGGGAGGATGGAGCTGGGCAGGGGAGGGATGGAGATGGGGCAGGTGGAGGGATGGAGCTGGGGCAGTGGAGGGGATGGGGCAGGGGAGGGGATGACTGGAGCTGGGGCAGGGGGAGGGATGGAGCTGGGGCAGGGGGAGGGATGGAGCTGGGGCAGGTGGAGGGGATGGAGCTGGGGCAGGGGGAGGGATGGAGCTGGGGCAGGGGGAGGGATGGAGCTGGGGCAGGTGGAGGGGATGGAGCTGGGGCAGGGGAGGGGATGGAGCTGGGGCAGGGGGAGGGGATGGAGCTGGGGCAGGGGGAGGATGGAGCTGGGGCAGTGGAGGGGAAGAGCGGGGCAGGTGAGGGATGGAGCTGGGGCAGGTGGAGGGGATGGAGCTGGGGCAGGGGGAGGGATGGAGCTGGGGCAGGTGGAGGGATGGAGCTGGGGCAGGGGAGGGGATGGAGCTGGGGCAGGGGGATGCTGGGAGTGGAGGGATGTGCTGGGGCAGGTGGAGGGATGGAGCTGGGGCAGGGGGAGGGGATGGAGCTGGGACAGGGGGAGGGATGGAGATGGGGCAGGGGGAGGGATGGAGATGGGCAGAGGGAGGGGATGGAGATGGGGCAGGTGGAGGGGATGGAGCTGGGGCAGGGGGAGGGATGGAGCTGGGGCAGGGGGAGGGGATGGAGCTGGGGCAGGGGGAGGGATGGAGCTGGGGCAGGGGGAGGGGATGGAGATGGGGCAGGGGGAGGGGATGGAGCTGGGGCAGGGGGAGGGATGGAGCTGGGGCAGGGGGAGGGGATGGAGCTGTTTGCAGCCATGCAGTGCACGGGGGGTTCCAGCAGAGAGCTGAGGAGCCGTGGGGGCTGCAGACCCATCCCCTCCTCTCTCCAGATGCCCAAACTGCACTGTGACAGATCCAGAGGGGTAAAACTCCAGCTCTGGGTGCCTGGAGAAGATGTGGCTGCCCCATTGATGGAAGAATCCAAGGCCAGGATGGACTTGGAGCAACCTGGTCAAATGAAAGTGTCTCTGCCCATGGCAGGGGGTGGCACTGGATGATCTTAAAAAGCTCTTTCAACTCAAACTATTGAGTGTCACATCATCCCTGGTGACATGGGGACAGAGTTGCAGCCTCTGGAAACGAGTGGTGTGTGGCAAACACGCGGCAGCCCAGGAACAGAAACCTCTTTGAATCCTGCACCCTCTCCCCCTTCATTTCATATTTGCAGCCATCCCTGTCACTGGGAAAGAGCTGAGAAAATGGGATTTTTGCTCTGGATCCCTTAGGAAAGCGCCCTGTTTGCAGCATGGTGGCTCAGGATGTTCACTCAGACAGCACACGGGTCAGATTATAGATTTGTAGTTATGACTTATCACAATCAGAAGGCAAATATCATGTATCTACGTTAGGAGAAGTTTTATAGGTTTGTAGTTATTCTTTTCTAGATGTATAGTTGTGTTTTACCCCCTTGTGTTGTTATTAGGGGTGGCCTGGGTTTGGGACATTTGGGAGGGTCACTAATCAAGATTTAAGGAATGATCTCCACCACTGGACAGGGAAGAAGGAATTGTTGGACAGAACTTTGGGAGAGTCTAAAGGGTTAAAAGGCAAAACCTCCATGGGGTGGGTGAGCACATGGTGGGGAAAATCCTCTGCTCCTGGTGCTGAGATATTTTCTCTCTTCAGTCTTCTGTTGTATTTCTGCTTAGGTTTAAGAAACCTTTCTGCATGTTTGGAGGTGAGCAGCATCTCTGCCAGCGCTGATCAGCCCCCTCTGCCTGCCAGGTGCTGCCCATGGCCGGGGAGGTTTGCAGCCATCGATGGAGGGATCAATACACAATCTGTCTCTCCTTTGTGCCTGGGAATCCTCCCAAATCCAGCTAATAGCTGGACCAGGCCCACAGGAGGATGCTGCAGCTGGGGTTCACGACCCTGGCAGATGCCTGCTCCTCTGAGGCCACCCTGCCTGTCCCCAGGAACCCCACAGGGTGAGCCCCAGCCCTTGGGAAGGACTGAAGGGCACAGCAGGGGCTGGGATGCCAGCACAGGGATATCAGCTCCCCATCCTGAGGCAGCACAGCCACCTGTGCAGAGCCAGCAGCTCCAAACTGGAATAATCTCCACCCTGCAGGGTGATCCCAGCCCAAGCCCTGAGAGGAAAGGGGGATTTGTCTTTCCAAACCAGCTGTGGGGCTGCTGGTGGATAAAACCTGCACTGGGAGATAAAAGAAACAGTGGGAAAAATTCCACTGATTGGCGAATGGAAAAAGATATTTGCTTTTACAGATAAACTTTAGGTTTGCTGATAAATGATATTAGACATTGAAAGATGAAAGAAAAAATGTGGAAAAACCCATAAATTTTGTAAGAATTAAAAATTCAAAGGGAGGTTTGTACAATAGAGGGGAATCTCTGGTATCAGGTGTTTTGGGAAGTCTGAACCTCTCAGGTACCTCAGAAATGGGGAGGGAGAGAAGGAAAATTGGCTGGAAATTGGGATAAAAAGGAGGCTGAGCCCTCCAAAAACTGGAGAGCCCCCAGGGGATGCCCCATGGCCTCTGCCTTGATTGGAATAAAGCCAAAGGACTCCTCTGTCTCCTTTTTGCACCTCTGGTGTTTGTGGATGGATTTTCCTGACACCTTCAGGTGCACCTAGGAGAGATGAAGGAACCAAGGCACCCAACATCCTCCATGCCAGGGCTGTGCAGAGCTGCAGGGAGCAGAACCCCAGCCTCGACTCTGACAGGCTCCAGGATGCTTTTAAACCTTTCTTTACATCCTGATTTTCCCAAGGAGAGCCTTGGGAAGTTCATCAGAGCTTCACGCACTAAATGGGGAGGAGAGTGGCACAGGTGGGTTTCAGTGCCACAGCTTCCTGCTGGAATTTCCCAGGTGTTTGGTCAGCTCCTGGTGACAGCTGAAGCCTTTCAGCCCCTCCTGCAGCTCACAATGCCCAGCCTGAGTGGAAAGAGGAGAAGCAACTCCCAAAAATTGCAGCTCTGAGCCTCCCTGCCAGCTCGGGGCAAGGGCAGGAGCTGAAGAGGCTCAGAGGAAGGGACAGGGGAGGAGCAGGTGGGCAGGAAATGCTTTTGGCAAGGAGGAAAAGAGCAGAATAATGGAATTTTTCTGTGCTTTCTTTTTGGGTTGTTTTTATTTCAGATGGGAACTGAAACCTGGGCATACCCCTGGAGGAGCTTTCCCAGTGGTGCCAACATCACTGGAGATGTTCTACCATTAAAATGATCATTATTGATCTACTGAATCAAACACACCTTTGCCTCAAGCCTGGCTGGAGCACCAAACTTCCCTTCATGAGGCTGCTGCTGGAATGGCAGAACTCCACCAAAACCCCTCAAACAGGGGGTTCTAACCCATTAACTCCACCAAAAACCCATTTAAACAGGGGGTTTTAACCCATTAACTCCACCAAAAACCCATTTAAACAGGGGGTTTTAACCCATTAACTCACCAACCCTCAAACGGTACCATTCTCCCAACCCCAACAGGGGGTTTTAACCCATTAACTCCACCAAAAACCCCTCAAACAGGGGGTTCTAACCCCATAACTCCACCAAAAACCCCTCAAACAGGGGGTTTTAACCCATTAACTCCACCAAAAACCCATTTAAACAGGGGTTTTTAATCCATTAACTCCACCAAAAACCCATCAAACAGGGGGTTTTAACCCCATAACTCCACCAAAACCCCTCAAACAGGGGGTTCTAACCATAACTCCACCAAAAACCCTCAACGGGGTTCTAACCCCATAACTCCACCAAAACCCCTCAAACAGGGGGTTTTAACCCATTAACTCCACCAAAAACCCATTTAAACAGGGGTTTTTAATCCATTAACTCCACCAAAAACCCATCAAACAGGGGGTTTTAACCCCATAACTCCACCAAAACCCCTCAAACAGGGGGTTTTAACCCATTAACTCCACCAAACCCCTTAAACAGGAGGTTTTAACCCCATTACTCCACAAACACTCTGTAACAGGGGGTCTTAACCCCTTAATTCCACCAAAAACCCTTTAAAATGGAGATTTTAACCCCATAACTCCACCAAACCCCTCAAACAGGGGGTTTTAACCCATTAACTCCACCAAAACCCTTCAAATAGGGGGTTTTAACCCCTTAACTCCACCAAACCCCTTAAAATTGAAGTTTTAACCTCTTAATTCCACCAAACCCCTTAAATTTGAGGTTTTAACCCCTTAATTCCACTAAACCCTCAAACAGGAGGTTCCAAAGGGCTCACCCAAGAGTTTTAACCCCTTAATTCCACCAAACCCTCAAACAGGAGGTTCCAAAGGGCTCGCCCAAGAGTGAGGATCAGCTGGATCAACACCATCCAGAAAGAAAAACCACCTGGCCCATCTCTAGAGGGGTTAAACCCCACAAGGAAGGGGATTTCCTGATGCTGTGGGTCTGTCTGGTTCGTGCAGGAGCTGGAGGGGCCAGTGGTGGCCAGCTCTGTGCCAGGGCTGGCCAGTGAGCTGTGCTCAGTGGAACACTGGCCACGATTCTCATGCAAATGGCCCAGGCTGCAAGAACAGATGTGAGACGTTTGTTTCTGTTCTTGCTGGCTGGAAAAGAAATAATGCAACTGGAATGGGGTTAAAAAGGGGGCCAAGCAGGGTGTGGGGGAGAAAGTTTACAACAATGGCTTCTCCCTTGGTGGCCCAAAGTGGTGGAGTTTATGTCAGGCTGTGCCAAATTCCCATCTCGGAGTGAACTGGACCAGCCCAGTCAGGCTTTGAGGTAGGGGCAACACACAAATATTATAAATACAGGGAAGTGTGGAAGCTGTGTCATGTCCAGTGTGGAGCCATCCATCATCCCCTTCCCGTCCTCAGTTTATAAAGTGGTTTTTGGTGGTGCTTAGGCAGTTTACACCAGCTGTGTGGACGGGCTGGAAAAGCTGACTGCATGCTCCAAGCATGTCGTGTCTGCTCTTGGGGAGCAGCAGTGAGGAGGTGCCCCGGCAGGTTTTGTTGATATTAGCAGCCAGAAAGAAGCAAAATCCATTGAGGCAAAGAGGCAGGAAAGCAGAGCTGGCCTGATGGCACCCTGAGGGGGTGCCCACCACCTCCCTCTCCACTGCATTGCTCAGGCTGAGGAGAAAAAACCCCAGGGTGACACAGAGTGTGGTGATGCTCATCCTCTCTGGGGTGCTCTCCACCATGGAGTTGTAGTCACTGGGATGCCCATTCAGAAATAAATGTGTTTTAAATGAGGGTGAGGCTTTTTTTCTGTGAATATCCAGGCAGAGCAAGCCCTGAAGAAGCAGAGCCCTCAGTGAGAAGATGCCTGACGTGCTCAGAGCTCACACAGTGCCCCCACACCAAACTCACACCCACACCTCTGCCTGGGCTCCTGAGAGCTTTGGAACACCCAGATTCACACAGAGACAGCAGCACCCCTTGGCAGCACGCATCCTGAGCTGCCCCTGCCCCTCCTGTGCCCACGTGGGTGCCTCTGAGCTGGGACACGAGCTCAGACAGCCAAGGGGAACCTCAAAGCTGAGGGGTCCCACCTGCAGCAGTGCCTGAGCCCTGCCACCACACTCCTGAGAGCTCCCAGGAGGGAGAGAAAGGCTCCTGGGTGAATGTGGAGGCCAGGGAAGGAGCAGAGAAGGTGGGAAGGGGCAGGGATGGCTGGGGTGGGGCAGGGGCCAAGGCCCTGAATCACAGAATCACACAATGAACTGGGCTGGAGCAGATCTCTGAGATCATCAAGGCCAAGCCCTGACCTACCTCACACCTCCTCATCAGCTAAACCAGGGCACTGAGGGCCACATCCAGGCTTTCTTAACACATCCAGGGGTGGGGACTCCACCCCTCCCTGGGCAGACAATGCCAGTGCCCAGTCACTCTTCCAGGGAAGAATTTTGTTCTGACAGCCAACCTAAACTTCCCCTGGCTCAGCTGAGGACCGTGTCCTCTGAAGAGACACCTCTGATACCAGCTCTGAGTAACCTGTACCCCTGCTGGGCTCTCTGTACAAATCAGAACTGGGACAGCACTGCTGGGAACGTGCCTTGAGCTGGTTTATTTTCCAGCATCAGTCTCATTCCATGGTTATGACAATGAGAAGATGCCAGCAGCTCACATCCCAGACTAAGAATTCAATGTTACAACTTACTTAATAAGTTTTTTGAGCAATCACACAAAGCAAAAGCACATTGTCAGTAGTTCCATCCAACCACTGCAAGCACAGGTAGCTTTGGTTAAACAATGCTGGCTTATTTCAAATACAATACCTGCTTGTGAGCCTTAAACACAATGCACAGAGCTCCAGTATTAACTTAGAACTCCCTCATATCTCACTAGATGAACTTTTCTGCAGCTCAGGGAGTTATTCCAGACAAGTGTTCATACACAGACCATTGTTCTATTTGTCCTTACTTTTCTATTTTTACATAATTTTCCTGCTGACCAATCTCATGGCTCCTGCACAGCTCTAACCACAGCTCTGCTCTCTCTGAGGCCTTTTGCAGCTTTCCCAAAACCCTCTGATTTTATGGATTCCCTCAACCTGTCCTGCTCCCAGCCCTCCCTGCATGGAGGAGGTGACCACATCCCACCGAGGCAGGGTGGGAGCACCTGTGCAGCCCCCCCAGCCCCACCCCAGGGAGGCTCTGTTTGTGCTCTGGCAAGCACTGAAGGTGTTTGGAAGCAGCCAAGGCTGATGGTGCAGCTCACTCATTACACACTCACGGCATGCTGAACATGCAAATGAGGCCTCAATTAGCGCTCCCAGCTGAGAAATGCTCAGTCCTGGGACTGCCTCCAGCCCCTGGGGCACGCTGGATGTGGCTCTCAGGGTCACACCTTGCTGTGGTTGTGTCCAGACCCCCTCCTAGAGGGGCAGTGGGCTTTCACACAGGTTGGTGTGCAGTGAATCCTGGCAGATGGGTGAGGGTGCCCTGCCAAACCCCCCACAGGGCAGCTCTCCCCTCCCTGGGGTCTTTAGGTGTGTTCAGCGTGGCCCTTGCCCCTGTTCAGCCATCCTCAGCCTCAGTGAGCTCTGCTGGAGCCCCCCAGAAGCAGGGGCTGACGAGGGTGGGGTGCTCAGAGCACAAGATCCAGCCCAAACCCCTCAGGGTGATGCCAGAAGGCCAAATTTCCCATACAAGGCAGGAACGTGCATCTCTTGTTCCCCCTTCCAGCAAGAACTGAGGCTGTGCTGCTGCTCTGCTTCCTTTTAAAGCCCAGAGCTGTCACAGCCCAGCAGGGGCAGCAGCAGGGCCACAGGGAGGGGGCACCCAGGGTTTTCCAGCTCTCTCACCCTGAATTGCAATTGTGGGGTGCCCCAATGAAGGCAGGAATGATGGATCTGACTCCATGTGCTCAGAAGGCTGATTTATTATTTTATGGTACTCTATTATATTAAAGAATGCTGTACTAAACTTTACTAAAGAATACAGACAGGATACAGACAGAAGGCTAGAAAGATAATAATGAAAACTCCTGACTCTCTGCAGAGCCCTGACACAGCCTGGCCCTGACTGGCCAAAGAGTGAAAACAACTCCCAGCAGAATGCAATGGAACAATCACCTGTGGGTGAACAATCCCCAAACACATTCCACATCAGCACAGCACAGGAGAAGCAAATGAGATCAGAATTGTTTTCCTTTTTCTCTGAGGCTTTTCAGCTTCCCAGGAGAAGAATCCTGAGCAAAGGGATTTTTCCAGAGAATGTGAATGCCACACTGGGCTGTGCTGGGGGGACACCACTGCCCCTCTCTCTGTGCCCACCCCACACCTTTGGTGTTTTCTGGCTGTTAAAATGCCCCAGGAGCTCTGTGGAGCTCTGTTGCTGGGCCAGTTGTTTCCAGCTGTGGTTTTACCCTTCCTGAGGGGAGTGGGGTGTCCCACAGGGATTGGATGAAAAGAGCAAGGCACGAGCACCTCCACATTCAACCTCCACCTGCCCCACTGCTGCACAAAGGGCAGATTACCCCTAAAACCTGCTGGGAAGGGGTTTACACCCAGGCCATCATTGGTGCATCCCTGGCTGGCTTTTCCCAGCCTTTTGGAAGCCTGATTCAGCCCTCAGTGCTCTCCAGGCATGGCCTGATACCCAATTAAGTCCATTTAAAGACTGCCCTTAACTTCAGGGCTGCTTGGTTGAGGCTCTACAGAGAGAAAAAGCATTTTGTGGAGGAACAAAGGGAAGCTGGGAGTGAGCAGCTCTCAGCCCCATGCAGGGCACACCTTTCCCCCAGTCCAGTTGTTGGGGTCATTTTTTCCAGCTGGAATGTCCATCCTGGACTGGGGAGACCTTACCAAGGATGTATCTTCATCCAAGCCAACCCCAGGCCACAAAACACACCACTTTCCCCAAAAGCATTTCTAACAGAACCAAAACCTTTCATCAGCAGTTAGTAGCCAGCCTTCCCTGTGTGTTTAATGAAGAACCATAAATGCAGATTTAGAGTTTAATTTTCCTTGTACTGTTTTCATTGCCTGACTTAGGTTTTTTGGGATTTTTTTTTGTTTTGTTTTTTGGTTTTTTTTTGTTTTTTTTGTTTTTTTTTTTTTAATGGAGAATAATATTAAAAAGCACAAAAGGCCTGGAAGGTATTTATTGTTGTTCCAACCCACAGCCACTCACAAGTGTATCAAACCCAGCACAAGGAAACACGCCGAGCACAAATAAAAGGAGACACAAACAAAGGTAATAAAAGAGACAAGTATCTGTTTCCAAAGCACTGGAAGAGCAGCAGGAGTGTAACTACTTCATGTTCCAGATAATATAGCTGTCTGGAGTGATCCTCAGGAAGCTCCAGCAGGCAGCACTTTATAGGTTCCCCTTGGGGAGCTCCTGTCAATGTCTGCCTGCAGTGGCTGAGGGAACATCCCAGGCTGCCAGCCCCACAACAACCCCACAGCCTGGGGTGTCCAGGGCACCCCCAGCACCCTGTGGGTGTGCATTCACACCTTGCCAGGATATTCAGCAGCCTCCCAGTCTGACATTGTCTATTTTCACTGGATGAAGGAAAGAGAGGAGAGTTTGGCTACCAGAAGGCCACTGAAAGCAGCACCATCAGCATGGATGGGGAGTGTTGGACTCTTGCAGCTGATTGTTTCTGAGCAGGGAGCATTTCTGAAATGCCATCTGAAGGGGATGGAGCTGGGGCAGGGGGAGGGATGGAGATGGGGCAGGGGGAGGGGATGGAGATGGGGCAGGTGGAGGGGATGGAGCTGGGGCAGGTGGAGGGGATGGAGCTGGGGCAGGTGGAGGGGATGGAGCTGGGGCAGGTGGAGGGGATGGAGCTGGGGCAGGGGGAGGGGATGGAGCTGGGGCAGGTGGAGGAGAAGGAGCTGGGGCAGGGGGAGGGATGGAGCTGGGGCAGGGGGAGGGGATGGAGCTGGGGCAGGGGGAGGGATGGAGCTGGGGCGGGGGAGGGGATGGAGATGGGGCAGGTGGAGGGGATGGAGATGGGGCAGGTGGAGGGGATGGAGCTGGGGCAGGGGAGGAGAAGGAGCTGGGGCAGGTGGAAGGGATGGAGATGGGGCAGGTGGAGGGGATGGAGCTGGGGCAGGTGGAAGGGATGGAGCTGGGACAGGGGGAGGGGATGGAGCTGGGGCAGGGAGAGGGGATGGAGCTGGGGCAGGGGGAGGGGATGGAGATGGGGCAGGGAGAGGGGATGGAGCTGGGGCAGGGGGAGGGGATGGAGATGGGGCAGGTGGAGGGGATGGAGCTGGGGCAGGGGGAGGAGAAGGAGCTGGGGCAGGTGGAAGGGATGGAGCTGGGGCAGGGAGAGGGGATGGAGCTGGGACAGGGGGAGGGGATGGAGCTGGGGCAGGGAGAGGGGGATGGAGCTGGGACAGGGGGAGGGGATGGAGCTGGGGCAGGGAGAGGGGATGGAGCTGGGACAGGGGGAGGGGATGGAGCTGGGGCAGGTGGAGGGGATGGAGCTGGGGCAGGTGGAAGGGATGGAGCTGGGACAGGGGGAGGGGATGGAGCTGGGGCAGGGAGAGGGGATGGAGCTGGGACAGGGGAGGGATGGAGCTGGGGCAGGTGGAGGGGATGGAGCTGGGGCAGGTGGAGGGGATGGAGATGGGGCAGGGGGAGGGGATGGAGCTGGGGCAGGTGGAGGGGATGGAGCTGGGGCAGGTGGAGGGGATGGAGCTGGGGCAGGGGGAGGGATGGAGCTGGGGCAGGGGGAGGGGATGGAGCTGTTTGCAGCCATGCAGTGCACAGGGGGTTCCAGCAGAGAGCTGAGGAGCCGTGGGGGCTGCAGACCCATCACCTCCTCTCTCCAGATGCCCAAACTGCACTGTGACAGATCCAGAGGGGTAAAACACCAGCACCAGGGCAGCACAGGCCATCTCAGGATGTGCTGGGTTATTCTAGGAGTGGTTTTCCAGGGTGGGAGCTGCTGATGCATGAGCCCTGGGGTGTGAGAGGTTGTTTCAGGTGTGAGGCTCCCCTGTGTGTGGCTTTGTGCTCAGCACAGTGTCCCCACCCCTGCTCCTGGCCTGGCTCCCAGGCTGGCAATCCATTGTTCCCCACAGCCCAGTGTCACATTCACATTTTCTGGAAAAATCCCTTCACCCAGGATTTTTTTCCTGGGAAGCTGAGAAGTCTCAGAGAAAAAGGAAAACAATTCTTATCTCATTTTCTTCTCCTGTGCTGTGCCCATGTGGAATGTGTTTGGGGATTGTTCACCCACAGGTGATTGTTCCAGTGCATTCTGCTGGGAGTTGTTTTCACTCTTTGGCCAGTCAGGGCCAGGCTGTGTCAGGGCTCTGCAGAGAGTCAGGAGTTCTCATTATTATCTTTCTAGCCTTCTGTCTGTATCCTTGCTGTATTCTTTAGTAAAGTTTAGTACAGCATTCTTTAATAGAATATATTATAATAATAAATCAGCCTGCTGAGAGCATGGAGTCACATCCATCATTCCTCCCTGCCACGGGGCACCCTGCAAATCCAACAGCCCAGGAGGGGTGGATGTCATTCCAGCCACCACAGAATGACAGGATGCCTTTTCCCTTGGGGTAAAAGCCAAACTGTGACCCAGGCTCAGCACCCAGCTCCCCCAGTGCAGCACCCAGAGCCCTCAGAGCAGCACCCAGCTCCCATCCCCAGCAGCTCCAGACCTTCCCACCCAGCAGAGCTCCTCAGGCTCCCAGCCCTCTGCAGCAGAGCAGCTCCCAGCAGTGCCCCTGCAGCCAGTCTGTGCCAGCCTGTTTGCCGCTGCTCAGCCCCAGAGAGTCCTTCCCCCTCTGCTGATGGAGGAAACGAGCTCTTTACCTGCTCCTGCCGTGGCTCTGAGGCCAATTCAGTCTCCTCCTCTTTCTGGTTCTTATTAATTCATGCTCCTGATCTGAGGCCTCCCAGATGTCCCCCTGCCTCGTGCCAGCTCTCTAATCAGGTTGGCCCCATCCCAGCTGGGCAGGAGGTATCAGGAGAAAGGTGCATTCACTCTGTGCCATGGCCAGGCAGCAGGTACAGGGACATGTGGCCTCCAGCCCCTGCCAAAGCAGGACTCAGATTTCACTGGCTTTCTGCTTGCTTTTGGGCACAGGCATTGCAAATCAGACAACAGAACGAATCATTCTGTCAGGTTAAGAGAGTGCAGAGTGAAAAAAGCCTCTCAAAACTTTTCTTTTTTTTCCCTTGGTTTACATGGTGTTTCCTGGGAGTACTTTTGTCCTTCCTAAAGGAAAAAAATTATTAAAAACCAAAGCAGAATCCCATCCCTACATTTTTACTGTCTCTGGCTCAATATCTCAAGACACTTTTCCAACAAAACTACCAGGACTGGAGTTGATGACCAGGTCAGCTGTCCCATCTGCCTGGACTCTGCTGATGCTCCATGGGGTGCAGCTCCTGTTCCCAGTGCCCTCATGGCTCTGCTGCTGCCTGAGCACCCTCAGCACCTGCTGTGCCTAAGGAGGCCCTGCTGCCCCCTGTGCCCCCACAATTCCTATTTTTAATAATTGGACAGCCTTTGACTCTGCCAGGCTCAGAGCCCTGGGCCTTTGATTTTGACCCATGGAAACAATTACCAACTTTGTGTGAGGATCTGCAAGCCACGAAAGTTTAAGTAGAATGATAGTCAGCTTATCACAGAGTAAAAAATGAATTTTTGACTTTTTTAAAATGGGGCTCGGGGTCCCAAGTTAGAGGAATTTGGGCATGCCATGTCCTTCTTCTTTCTTCTTCCTAGCCTCCATCTTTTGGGTGATGGTGGCACTTTGGGATTGGTTTAAGGTAGAAGCTCACTGTCTAACACAGGTGATGGGTATTGGGAAGTTATTGTAAATAAAGTACACATAGTTTTAGTATAAAAAGCCAACAGCACCCCAAGGGCAGGGGCTGTGCCACAAACTGACCTGCCAGACAGATCTCAGCAGGGCAGAGAGAGAATGTGATAGATAAGAGAAAATAACAACCTTGAGAATGAGAACAGAAGAATCCTGACTCCTTCTTTGACTGTGGGCTGGGAAAAAGAGATTTGTTCACATCTTGTGGTCACTGTGACCAAGAAAAATTCCGAGAAAAATTCCCCAAAAATCTCAGTGGCTTTGGAAGCCCCTTGGGAGTGCTGGGACCAGGGCAGCAGCCACCACTGGCAGCCCTGGGCTGGAGACATGGCAGGGCACAGCAGCAGCTCCTCCCTGGCCTCTCAGCCTGCTCCAGGGCTCTTGCCAGCAGAGCTCAGTGGCTCTCCAGAACAATGCCTGTCCCTACAATCTAAAAGCAAAAAGTCCTTGAACTTTCTGTCCGATTTCAAGGGGGGGAAAGCCCAGGAGATTATTGGGATCAATAGAGGATTTGGGTAGAACAGGAGCTGTCATTGCCTCCTCCCTCTCCCCTGGCTCTCAGATCCTTGGCCACTGCTGGCCTGTCCCCATTAGCCATTGTTCCTATTCATTTTAGATGAAGGGGCTTTTGTTGTTGGAGCCGATGTGGGGTCACATCACCCCTCGGTTATCAATCTGTTTCACTCTGCTCTGTCCCATACTCCATCTCCCCAGCACAAAGGGATGTTTTCTTCAGCAGCAGCTTCCTGACAGGCAGGAGTTCCCTTTCCCTTCAGACCTTATAATCACTTGTTAAGTTGCACTAGCCCCGGGCTCCCGGGCCCTTTTCCACCCCAGTCCCAGTTTAACCCCTGATCCCATCTGTGCTACGGGTCACTGGGAAAGGGGAGAAAATACAGCAATCCCAGGGGGGCTGGCACGGGCTGTGCATGCTCAAAGCATCTGAGGGGCAAACCTTCCCCTTTCCCAGCCCTGTGGAAGCACCTGGAAACATCAGTTGGTGGAAGCAAAGCCTTCAGCTCTGGTTGGCCAAGGGGCAGAAGGTTTTGGTTGCTCCTCAAGTGCCAAAGGTCTCTCCTGGTAAGCAGGTGAGGTTCTGCAGTGAAGGGCATCCCAAATCAGCCCATTTGGAGGAGGATGCCTTGCTGCTGAAAGGAGCATTTTGGCACCAGCCATGCCAGGAGAGGAGCCCCACTCACCCTCAACACCCCAAAATGACTGGAGCAGGGTGGGGGCATGCCTGGGGGGAGGCAGGAGTGCAGCCAGCAATAAAATAAATGAATAAATAAATAAATAAACTGCTAATAAAAGTTTAAAAAATAATAATAAAACTGTAAATAGATAAAAGGAGGAAGGAACAGGGCAAAGTAAGGAGCAAGTGCAAACGGGAGCACAGAGGAGAGGGAGCCTGCCAGCAGCATCCCACGCCAGCAGCAGGATTGGTGCCAGGGAGCTGTGAGTCACAGCCATGGGGCACAGCCCTGGGGGTGGCCACGGTCCCCTCCACCCTGCCAGCACTCTGGGGACACTGACCAGTGCCCATGGGGCCAGCACAGGGTGCAGAGCTGCCCTGGGATCCCCACCAGGGACCCCAGCACCTTCTGCTGCCAGGCTGGGTCTGTGGTGGGTGTAATGAAAGGCTCTGAGATGGGCAGACAGAAATTTAGGGGGCAGAGAAAGAGGCTGCTCTGAAAATGGTAACTCAGTGGTGCAAGGGGGCTGAGTCAAATGGAAAGCAACTTTTGCTGCAAGCTGTAAGTTGTTAAAAGCCCTGAAGTTATCCCTGAGAAGGGTTATTTTTGCAGCAGGGCTAAAAGAGATAAGAGGAGTAAGTTCTCAGCGCTCGATGTCATGATCTCAGCCACATAATTTTTCTGGCTTTATAGTACACTGTTCATCAAATGGTCTCTGTAGCAAGAAAAACTCATCCAGAAATAAGGTCCAAACCAGTCTGCTGCTCATAAAGAAACTCAGATTTGCAGCTGTACTAACAGAGTCCACAGCAATTGGGGTGGAACTATTTCCCTGTATTGCCCTTTCTAAAGCATTAAGACACCTTCCTTCTTGGAGAGCTGTTCCTGGCTGCAGAATTACTGGTGCCTTCAGCCCCAGGAGGCAGAAACCATGAGTCAGGGTCTGTAAAAATATCACAAGTTTGCCTTAAATATCGTAGGGCTCTTTTAAATATAGATATATTTAGCTTATTGCTTTCTAGACACTGAAACTTTTTATTCAGGCTCTGGTCATATTTTCCCTAGTCAGCTAGTGACTCTTTAAAGGAAAGCTGAGATTCACACAAATATTTCCAGGAAAAATGCTGCAAACATAAGTCTTGCAAGGCAATCCCAGCAGATACATGCTCTAAGCTCTTTCACACCTATTTCACTTTTCTCCTTTTCTCCATCTGAAACGACCTTTTTGTTTTGTTTTGTTTTTTTTTTTTTCAAACAGAAAGTGTAGCACTGTTCTAAGTGTCTAGGTAAAAAAGTATCATAATGAGAATAACAAGAAGTGAAACCACTTTTACCCTTCTGCAGGGCCCAGTCCAAAGCCCATTGATGTCAGCAAAGTCTTTTCATTGACTTCAATGAGCTGGATCAGAGCACAGATTTATAAAGGAATTTGGGTTCCCAATGATGTAAGCAGTTGCCCAGAGGTGTTGGTGGCCTAACCTGCTTACAGCATTTTGTAAATCTGTTTATATATTGGAGCACTGAAATACCTGAAACACTACAGCATTTTGAAGTCACCCAGCACACCAAAATCTAGTAGAGTAATAATTCACTGCAAATAGCATTTGTTATTAATTTTGGTCTGTTTACTATTTGGAAACACATTTTTATTAGCCAGCCAGCTCTGCAGATGGCTGATTATAATTCAGTGCAATTTTTCTCCCCTCTTTTCATTGCATAATTTGTGGATACACCAGCTTTATTTCCAAGTAGTTGAAGTTTAAGTCCTCGGCTAGGTCCACAGCAAACAGGAGGAAAAAAAAAAGACCTAAGTCAAGTGTTTCATGTGCGAGTTTGTTTGAAAATTCTATAATCTATGACAAACATTTCAAATTAAGAGGGCATTCCCACAGGCAATGAAATAACGAAGCCCTTAGAATCAGGCAGCCGAGCCACGAAGCTGAGAGCTATTTCCACATTTTATGTACTCTCAAAGGAGAAGAGCAAATTCCAAGAGCAATATCGTGTTGCTTTTGTAGATATTTCTTACCAACCGTGGGCCAGATTCTGCAGCCAGCCTAGGGGCAGCTTGTGCAAATTAGGGGGGAAAAGCCTGATTTTGGGTGTTTCTGTGCAGTGTTCAGTACGGAGCTCGGTGGAACTGTTGGTTGTGATACCGTGAGTGTGTTTTTAACCCGTCTGTGGCTTTGCTGAGCTTTAGGGGGACTGTTCTTCCGTGCAAAGGTATTTGTGTCTGTCAGAGCGGATTAGTGGGCACATCAGGAGTTTGTTCTCAGGTCCGGAGGGATGCAGGGGGGGTTAGCTCAAAATCTGAGTGGCCGAACAGGCAGGTGGACAGCGCGGTCAGCCAAACGCCAGGGTCTCATCGCACCGCACGTTCTGGACAGAAAAGTCCTGCGGGGTTCGGCTGCCAAAAGACGCTGCCGTGGGCAGCAAGATGTCCCCGTCAGCACCGAGGGGAAAACTAGCAAAGAGTTCCCAGCTTTCCTCCCTGCCCCGCGGGATACACTCAGGGCATCCCTGCACCCTCCGCGACAGCTTCTGGGGCACCCCCGCACCTCCCGGCGCAGCCTCCGGGGCATCCCTGCACCCGTCCGCCTCCGGAACAGCCTCCGGGGCATCCCTGCCTCCGGAGCAGCCTCCGGGCCACGCACGCATCCCCCGGCACGGCCTCCCGCGGGGTTCCCGAATCCCCCGGAGCATCCCCGCATCCTCCGGCACAGCCTCCCAGACACCCCCGCTGCCCCCTAAAGGGCTCAGGAGCGGCTTCCCAGCGGGTCCGCCCGCTCCGGGGGCGGCTTTGCCCCCCGCCCCCGCCGCGCCATTGGCCCCGCCGCCGGCAGCGCTCCGCCCCGCTCCCGGTGATGCCTCGGCCGAAGTTTTCCGCGGCGGGCTCCGCACGTGGGAGCCCCTGGTCGAGCCCCGCCACTGCATCCCCGCCGAGCCCGCCGAAGCGGCAGCGGCTCCCCCAGGCCAGCCCCGCCGTCCCCCGCGGGGGATGCCGCCCTGAAGCGCCGCCGAGGCGGGGTCCCCGCGCCGGGGATGCGGCAGCGCGCAGCCCCCCGGCCCCGCGGAGCGCAGCGCGGAGGGGCCGCGCCGGGGGGCGGCCGCGGAGCAGGAGCATGGCCCGGGCGCCCCGCCGCCCTCTCGGGGTAGCATGGCCGTGAGCGCGGCGGCCGCCCCCGCCGCCGAGCCGCTGCCCCGCAGCATCTTCAAGAAGTTCCTGGTGATGCTCTGCTCCCTGCTCATGTCCCTCTACGTCTTCTACTGCCTGGCTGACCGCTGCCAGACGCTGCCCGGACCCATCATCGCCGCCGGCGCCGCGTCGGAGGAGGACGAGGGCGGCGGCGGCGAGTTCCTGGGCGGCTCGGCCGAGCTGCCCCCCTGGCAGGCGGCGGCGGCGCGGCGCAAGCGGCTCCTGCAGCGGCTGAAGCAGCGGCGGCGGCGGCAGGAGGCGGCGCCGGGCTCCGAGGTGCCGGCCGGGGGCGGCGGGAGCCGAGGTGCCGGCGGCTCGGGCGGCGGGGCGGGCACGGCCGGCACCCTGGCTCTGCTGCTGGGCGAGGGCAGCAAGCGGCTGCCGCAGGCCATCATCATCGGCGTCAAGAAGGGGGGGACGCGGGCGCTGCTGGAGTTCCTGCGGGTGCACCCCGACGTGCGCGCCGTCGGTGCCGAGCCCCACTTCTTCGACCGCAACTACGAGCGGGGACTCGCCTGGTACAGGTACGGCACGGGCGGCGGGACGCGGCCGGGGATAGGGATGGGGATGGGGATGGGGATGGGGATGCAGCCGTGGCCGAGCCGCCAGTGCCCCCCGCTGGCCGCCGCTCCCGGCAGCTCCGTCCTCGTTCCCAAACCACCGCCGAGCCTTTCCTCAGCCCCGTGCTCGTTCCTCATTTCATCGAGCACTCTTCCCCCCAGCCCTTCGCTCCATCCGTTCTTCCGTCCCTGCTCCCAAATCCTCCAGCCCTCCTTTCCCGGCTGTTCCCATTCTGGAGTGCCCCAGGACACTCCTGTCCCCCAGCGTTCCCGGGGTCTCTCCGGCACTCCCCGCTGCAGCCCCGCTCTTGCCTGCTCCCAAATCCTCCAGCCATCCTGTCTCCTCATCCCCCTCTTGTCTGTCCCCATTCCTTCGTGCCCCAGGACCCTCCTGTCTCCGCATCCCTGTCCCGGCTGTCCCCATTCCGGAGTGCCCCAGGACCCTCCTGTCTCCGCATCCCTGTCCGGGCTGTCCCCATTCCAGAGTGCCCCAGGACCCTCCTGTCCCCTCATCCCTGTCCCGGCTGTCCCCATTCCAGAATGACCCAGGACCCTCCTGTCCCCTCATCCCTGTCCCGGCTGTCCCCATTCCAGAATGACCCAGGACCCTCCTGTCCCCACATCCCTCTCCCGGCTGTCCCCATTCCAGAGTGCCCCAGGACCCTCCTGTCCCCGCATCCCTGTCCGGGCTGTCCCCATTCCAGAATGACCCAGGACCCTCCTGTCCCCTCATCCCTGTCCCGGCTGTCCCCATTCCTGCGTGCCCCAGGACCCTCCTGTCCCCTCATCCCCCTCCCGGGCTGTCCCCATTCCTGCGTGCCCCAGGACCCTCCTGTCCCCCGGCGCTCCCGGGATCTGCTGCCCGCGGGGTCCGTGACACGCACAGAGGGAGAAGCGGTGGGTGCCCCGCTGGCCTGAGCGCTGCGCGGGGATGCTGAGGCACAGCTAAACCCTGCCACGGGAAGCAAAGCCCCTCAACATCTTTATACTCCCGCAGCTCTTTGCAAAACCTGTGGCTGACCGCTGACTCTCAGCCGAGCCCCGGCTGCCTCCCCATCGCCTCTCGCAGCTCCCAGCCCAGCGCTGCAGCCGCCAGAAGCCTGTAGTCAGTGTGGACTGCTTTTCCTGTAGTTAATGTGGACAAAACCCCCTTATTTCCCACCTAAATGTTTCAGCATCCCACTAGTGACTAACCAAAACTGTTACTTCCAGGAGCATACCCCACATGCTCACCTTGCCTTTGAAATACTAGCAACGGGTTGATCGGGTGGTTCTTCCAATGAATTAGTGTTTTGTTAAACAAGCCAGTAAACGTTAATGCCGAGAGGGTTCTCACTGAAGCTGTTCAGGTCTTTTTTTGTTGGTTTTGTGTGTTTTAAAGTTCGTAGAGGAGCGTCCTGCCGGCAGATTCCCATAGGAGGGCTTGGTTCGGGTGTGAGTGAAACTGATGTCTCCCGAAGTGTGTCTTGTGTTTGTGGCTTTCTTGAATGAACAAGCAAACAGGAGAGGATTTGGGTACCCCTGGAGTTTGTTTTACCTTCGCATAAAGCCCGGCTATTAGCAGAGAGAAGAGGATTTTGGCTCAGCTTGTGGTGACAGTATTGAAATGTGGAGTAGGGTAGTACTGGCAGTCCGAGTGTTTATGTAAAAGTCTTAACACGTGGAAGGGATGAGCTTCCTTGTGTATCTGCCAGTGTCAGAAACACGCTGGGTTCCTGCAGCCTGTGAAGTGTGGCTTCTCTTGAGAAGAAAGATTTCCTTTTGTGTGGGCTGAAGCTGTCTACAAAATTGTATTTTTAGTCTGTGCTTATCCAATTTCCACATGCTGACCCTGTAGCAGAAAGGAAACGTTAAAAATGAATCTGAAAAAACCTCAAGAACTCTAATCAAGTCTTGACTTTGAAAAATAAACACATGGCTGTGGGGTGGCATCTACTGAAATTTATGGTGGATATGCAGAAAAGCTCATTTATCAAAGATGCTCTGGAAGCTTTGAGGAGCAGATGGCGGTGGGATAGACCTGCTTCTGGAAGCAGTCCCTGAGCAAGGAGTGCAGACCTAGACAGAGGAGGAGCCACAGGCATTCAGTGCAGCCCTTGGTGTCGGGGATATAATTTTCCAGAGGTTTGGTCTTGATCTTGCAGCTCTTTTTCCCTGGCCGTGCTGCCCCGTGCGCTGTTTGTGTAATCATTATGTTTTAGCAGTTGGCACATGAGCTCTCCCTTTAATTGCTGCAGTTTGTTTGTTCTGGTATTTGATGTGCTGAGTTGAGTTTCATCTTTTTTTTTTTTTTTTTTTTTGTTTTATTAGCTCTGTGGAGGCTGAGGTACAGTGAATTCTTTGTGTGGGATTATTCCTTTGAGACCTAATCTTGCTGGCTTTGCTTGTGTGAGTAATCTTTGCTAACACAGGATGGCAGAGCCGCGGTGCCAGCACGCTGGTCACCGCTCACAAATGCTCATTTACAAACCTACCTGTCTCTCTGCAGGCTTTGTTGTGGTCTTTGATGAGGGTTCGGGGCTGGGGAAATGGCCAGATGTTTGCCAGAGGTCCCCATTCCTTATCTTTGGTATCAGAGGCTTAGGTTTCATGTGTGCTGCTGTTTCCCAGCAGTCAGACTAAACAGGTTTAGGGTCATTACAAGGTATAAACACTCGGGTTTGTTTTCAGTGCCCCAGGAAGCCAGCACAGGCAGGCAGTGCCCAGGGAACAAAAAGCTGGTGGCTGTTGCAGAGACTGAAGAGGCAGCCAGCCCGTGTAGCTGATGCTGCTGTCACAGGGACAGGGTGGCTCTGGGGTTTCGGCCGTGAGGAGAGAGAGCCCTGATTTTCCCTGGGAATACCAGAGCTGCTCCCCTAGCAGCCCCTGTGAGCAGGGGGAAGGGCTGAGCTGTGGCTGCAGCAGCGGGTGATGCTCCTGGAGCAGCCAGCCAGGTGTACCTGTGAGCCTTGGTGACATGCAGGTCACCTGCTGGGGTGCATGGAAACATCAGCCAGGAAACAAACGGAGTGACAGCAGAGCTCCTGCAGCCCCTGGTCCCCTGGAGAAGCTGACTTGGTAAAAACCATCCGTGGGATTTCCTTTGGTGAGTGTGACACCTCCGTGTGGGCTGAATGTCAAGGGCAGCTGTGTGCCCAAAGGAGCTTTTTCTGGTTTGGGTTTGAGTCCCCTCATCCAGTGGGGACAAAAGGAGGGAGGGGGCAGCCCACAATGCTGGCATTGACTTGAGTGCTGAGCTTGCTGCTGCAGCCCTGAACAAGGCTATTGAGCCAGCAGAGTTCAATAGCAGGTGAGCACGGGCTTTAATAGAGTTCAACTGCCAACCCCCACCCCAAAACGGCTGCACAGCCTGGGGAAAACTCCCAAGAACAGGGGCTGAGCCAGGCATGTGGAAAAAAAAAAAGCCTGGATTAAAAGGGAATATCTGTGTTTGCGGGTGATACTGTGAATGTGGCTCCTTCCCTCTGATCTTTTGTTAGTCTGCACTGATCGAGCTGCCTGTTGGAATGCCATTATACTGTCACTCAGCCCAGCAACATTTATTTCAAATGTTTTAATCTCCCTGCCTCTGAAGCACCAATGCCACTTTCACTAGAGTGAAGCCAAGTTAATGTCATTAGATTACATCTGACGCAGGGGAAGATGAAAGATAATTCAAAGTTACTCCGTCAGGTTGGGAGTTTAAATATCTCTCCTCCTCGATGCTTCCAGAGCTATGGAGTTCTGGCTCCTAATTAATGTCCTCTAGGGATTTTTTTTCCCAGGTTTTTGTGTTAGTTTTTTTTTTTTTTTTTTTTTTTGCTTCTTTGTAATCTAGGCAATGATATTTCTG
This sequence comes from Serinus canaria, assembly GCF_022539315.1. Classification (NCBI taxonomy): domain Eukaryota; kingdom Metazoa; phylum Chordata; class Aves; order Passeriformes; family Fringillidae; genus Serinus; species Serinus canaria. Next base: position 9,284,548 of record NC_066331.1, on the reverse strand, counting down.
AGTCAAAGGGAACAGAGAACATCTCAGGTGCTGAAGAGATCTGAGATGGAGAAAAAGAGGATTTTTGGGAGGGGAGATGCTCCCAGCAGGAACAGAGAATATCTCAGATGCTGAAGAGGTCTGAGATGGAGAAAAAGAGGATTTTTGGGAGGGGAGATGCTCCCAGCAGCTGTGAGCAGCTGCATCCCACCTGGAGCTGTGTCCCATCCTCTGTGCCTGGAGCCAGGGTGAAATCAGAGCCCTGGGGATGGAGGAGTCAGGCTGCTCCTGGGACAGGGCTTTTCAGGTCTCTTCATCCAGCAGAGCATTCTGTGAGTGAATAAGTGTGGGAGGGAGGGGAGGAGTGTGTGGATGATTTTGGGGGGACATCAGGGCAGTAAATACAATGGATGGACCATGGAGCAGGACTGGGTGGCCTTCAGGAGGAAAGCCCTTGCTGCAAACCCCCCTGGGTGAGGGAGGTGCTGTAGCAGCAGCTGCCTGGCAAGGATCATCTCCCCACCTTCCTTCTGCAAGAAACACCAGCTCTCTGGCTGTGTTCAGGGCATGGCTTGTGGCATTGGACAGCAAACCAGGCTGGGGTTTCCACTCCCTGCTGCAGGTAGGAAGGGCTGGTTTAGCAGTACCTCCTTGTCCTGGGAACACCTCATCTCCCAAACACATTTGACTCACTAATAGCATCGAGCCTGAAGCAGTTTCCCTGGAAATTGCAGCCTTGGACAGCCCCATGCTGAAGAGGATCAAGGTCCTTGTTTATTTATTAGCTGTGTAATCAAACACCTCCTGAAGCGAGCTGGCAGGGCCAGGTACTGTATAAAAAGGAAACAAAAGGTGGTTGTGGCCCCAAAGTGCAGCTAATTCAGTGTAAACAGCAGATGGAGATGGGCTGAGCCTGGCACAGACATGGAGAGAGCCTGTGCTGGCTGGGTCTCCTGGGCAAGGAGTCCCTGCAGATGGAGGATGAGGAGGGTCTGTGGGTGGCTGAACCTTTCTTTGCTGGGGAAAGGAGCTGGAAGTGCTGGGGAAATCAGGACTGGAGTTGTTGAGTTTGTATAAGACACTAACTGGTGCTCATGTGTTCTGCCACTGCCTGGACTTGGATACTCCAAGGATTTCCAGCAGAGATCTGTTTGGAAGTCTGGGAGATGTGGTGGTGTGCCTCAGTTTGCCCAGGGCTAAAGGGGGAGTCAGTGCCCTGGGCTGCAGGGTGGAGGCAGCAGGGCTGTGGTGGGACAGCTCTCTGCAGCACAGACACCAGGAGTCACAGGGGTTCTGAAGGGTTAAATGCTACCCAGAGCTGCTGGCAGAGCAGCTGCAGCCTTGGCACAGCTTTGGCTGGCTGTGCCCTTGCACCCCCAGGGATGGCACTGTACAGACACTCCTTCAGAGAGCTGGGGCTGGGCTCTTTCCCCTCTTACTCCTTAAACAGACCCCAAAGGTTTTTATTGGGTTTTGGTGGTTTTTTCAAGCATTTTGTGTCTCTACACATCCCTCCTGTTTTGTGTTAATGGAGGAGTTCATATCTGGGGATTGTGTCTGTTCCTGATGATGGAGCGAGCTCTTGACTTGGCTTATTAGGAGAAGTCAACCACATTCCTATCAGAAAGCACCAAAATAAATCCTGCAGATTTTTCTGGACTCCTCTCTCCAGATGCTGTGGTCTGAACAGGGGACTGTCAGAAGTCTGCAGCCCATCCTCCTCTTCAGTCCTGCTTCACACCCCGGTCCTGGAGAGAGCAGCACCTTCCTCACCCCCCTGTGGCTCTGCCTCTGCCCGAGATGTTTGCAAACAGAGCTGCCCTGGCCCTGTCTGCTGGTGCTGAGCAATTGGGAAAACATGGCCTTGGCTGTCCAAGAAGTTGTCAGCAAAATTCTCAGAGCCAGCTCTCATGGAGAGCAGCAGAAGGCTCATAAAGAAGAGCTCATTTATGGCAAAAATTGGGATAAACTTCGGAGAAGCAGCAGATTCACCTGCTTTAGCCACTCTGGTTGGACTTTGTGAGCCTCCAGCTGTGCTCATTGCCTGTCCTGCTGCCTTGGGGGGGCTCCTGGGGCTCCTTCCCTGGAGTCTGGGAGCCAGGGCCATGCCCTGGCCACGCCATCCCCACCAGGATGTCTTCACCACAGCCCAGCTTGGATTTCACCTTTTGAAGTTTAGAATAGGAGCAGTGAGGTCTGGGGAGGGGGAAGGGAGCTGGTGCACTTCCAGAGAGTTCAGGGCAAACAAGCAGGGATCAGAAAACCTGAGAACAGCCCCCCATGAGCCCCCTGGGTGAGGCAGACACTGAAATTCCTGAGCTGCTAATGATGGTTTTCCCCTGGGGAATTCTGAGGTAACCCAAACTGCTTTCACAGGGAAACAGCAGATGCTGGAGAGGGGCATCAGGGGCAGGGTGTTGTGGCCATAAATCTTTGGAAATTCTCCTTATGTGCAGGTAGTGTGGGAGGGCAGTGAGTTAGGTCAGTTAGATTTGGGCTGCTGGGGTTGGAACTGGGCTCTGCCCCCGTGCCAAAGCCCCAGGTGGGGCAGTGGGGGTGTTCATGCAAGGCCTGGGCTCATCCCAGGGGTTGTGACAGCGTTCCTGCCTTTCTCCTGCATAGCCCACCTCCTGGGAAATTCACTTTTTTCATGGTTTGGGCTTCAACATGTTCAGCTCCACACCCACCTGAGCCCTGTGCCAGGAGCAGGAGGGTGCCCACAGCCAGGGGATAAATAGAGCTGCTCGAGGAAGTGAACTATTCCTGGCATTTCTTCCCTTGAATCATGGGATTCTGCAGCAGGAAATCTTTCAGCAGAAGAAATTGCTGGTTCCCTTCATGCATGGCAGGGCCATCCTTCTTGCTTCCTGGAAGTGAGGAGCCTCGTTATGTGCTCTTTCTCCTGCAGCACCATCTGTTGCAGGATTTGAAGATCCCTGCTCACACCCCCCAGGCTGCTGGGTATGTCTCTGGTGGGAGATGGAGGAGGAACTTTGGAAGCCTCCTGTGGTTGTTTTCCCCATGGCTGAGCAGCTGTGCCCGAGTGTCACATAAGGAAATCCCCCTGGGGTGATTCCAGGCATCTGGAGACCTTTCCTGCACCCAACTCCTGCAGCTTCAGTGGGACCTGCCTGGCTCCCAGCTCTATCCCTTGTCTCCAGGTCCCGAGCACAGCTGGTGGCTGCAAGCTGGGCTGTCAACAGCTGGATCACTTCCATCCACAGCCACCCTTCTCACATCGTCCCCTGGGGAGAGATGTTCAGGTTCAAGTGCAGCATCACCATGGGAAGCTGGCTATTTATCCAGTTAATTATTTATTTCTCTCTCCAGCGGGGTCTTTTTTTTTTTGTTGAAAATTGCAAAAAGCCAGGCTGATTTGTTCTGCCATTGCCTGTTGGAAGAGGGCTCCCTCCCATAAACCAAGCTGTCTGGGGGAGCCTTTTCTGGAGGATCACCAGATCAATAATTGTGCCTCCTGTGTTTTTCCATGTGTGGCTCTGTGTGTTCATATCTGCAGCTTTCAACTCTCAGGGTTGCATTTTTTCCTTACCATTTCACTTCTGCCTTCATCAATTTGTCTTGTGTCACGGAGCATCTTTTGTCATTAATTACACACTTTGGCACACTCTGAGCTGGACTGTTTGGGAAGCTGATTACAGAGAGAAATCCCAAGCCTTGGCTCTGTAGAAGAAGTGAGGGAACATCTGGATTTCCCATCTGGGTGGTGCTCTGTGTCCTGACTCCTCCAGCTCAGTCAGTGAGTGAAAGGCTGGAGATGTGCCCAGGAGGTGCCTTGTTGTATTTGCAGGGATGCCCTGATGAAGGAAGGAATGATGAGTCTGACTCCATCTTCTCAGAAGGTTAATTTATTATTTTTATAATACTATATTAAAAAATACTAAACTATATTATACTAAAAAATGGAAAAAGTACTTACTAGATACTAAAAAATAATAATAAAAACTCATTACTCTTTCTAGAGTCTCAACACACTAATTAATTAATTTATAAAGCAAAACAACTCACACTAAAATTTAATAAAACAATCACTTGTAAATAAACAATCACATTCCACACATAAACAAAACACAAAAAACCCAAAATAAAATAAAAATTATTTTCTTTTTCTCAGCTTCCCAGAAAAAAGAATTCTAAACAAAAAAATTTTTTAAAAACATGTAAGTACCACAGGTGTTCAGTGTGTGCTGAGCTCCCCTTGGCACCAGCCACGTCCTCCAGGCTGCTCCTCAACCTGCTGCTTGTGCTGAAAGCAGGAAAAGTTCCCCTGACACCTCTCACGAGGGCTGAGGGTGCTAATCCTCATGTCTGGGCTGACTTCCATCTCTGCTAATCCTGGTCTGTGCCCCTAAAATTGAGCTCTGCCCTTTCAGCTGGCTCCAGCTGCCTTTGTTCCCTGCCCATGGAGCTGCTCACCACAGGGCTGGGGGTGCCCTGCCTCTGACTGCTCAGAGAGGGCTGTTCTGGAAGCCAGGCTGGGTTTTTCTGCATGCAGAGCTGCGTGTCACAGCAAGGCACAAAGGGAATATTGCACAATTACCCCGTCCTCCTGCACTGCTGAACTCTGCTGGGTGAATATGAATATTTGCCCTTCGATGTTTGCCTGGCGTTCAGCATTCTTGTGCGTGTGTGGCAAAGGTTGTCACAGCCTTCATCACCTCCAAAGGAGGATAAAAACACAAAAGGGAAACCTCAGTGCCTGCAGCAAGCAGAGCACAGGCAGTGACATGCAGAGCTGGGGCTGGGGTTGACAGCTGGCACAGCCACCCCCTGAGCAGGGCTTGGGGAGCCCTGGCTTTCCGAGGTCATTCCTTGGCTCCAGCAGCCTCTGGAGGAGGTTTCAGGGGGTGCTTTCTGAGGCAGTGGCTGTCCCTCCTCCCCCTCTCATGTCTCCATCTGTCCTATCAGCAACAGGCTGGAGAGAAGCAGAATTAGAGACTTTCTCAAACAGTGTGAGAGGAAGCTGTGAAATTGGCTGCCACATTGGGAGGATTTTAGCTCAAAGAGTTTAAAAAGCACCCTGGAATTGCTTGGCAAAGAGCAGTGCACCAGGAGCTGCTCAGTGTGATGGACCAGAAGCAAAGTCCAGCTGAGGGAGCTGCCAACTCTTACCTGGGGGGACCCAGGGTCTGCTCCTGCTGCTGGCACAGGAAAGAGCTTGTGGCTCCCAGGGTGACCCAGGGAGCCTCATCTTCCCACAGCTGTTACTGCAGGGGAAACGGGGTTGGTGCTGGTTTGTGTTTGTGTTGCCCCCAGATGAGGAAGGAAGGAATGATGAATCTGACTCCATGTCCTCAGAAGCTAATTTATTTATTTTATGACACTAGAATATATTAAAGAATGCTGTACTAAACTGTACTAAAGAACACAGAAAGTACCCTTGGCTGGGGTCTCTGTACAAATCAGAACTGGGACAGCACTGCTGGGAACGTGCCTTGAGCTGGTTTATTTTCCAGCATCAGTCTCATTCCATGGGTATGGCAATGAGAAGATGCCAGCAGCTCACATCCCAGACTAAGAACTCAATGTCACAACTCACTTTAAAAGCTTTTTGAGCAATCACACAAAGCAAAAGCACATTGTCAGTAGTTCCATCCAACCACTGCAAGCACAGGTACCTTTGGTTAAACAATGCTGGCTTATTTCAAATACAATACCTGCTTGTGGGCCTTAAACACAATGCACAGAGCTCCAGTATTAACTTAGAACTTCCCAATATCTCACCAGATGAACTTTTCTGCTTAGGAAGTTATTACACAGACCATTGTTCTATCTGTCCTTACTTTTCTACTTCTTACATAATTTTCCTGCTGACCAATCTCATGGCTCCTGCTCAGCTCTAACCACAGCTCTGCTGTTTCTGAGGCCTTTTGCAGCTTTCCCAAACCCCACTGATTTTATGGATTCCCACAATAAAGGATCCTTACTGAATGCTAAGAAGATAATAATGAAAACTCCTGACTCTTTCCAAAGTCCTGACAGCCTGGCCCTGACTGGTCATTAAGTCAAAATAATTCACACCAGAAATCCAATGGAACAATCACCTGTGGGTGAACAATCCCCAAACACATTCCACATGGGCACAGCACAGGAGAAGCAAATGCGAGAAGAATTGTTTCCTTTTCTCTGAGGCTTCTCAGCTTCCCAGGAGAAAAATCCTGGGATTTTTCCAGAGAATGTGAATGCCACAGTGTTGTTTGGTTAAAAACCCAGCTGCTGTGCAGGGAGGGATTTTCCAGTTGGTAGCAAAGAAGGAGCATTTCCACCACTTTGCACCATGGTCTGGGGAATTTGGGAAGAAATGACCCTCAAACCCCTGCTCCCTGTCAGCTCCTGTGCTGCCTGGAGGTCTTTAGCCCAGCTCCTGTGCCCTGTGCAAAATTGCCAGGGTTTTAGGGTGGCCAGATGTTTCTGAGCAGGCACAAAACCCCCAAAACAATCCATGGGTGGGTGTGAATGAGAGTCACTGTGTGTCCCACAGAACACCAAATGTTTCTTGTCCAGCTGCTCTGTTGGAGCCTCCTTAGGACCAGGGGTGGGATTTTGTTGGGCACCTGCAGAGATGGAGGTGCAGGGGCCAGCATGGGCATTGCCATGGCTGGGACAGCATCTTCTGAGTCGTGTCCAGAGCAGCTGAGGAGGTTTTGGCCCACACTCAGCTGGCTGGTGGTGAGCAAGGGCCTGGTGAACACACAAAGCTGAGCTCGTTGCTGAAGGTGCAGCTGGGAGGGCTTGGGGCTGGGTGTCCTGCAGGCAGTGAACACCATGAGCTGTCCCTCCTGCCTTGCCATCCCTGGGCTGTGCTTGCTCTGACCACAGGCAGACACAGGAGGTGCTCAGAGGCTGGCACAAGGGAGTCACACTGAGCTGAAATCTTGTTTTTACATGCCCAGGGTGTGATCCCTGAGCAGCCCAGCACAGCACCCAGAGCTGCCTTTGTCACCAGCCGTGATGCTGCTCTGCCTGCTCCTGACTCACCACCCTCCCTCCCACACAGAACCACAGAACAATGAGCTTGGAAGAGACCTCTGAGATCATCGAGTCCAACCCCTGCTCTAACACCTCAACCAGACTCTAGCACCCAGTGCCATGTCCAGGCTTTTTTAAACCCATCCAGAGATGGTGATTCCACCACCTCCCTAGGAAGAGCATTCCAGCACTTTATTATTCTCTCAGTGACAAATTTCCTCCTAATATCCAACCTGTACCTCCCCTGGAACAGCCTCCTAAGGAATTCAGCAGGCCAGTTGGAGAGGCTGGGGCAGGGAGGGGCTCCCAGGCTGACCCAGATGCTGCACAGAGAATTAACAGAGAGTTAATTGAGTTTGACCATGCCCAGTGCCCCGGTGGGGTCAGCCCCGGGCGGCCCCAGCACCAGGGCTGCTTTGTTTGCTGTGGGACAGCCTGAGCTCTGCCCTGCCTGCACGGGGGGTCGTGGCCCCCTGTCACATCCCAGGGACCTGCTGTCCCCGTGGTGTGATGTGACGGGGTCAGTGAGCTGTGAGCTCTGCCTTTTGGGATGGAGTTTGCAGCTTCATCTGCTCCAGCTCCCTGACTGCACTGGGGCTCTTTGGCACAGTGGCAGCATCTCGGGATCTCTGCTGCTCACAGTGACCCCGAGCTGTGTCACCAAGTCTCTTTTCCCAGCCCAGCTGTTGAAGAAGGAGTCAGAGCTCTTCAGTTCTCATTCTCAAGGTTCCTTATTGTTTCTTACCTATAAAATTCTTTCTCTGTCCAGCTGAGGTCCATTCAGCAGGTCAGACAGAGGCACTCTGACAGCCCCCAGGACAGTGTTATCTTTTTATACTAAAAACTACCTGTACAATATTTACCACAACTTCCCAATACCCATCACCTGTGTTAGACACTGAGCTGCTACTCTAAACCAATCCAAAAGTGCCACCATCACCCAGAAGATGAAGGCCAAGAAGAAGAAGAAGGACAGGACACACTCAGATTCCTCCACCTTGCCTCCTGAACCCCCATTCTAAAAACCCCAAAAATCTATTTTTCACCCTGTGACAAACTAATTATTATTCTACTTAGACTTTCGTGGCTTGCAGATCCTCATGTAAGGTTGGTAATTTTTTCCAAGGTCATAATCAAAGGCACAGGGGTCTTGGGCTCTGTGCCAGGGTCTGTGAGCCCCCTGGCAGGGGTTTGGGCACTCCAGGACAGCCAGAGGGATGTCCTGAGTTCCAGCAAACCCCTGGTCACAGCTGATGCCTGGGTGTGTCCCCATTCTTGGTGCTGCCATCCCTGCAGTCAGGCTGTGGGGGATGCATTTAGGGGCTGTCTGACCCCCTCAGCTTCCAGAGATGCATCAGCCAATGTCACCACATTTCTCTTCACAGAGAAAAGCAAGGCACAATTCTTCCCAAGAATTTTTCTGGGATTCACATTCCCTGAACCTCAGAGAAAGGAAAAACAATTCTTACCATTTGCTGTGCCTGTGTTTGTGCCAAAGCAGAATGCAATGTGGAGATTGCTTGCCCACAGTGATGGTGTTTTGTTTGTCTGTGTGTGTGTGTTGGGACTGTGGGCTGACAGTCACGAGTTTCAGAGCAGGGTCTGCAGGGCTGAGTGCTTGGCAGATTCAGCTTAGATGTAATGTAATACAGTGTAATACAGTATAGAATAATACAGTATAATAAAGTAATTAGCCTTCTGATAAAGTTATTAATTAGCCCTCAGTGCAGTGCAGTTTTGTGCAGGGTTGAGTGCTTGGCAGATTCAGTTTAGATGCAATGTAATATAATGTAATATAGTATAGAATAATATAGTATAATAAAGTAATTAATTAGCCTTCTGATAAGATGGAGTCAGATGCATCATTCCTTCCTTCATCAGGGCATTCCCTGCAAATTCTGTCAGCCAAGATGTCCAGGGGTGTTGGAATTTCAGGATTTCACCCTGTGAGATCACACACTTCTAACCAACTCCACACCCAGTGTTATTAACCGATTTTGGAAGCCTTCTCCACAGCCCCAGGTCAAATGCAGTGCTCTCCTGTGGGTCAGCAGAGGAAGTTTAAAATTCTCAGCACCCAGGGTTCCAGCAGAGGGGAAGGAAGCTCTGTCCTGGCTGATGTGCCAAGGCAGGCATTGAGCAGATGGCACCCACAGCAAGGAGAGTGCCCTGTGCACTGACACCGTCCCATCCCCGTGCTGTCCTCAGGGAGAGGGCACCTGCCACACCTCCAGATGAGGCAGTGGAACCCCGAGATGATCTCACCCCTGCCCTGACCAGCTTTTTCCAGCCCACTCCCAGCCCAGAGCTGTAAAAGAGATTCCAGCAGGATCCTGGAGAGGAGGAAGGGACCTGGGCGCTGTCCTGCTCTCCTCCCCTGCAGCACCAGTGCTGGGCAGTGCCAGAGGCTCCAGGCACATCCCTTGCTGGCAGCCCCAGCCTTGGTACTCTGGGGGGAAAGAGTCAGGAGGGAGCTTTGGGGAGTGATCAGCAGCTCAGCTGGGGCAGGGCTGTGGTGATGGGGCACATCTCCTGGTGATGCTCCTGCTGCAGGGGATGGTGAACCAACAGATCTACCTGCACCCCCAGCTTTGGAGCAAAGTGAGGGCAGGGACAGTGGGGATACCCCCTGAGCCCTGCTCTGCAGAAGGAGTGTCAGGCACAAGCCTTGGGTCACCCTGGCATTGCTGACTCAGCCACGGGCCCTTCCCTCTGCAGAGATTTCCAGGAATGCCCTCCTTAACATCTCCCACCAGGCAAATCATAGCCAGCATCTGGTTAGGGAGAAATTGGATTTGCCCTGTAATCTAATCAATGCTAAATAACAGGAATTCTAACTCTGAGCTCCGTGTTTAAAGTGCTGTTGGTCTCTGGGGTTCACTGGAGTTATTTAATCTAATGAAATCCCATTACTGGCTCATGAGGGTACACCACAGGATGCCTTTCCTGTGGTTAAAGAATTGGGACAAATATCCAGGGACAAATATCCAGCTGGGGAAAGGGGCAGTGAGTTGAGGGTGTCACCTGGCAGGAGCTCAGAGCACTTTGGCTGTATCACTGCAGTGGTGGCTGTCATTGCTCAGGACATGCCCAGGTTCCTCCTTGTCACCAACATGTTCTGTGAAAAATCCTTAGGATTTTTCCCTCCTGAGAAGGTGAGAGGCCTCAGGAACAAAGTGTAAACAATGATTCTCTGCTGCTGTGGGATGCAGCAGGTGGGGCTGGGATTGTTCTCATCTGGTTGTTTCTAATAATGGCCAATCCCAGCCCAGCTGTCCAGACTGTCTCGGTCAGAGACAAACCTTTGTTATTCATTCCTTTCTTATTCTTAGACAGCTTTCTGATTAAATCCTTTCTTCTGTTCTTTTAGTATAGTTTTAATATAATATATATGATAAAATATTAAATCAAGCCTTCTAAAACATAAAGTCAAGACTCTCATCTCTTCCCTCATCCTGGGACCCCTGGGAACACCGTCACACCTCCTGTCACCTCCCTGGGCAGGCTGTACCACCTGGTGCCTCCTTTTCCCTTTCCCTGGCCCTAACAGGGGTCATGTTCCTTAACCCCTCTCAGGTCTCCAGCCAGCATCACCCTTGCTGTGCTTCCTGCAGGGGGCTGTTCTCAGCCCTGGCTCTCCCTGTGCTGGTCCTTGCTGCATCATTCACAGCGGTCCCGGGATGAGGGAAGAGATGAGAATCTTGACTCTATGTTTCAGAAGGTTTGGTTTATTATTTTATGTTGTATAATATATTAAAACTATACTAAAAGAATAGAAGAAAGGATTTCATCAGAAGATTTAGCTAAGAATAGAAAAGGAATGAACAACAAAGGTTTGTGTCTGACCGAGACAGTCTGGAAAGCTGGGCTGGGATTGGCCATTAATTAGAAACAACAAATGAGACCAATCCCAGATCCACCTGCTGCATCCCACAGCAGCAGATAATCATTGTTTGCAGTTTGTTCTTGAGGCCTCTCAGCTTCTCAGGAGGAAAAAATCCTAAGGAAAGGATTTTTCATAGAAGATGTCAGTGACAGGTCCTGGCTGTGTTGGACTTGGGTAGAATCAGAGGATCACCAGTGGTTTGGCTTGGAAGGGGCCTTACAGACCTTCCAACCCAGGTTTGTACAAGCCCCATCCAGCCTAACCTTGAACATTTCAGGGATTTATGATGGTTTCCCCCAAACCTGCTCTACTTTTCCCACCTGCATCAAGCAATTTTTCCTAATCTGCTTCATAGAGGGAGACAGGAGCTGTTCCAGGTCACATTTCCCACGCTGGCTTTGTGACAATTTGTGAGCCTTCCATCAGTTCCATCCCAACAGAGTCAAGCTGAGCCTATTGCACCAGTTGCTTTCCTACATGCTGAGCTCATTGTATTCAAATATCTTGGAATTCTCTCAGCAGAAGGCAGGGACTCTGCTGCTGACAAAAACCAGCCTGGCTGCATCCTGTGTGCAGGGGGAGTGCTCCTTCCCCTGTAGCACGTGCTCCAGTTTCCCTTTATTATTTCCTTAATGAGACTGATACTTATTCTGCACCACTCCTTTGCTGCCAGAACTGGAATCATCAGAGCAGCCAGTGACAATTCCCTTGTGAGCAGTGTGAGGTAGGAGTGCTGCCCCAAAGGAGAGGGATCAAACCTGACTTTGGGGTGTACATCCCTGTCTCACTCTATTCCTCACTTTCTAGGACAGCTGGGATGGCTGTCAGGGTGCTCAGCATCCTCTGGAGGAAGGATTGCACCCAGAGGTGCTGGGAGAGGACATATCTGGCTCGGTGTCAGTGGCTGGGCTGGGAATGAGGGGTTGTGGCTCTGTGCTGCTGAGTTATCTTGGGACATCTTCAGAGCTGCCCATCCCCAAGGAACAGCTTGTTTCCTTGAAAACCATCTCTGTGCTGGAAAAAAAAAAAAAAACCAACCATTAAAAAGGAGCATGTCTGGTAATTTAATCATGTTAAGTACTCCTAAAATCATGTCTGCACTGCAGCATGCCAGAGCTCTCTGGAGGAGCAGATGTGGCAGGGTTAGGTGCAGAGAGATGGGGCTGATGCCTCAGGTTTTGGCTTTTCTATGTTTCAGATTCTGTGCTGCTTTAGTGTGTGAGTCTCAGCTTCACACCAGGGGATGGTGAGCTCTGTGCACAGAGCAGGGAGACAAAACAATTCCTGCTCCAGCTGGGCACCAAGGACAAATGATCCCAATCTCAGCCCAGGAGCACAAACCCTGTGGGCTGGAGAGAGAAAAACAAGGGTGGGACTGGCTGGGCTAAAGCTGGGCTGGGACAATGAACTGCAAGGTGGGAATGGAGCAGAGCTGATCCCAGGGAGAGACCCCGTGCCCGGCCGGGCATTTTGGGGCCATTTTGGGTCATCTTGGGTGCAGCCCTGGCTGGGCTCTGGTGCTGCCCAAGGTGGATCCATGGAGGAGATCCTTGGAATAAATCCCTGCTTTATTCTGTAACTCTTTCCAGTCTCTGCACTGGGTCAGCCTTCCCAAGGCATCAGGGCAAAGGAGGGATTTCTGGAGGAGGGAGGGCGAGACATGCCCTGAGCTTTGGCAAGCCCTGCAGGAGCAGCCCTTGTCCCCTGAGGGGTGGCACTGTGTCCTCAGCACCTGGGTGAGGCTGGCAGTGTCCCCTGGCCCTGGGCTGGCGTGGGAGCAGGGGCAGGGCTGGCTGTGCTAACGAGGAGCTGCAGTCCCTCCGTGGCTGGGCTCATTATGCACGTCCCTTTCACACTGCCTTCATTATTCCCCTGCTATCTAGTGTCATTAAGATATCAAGTTCATTTAGGTACATCCACATTGGCAGTTTAATTATGTCTGGGTACTACTCTGGATTTTATTCATGGACTATCTGGGGGCGGTTGTCAAACACAAGGCCAGGAGATAAAGGTTTGGTGGCTGCAGAATGCTAATGTCCTGCTGGCTCCCTTTTGACAAATACACATGCCAGTTATTGCCAAACTGATTATTTCATTCATTAACACCACATACATCAGCTCCCTTCACCCAGTATTATTGTGTACATTCATCTTTTCATAAACAATTACCTGACAAAGTTGAGAGAGGCAAGGATTGGGGGATTTATGCTGTGCTGGGAAGTTGTGGTGTGGGTTAGGAACGAGGTGCTGGGGGTGTGTAGGACGCTCTGTTAGTGTGATGGCTTCATTAATCAAATTAGGGACAATGGCATGTCACATGTGTGCCCTGCTTCCCAACAGCCTGCTGGTGTTGTGCTCCCTCTTGGGCTCCCTGAGCAGTTTGTGGGGATGAGGTGGGTGAGGTGAAGCCCAGGGGACTCTGTGGGAAGGCTTGGAAAGCAGCCAGCCCATGATCTGCATTTCTCATTATTATTATTTTTAGTAGTAGGCTTATCCTGATTATGATGAGGGATATTTGTGTGAAAACAAACATTCTTTGTTTATTGTTTCTGGGGTTTTTTTTCCAGCTTCCTTGTGCTGCTTTTTCCAAAATTGGGACCCTTAGAGCAGAAAGTGACAATTACCTTTTGAGCAGCACGGGGTAGGAGCCCAGCGTGGTGCTGCCCCAAAGGAGAGGGAGCAAACCTTCCTCCTTTGGGGTGTAAATTCCTGTCTCACACTGGAGCAGCTTCCTAGGGACAGCTGGGATGTCTGAAGCTGGAACTCTAGGACTGGAAGTGGTGGTAGGAATGATTAGGGCATCACAAGGATGAAACCAGCTGGGGAACAAAGCCTCCACCATGACTTCTTTCTACAGTTTTTGACTGTAAAAGCTGGAGTTGGAGAAAAAAAACACATCAGGGAGATGAGAGCAGTGACCTATTGGAATAAAATCCCAATATTGCTGGGTGGAATTTGCCTGGGCTCATCCAGCCCTTGCTCTGGACCAAAGGCAGCAGCTGGGGATGTTCCACCTCAGAGACACCTTGGGCTGGCTGAAGTTGCAGTTGGGCACTCAGAATGAGTCCAGGCATGGTAGAAACTCAGTTTACCTCTGGTGGAAAGGGTTCAGGCCATGGTGAAGAGAAAGGGAGCGGATTCTGCTGGAGGGTTAAATCCAGAGTTTATTCCAGGGTGACAGAGCTCTGAACCTTGGTAACAGCTCCAACAGAATCCAGCACGGTCTCTGTGACTTTTAAACCCACAGGGAGGGGGAGGGAGAGGAGAGGTGAGCCACCAACCAGGTGGGAGGGGGAGGGTCTCAGGGGACAGTGACACCTGGACAGGCCAATGACCCCAGGTCTGAGAAGCATCTTTGGAACTTCTGCCAATCACCCAATGCCCTTGCTGGAATGTGGAACTTGACAGAGAGCACTTCGAAAGGGGGCAAGGGGGCAGAGGGAGGGGAAGGAAGAAGTTGGCACAATATCCTATCCCTATATCCTGAGGGACAGGATACAGCTTCACAGCACAACAGGGAAGAGTAACCAAAGTCATGAAATGAGTGATCCCTGCAGCTTTCCTAGAGGTGGTGGTGAGACCCTCCAGGAGGGATCATTCACATCTCCAGCTCCTAATGTCCAGCACAACCCCCTGTGGAAGGGATCAGACCTGGAGCTGCTCCCAGCCATCGCCATGTTTCCAGTGAGGTGTCTTGTTTTATTTCTTTGTCCCCTCAGCTGTTCCTGCAGGCAGACTCTCCCTGGTGTGGAGGAGGAGCAGCTGCAGGAGGCCACCAATAGAGCCAGGATCAATTCAGCTCCTCACTCAAGCAGACACGCTCCAGAAGTAATGCTTCAGGGGTCACACTGCTCCAGTGCACGATTTGCAAACTAAATAAAGGATCTGAGGGAGCTTTAAGTGCCTAACTCCCTCAGGCCCCTTTGGAAAAAGCCCCACTGGAGTAACTAAGAAGCTTTCACTGTGCGTTTGCAGAAACATTAATCCCCCTTGCTATGTCAGGGCTCTTTGATCACACTTCAAAATCTTCATCTCCAGGGGTCCTGTCTGGGCTTTCCAAAGTGCCTTGAGAGCAGAAGACCTGAGCTCCCAAGGCTCAGAATCCTTTTCCAACTCCCTCCATGCTGGAATGGAGAGATCACACCGTGCCAGGGGTCCCTGTGTGCCCCTTCCCACCATGGGGGATGGGTGACTGCGGGGTGGGCTCTGGGGTTTGAAATCCCTGCCTCTCTCAAGAGTGTCAGCCCGGCCTTGGGCTGTTCTTCCTGCGCTTCCCAACGTGTTCCCAGGGAGGTGTGATGGAAGAGGAAGGGGGTTTTGTCTTTGGATGCTGAGAAATGAATGGTGGAGGAGGGTTGGTCTTGCTAAGCAGGGCAGCCCTGGGAAAGGAGAGGCTGGAGTCATCCTGGAGTCAACTTCAGGAGCTGATCTGAAGCCCCCAGCCCACATTCAGAGCTGGGTGAGGAACAGCAGTGTTTATTGACCTGGATCCAAATGACTCAAGGTGACTTATGAACCTGAGGTCAATAATTGGGTTTTTTTAATCCATCCATATTCTGGAGAATATTTCTTTTCTCCTTCCTTTCCTTTCCGGTTAAGCGCATCCCATGAACTCTCCTCTCCGCTCATCGCCTCTCAGCATCACTCACCTCTCATCTCCTCGCCTCTCCTCTCCTCAGACCTCTCATCTCAGCGCCTCGGCCTCTCCTCTCCGCTACTCGCCGATCATCTCCTCTCCTCGTCCTCTCCTCTCCTATCCTCTCCTCTCCTCTCCTCTCCTCTCCTCTCCTCTCCTCTCCTCTCCTCTCCTCTCCTCTCCTCTCCTCTCCTCCTTTCCTCCTTTTTTCTTCTCTTTTCTCTTTTCCTGTCCTTTTCTTTTCCTTTTCTTTTTCTTTTCATTTCTCCCTTTCACGTTCCTGAGCTGTATTCACTCTGAGCAGCCCCAGTGTCCCAGCTCTGCCCAGCCTGAGCCATCCCCTCCCTGTGACACAAACCTGAGCTCGGTGCAGACCTGCAGGGCAGAGCTGAGCTGCTGCTGGGCCATTTCCTCGTGGAATCTGCAAACTAAACCTCTCTGAAATATGTCAGAGATGGCTCTGACAGTGATGCATTCCCTGGAGAAGGGGGAGTTGCTGATCTCAGGGAAGAGCTCTTTGCTGCAAGATCCTGTGAGTGATGGCTAAACTCCCTGCCCTGGCTGAGGGACTGGAGACACCAGTGTCCCTCCCTGTGCAGCTGCCTCAGCACTGGCCCTTGCCTTGCCCAGAACTTGCAGATTAGCCAGGAAGAATGTTTTTCAGCTTTCTGGAGACTTTTCCCCCCTTTGCACTTGACTGCTTTGCTCTGGGAATGAAAGTATGGAGCCCTTTCCTAGCCATTAAAATTTCATTTAGCAAAAGGACAAAGAATTGGCACAGGAAGGGTGAAGAGCCACTGCAAGAGTAAACTTGTGTGACTCTATGTATTTTAGATCATAGCCTGAGGTCAGGCTCCCTTTTTTGTAATACAAATAAAGGGGTTTTGGCCATGCAGCAGCAGGAGATGTGTAGTGATACATTAAAAAAGTCACTTCTCAGCATAATTTGAGGAACAACCTCTGTTCTCAGCAGTGAGCTCCTCTGAGGTGTCTGGGTGTTTCATCAAACCCCAGCAGGCACAGATGCACACAGAGATGTGCACACACCATCTCCAGCAGCCCAGGGCGTGCCACTGGAATTTCCAAAGCTTTGTCATCATCTCTGCTGAACTGCTGAGGACTCCACAGCAATATCCTGGCTGGCAGATCCTTTTACCTATGCAGACAAGGGAGAGAATCCATCTCCTTGCTCCCCAGAGCCCAGCAGCCAGTTCTCCATCTCCAGAGACACAGGGGTGTCCAGAACCCCCCAGGTGTGGCTGTACAGCCCCGTGGGTCCCAGCCTGCTGCATCCACTGCCCATTGCCAATATTATTTCTCAGCTGCCTTAATTTAGCTGGTTTAGTCCCTGCACTCATTTTCAGTCTCTGAGATTTGGTGGCATTTCTTCAGAGGGAAGGAGAATGGAGGAACACTGGGTTTGTTGGTTTTCTTTTTGTTTTTTTTTTCATAAATCACCCCAATTTAGTGTTTTTTCTGTGTCTTTCCAATTTTCAGACAACATTTTATTCTCCTTTACATTGGCTGCAGCTTCTCAACCACCAGCCCTGTCTCCAGCTCCATTTCCCCCCCTATCTCCTCTCCCACCCTTCTCCTTTACCATGGCAGGAGCAGTGAGTGTGCACAGCCTGCCCAGGCACCAGGGGAAAATCAGGCAGACATGGAAAAGGAGCAAATTGCATTATGTATTGCAGGCAATAATGCAGCTCCCAGGGGACAGAGATAATGTAGGGAGAGACAAAGGAACAACAGTTTTTGCTGGCCTGAGCACTCACTTGATTGTGGCCTTTCTGGAATTATCCCTGACTTCTGGGTGATTGTTTGTGTCACTTTTTTGACTTTTCACTTTTGACTGGCTTGAATTGAGCCCCAGGGTATTGGATTTGTGGGATGCCCAGTGGCAGGAATGATGGATCTGACTCCATGCTCTCAAAAGGCTCATTTAATATTTTATGATACTGTATTATATTAAAGAATGCTGTACTAACTATACTAAAGAATACAGCAAGGATACTGACAGAAGGCTAAAAAGATAATAATGCAAACTCCTGACTCTCTGCAGAGCCCTGACACAGCCTGGCCCTGACTGGCCAAAGAGTGAAAACAACTCCCAGCAGAATGCAATGGAACAATCACCTGTGGGTGAACAATCCCCAAACACATTCCACATGGGCACAGCACAGGAGAAGCCAATGAGATCAGAATTGTTTCCCTTTTTCTCTGAGGCCTCTCAGCTTCCCAGGAGAGAATTCCTGGGCGAAGGGATTTTTTCAGGGAATGTGAATGCCACACAATAAACAGTTTTGCTGGCCTGAACACTCACTTGATTGTGGCCTTTCTGGAATCATTCCTGACTTCTGGGTGATTGTTTGTGTCACTTTTTTGACTTTTCACTTTTGTCTGGCTTGGATGGAGCCCCAGCGCTGATGAGGGATCAGGATGTGAGCAGAGGCATCCCCAGCCCCAGGGATGGGGGCTATTTCCAAGCTGGCTGATTTTTGGGGTTTGTCTGTCTGGAGGACTTTCTGGAGAACTGATGGTTTGGGTTCCCATTTTCTGGGGTGGGGCAGAAGTTCCCTAAGCAGTGGAGATTCCCTGAGTTTTGGGTGCAGAAAGAGGCATTGGGATGAAACTGCTGGCATCAGCCATGGAGTGTGTGTGTGTCCCCAGGGCACATTTGGGTTTGGGGCTCTGGCAGGACCCCGTGGGGCTGGTGGTACATGGGTTTGCAGGACACTCAGCTGTGGTGGGGATGGATTTCCTCAGCAGCCTAGGTGGTGAGAAGCTGTCCAAATCAAAGCTCCCCCAGCTTTTGGAAAAATCCCAGCTGGGATGTTTGCCCCAAGGTCCCCCTTCCGAGTCTGATTGTTGGTTTTAGATGATATAAGATCACTTTATGTCTCTGACTGGCTTGAAAAATCTCTCTTCCTCTCTCTCTCTCTCTCTCAATATACACATATAAAATACAGACCATATGATGCACTTAAAGCCAGCCCAGCCTGTGTGTTTATACAGGAAAGGATTGTGTTTCTGGCCGACCTCTCCCCAGCCCTCCTTCTTCTGACCAAGGATAAACTGGGACCTTTAGAAAACAAAGTGGTGGCTGCAATTTTTCACAGATTTGCTCTCGTAGATATTTATACAGGGCAGGCAAGCCCTTCCCCAGGGCAGTCTGCTTCTGCCTGTGGGCAGAAACCAGGGGGGCTGAGTTTATTTTTTTTAATCTGTTCACTTTGGTTTGATTTATATGGTAAAAGAGATATTTTTATTATAGTGCACAGTAAATTGGGTTTCTTTATTGCTCATGAGAGCTGTTTCCCAAAATTGGACTATTTATACCGTGCACTGATTGCAGTGTATTTCTGATCTTGATGTCTGACTGCGGGGAATAAAAAAAATTACAGAAAATCAGATGTTTTTTAAGAAAACCTGCAACTTCTCTTGGAATAAGATTAAACTTTTCCTTGAGATGATGATGTGGCTCTCAGCAACTCCCAGGAAATCATCTTGGTTTGGTGACTAAAGACTTTTGGTGGGAATTGGAGGCTCTGGGAGCTTTTGAAGCAGTTTTGTGGTTTGTCCATTGGTGTAATCCACAGGAAACACATCCGTGGGTCCAAAGGCCACCCTGGCTCTGGTACCTCCACTGATGTTTCCCTGCAATTATAGGAATGATTCAATGAATTAATTCCCAGTTGGTTTCCCAGCAGAAAATCCTGCAGCCTTCAGATGGATGTGAGAGTGGAGGGAAGTGATGCTTTAAAGCAAATCTTAAATCTCTTCCAGGGCAGATGGTTAATTGTGTAGTTCAATTTATTTGCCTAATGCAAATCATGTCCCATTTGCCCATGGCGCCAGGAGAACCAGATTCCTGTTTGGTTTTGCTCAAAGCTGAATTTTCAGAGAATATTCTGGAACTCCCACATGATCCTCCCATTTATGGCCCCAGAGGATGACTTGCACACAGGACAAGCAGCATGGAAAGGTGCTGGGATGAGAAACAAGAACCCAATTCCTGTTTGGTTTTGCTCAAAGCTGAATTTTCAGAGAATATTCTGGAGCTCCCACATGATCCTCCCATTTATGGCCCCAGAGGATGACTTGCACACAGGACAGACAGCATGGAAAAGTGCTGGGATGAGAAATTACAACCCAAATTCCTCTTTGTTTTTGCTCAAAGTTGATGTTTTCAGGGAATATTCTGCATCTCCACATGATCCTCTCATTTATGGCCCCAGAGGAGGATGGCTTGCACACAGGACAGGCAGTGGTTCCCTTGGAAAGGTGCTGGGATGGATGAGAAATAAGAACCCAGATTTCTGTTTGTTTTTAATCATGCTGATGTTTCAGGGAATATTCTGGAACTCCCACGTGAACCTCCCATTTATAGCCCCAGAGGATGATGTGCACACAGGACAAGCAGCAAGGAAAGGTGCTGGGATGGATGAGAAATAAGAACCCAGATTTCTGTTTGTTTTTGCTCAAAGCTGAATTTTCAGGGAATATTCTGCATCTCCACGTGATGCTCCCATTTATAGCCCCAGAGGATGGCTTGCACACAGGACAGGCAGTGGTTCCCATGGAAGGTGCTGGGATGGGGACAAGCTGCCAACACCCTGTTGGTTTGCAAAATTCAGCCTCTCATGCTCATCCTCCAGACCTTTGAAGGTGCTTTGGCCTCCTCTTTTCCCATTCCCACTGTCTGTGGGGCTGGGTTCCTGCCCTGGGCCAGGAGGGTGTTTCTCAGGGAACTTCCCAACATCCCAAAAGGGCCTAATTGAAGCCTGTGGAGATTTTTTTCACAGATCCATGGCTTTTCAAAGGAGAAATTTGCATATTAATAAGAAGCTGTTCAGACTGATTGGCTTAATGTGTTTGGTGTAAGTATAATTAAATGTCAGGGGAAATATATCATGAAGTAATGGAGCTGGAGTTAATTTATCAAAAAAAAAAAGAAATCCTAAAGAGGGAGACACTTCCAATAACAAACAGTTCTTTAACCTTCCTCCTTAAGATGATTTGCTTAGTCAGGGCTGAAAAGTGTGGTCTTGGAGATCCTTGAGTGAGAGAGACATGAGGTTGGTTTGGGGATGGAGGTTTTTCCACACTCTCCCAATTACAGAGCCTGCAGATCCTGCACTTTTTCAGATCCTGCCCTGCATTGGTGCATAGCTCTAAACTCCATATAAAGTGTCAGCTACTGCCTTCACATTTTGGTCAGACAAAACAATTCCTCTGGGCCTGAAACTCAAGGGCACCCTACAGCCTCTGGCCCCAAAAAGTACAAGGAAAATTGAATTGGAGGGGAGAGCAAACTGGGGGAATAGGACTTTATTACCTGAAGCTGTAACTGGAGGATTAACACCTGATGTGTAAATGGAGCAAACTTAAAATTGTCTGAAAAACTCTTGAGCATTGTCCATCTTGGGTGTAGCTCCTCTTGGAGGCTTTGGAGTGCCCAGGGTGTGTCTATTGAAAGTTTTTAATAAATACCATAATAAATTGAAGGTCTTTAAAGGTCTTTAACAAGAGGGTCCCCCAGGTCCAGGTGGGGCAAGGTGCAGTCCTGCTCCCTCCAAGCCCAGGAGCAGCTCCTGTGAGGATGGCAGGGTGGATGCACCCCTGTAACACTTCAGGGGTGCCCTTAGGGAGGAAGAATGAGACTGAGATTTGTTTCTGTCAGGTGCTGGGCCATTTGTAGCCATTTTTGGGTCATCCCTCAGTCTTTGCTCTTTGAACTTTTCAGAGCACGTGCCATCTCCTGCTCTGTTCACATCCTGGCTGGGCACAAACCCCAGCCCACACAGGCACGCCTTTAAAACAAACAAAAATCACAGTGCAGGTGCCAAAACTGGATGGTTTAAGATTGTAATTGAGGAAGGTGAGGGCCAGGCTGAAGGGCTGTGCTGGTGCCTTCAAGGCTGTGGCTCCTGGCATCCTTCTGTGGGATGGAAAGAGGCTGGGAGCTCCCTCTCCACGGTGCAGTGGACAAACAGGCAAGGACTTGCCAGCAAAGCTCTGCTTTAGGGGGTGCTGGGTTCATGGATTTGTGTCCAGCCACATCCTCAGCAGGGACTGGCCCTCCTGTGTGGTGGGATGGCAGAAGGGAGCTCTGGATTTGCACTTGCAAGGGATGTAAATGGATCATAATAAAATCCTCCTTTGGCCTGACATGACAGCGAGGGGAGCCAGCAGGTTGTGATGAAGAATCCCTTTTTATTTGGGAATGGCATTGAAAATGTGATGAAATCACTCTGAGCCTGGTTTTCTCCCTTGTAAGAATCAGCTGGTGCTGCAAGAATTTGGCAAAAGGCTCCTGCCTGAAATGTGGAGCTCTGCCCACTGCTGGAGTTAAACTGACCATGGTGCTGGGGAGAGCAGGGGTGATGAGTGTTGGGTCCAGGTCTGATGGGACAGGAGGAGTTTGTGCTTGACTTCCCCCCTCACTGGAGCTGCTGGGAGTGCCCTAAGGCTGGGTTAAAGAGCTCCTGGCCAGCCCAGGGGATGTCACACCACGGGGAGTGACACCAAGCACTGCTGAGTAGCTGATGAACCCAGCCCCAGCCCCAGCCCTGGCACAGAAAGATCCTTTAGAAGATGCCTGGTGGTGTCTCCATTCCCATACCAAGGATGGACACATGTTGAAGGGGCTGTGACCAAGAGCCCTGGGACTCTTCATCTGTTCCTGGTGGGCAGAGGGCTGGGATTTACCAGCAATTAGCCACTGGAGAGAAAACAGCTCTGAAACACCCTTCTCCAAAGGGCACCTGGACAGCCCAGAGGAGCTGGAGGTGCCACCTGTGATTGCCTCAGCTCAGATGAGTTTCTTGTTCCAGCAGAGAAAATCAATGGCTTGCAGGGCTAAGGACACCAGGGAGTTTCTGCTTGTCAATAGCACTTAGGCACTGCTGCTCTCCAGATGTGCTTTCCAGCAGGGTGGGTTTTTTGGGAACCTCTTGGCACAGATTCCTCTCCCAGACTGGGATGCTGGGACATGGGGATCACCTGTGAGCACAAGGAGGTCCCTGGGCAATGTGCTCCCCACTACCTGCTGCCCTCAAAGCAGCAGCCCAGCCTGTCAATAATTCATCAGAGCAATTAGACAGAGGGTTTGCGTGCTGTAACGAGCTCTGATCCACACGCTCTGCATCCCAGGAGAGCAGGGGCAGGAGCTGAGCACGGGAGGCACAGCAGGGCACGGGGCTGCTGAGCAGAGCCCCCTCCTTGTGTGCAGCTGCTGCCCCGAGCTCTGCAGCCAGGGCAGGGACACCACGGGCAGGGACACCAAGGGCAGGGACACCAAGGGCGGTGACACCAAGGGCGGGGACACCAAGGGCAGGGACACCACGGGCAGGGACACCGAGGGGAGTGACACCAAGGGCAGGGACACCAAGGGCGGTGACACCAAGGGCGGTGACACCAAGGGCAGGGACACCAAGGGCAGGGACACCACGGGCAGGGACACCAAGGGCGGTGACACCAAGGGCAGGGACACCAAGGGCAGGGACACCACGGGCAGGGACACCGAGGGCAGGGACACCAAGGGCAGGGACACCAAGGGCAGGGACACCACGGGCAGGGACACCACGGGCAGGGACACCACGGGCAAGGACACCGAGGGCAGGGACACCGAGGGCAGTGACCCCAAGGGCAGGGACACCAAGGGCAGGGACACCAAGGGCGGTGACACCAAGGGCAGGGACACCTGTCTCCCTGTTCTCTAAGTTCTTCCAAGCCTTCTGATGTTTACATTCTTCTAACAAACCTTCTCACGTGCTTTTCTGTAAATAATTATTGTTCTATGTTCTCTTCTGGAGGAGGAGGAGAAATGTGATGGGCTGTTGGTTTGTCCAGTGTCATTGGAGAGGTGGCACTGTCACCCTCCAATCCACTGTCACTTTTAAAAATCTATAAATATTAAACTAAAAAATTAACCTGCCCTTCTTCTCACCTTGGAGATTCCAGTGTCCACATAGTTTTATTTTGTGTCCTAGAGCAACAGTGCCCACAAGGGCAGTGACCCCAAGGGCAGGGACACCAAGGGCAGGGACACCAAGGGCAGGGACACCAATCAGACAATCACCTGTTGGTAAACAATCTCCAGACCACTTTCCAGAGCAGCAAACACAGGAGCAGCAATCAGATAATTATGGTTTTCATTTCTCTCTGAGGCTTCTCAGCTTCCCAGGAGAAGAATCCTGGGCAAAGAGGATTTTTCAGAAAATATGACAGGGACAGGAGGAAACTCACTGCCCTGGGCACAGGGACCATGCCAGGGGGGCAGGGCAGCCCCCTCAGCACATCCTGAGGGAACAAAAATCCAGGGATTGTTTCCTGACAGTGGGAGTGAGGCAGTGCTGCTGGACACCTTTCTGACCACAGGCAAGGGAAAAACCACAAATATTTCAGCAGGTGACACCCTCATCCTGCATGGCTTGCTGTGCTTCCTTGGGGGTGGAAGAGCAGAGGCAAAGGAAATCCCAAGGCCCTTGGCTTGTCTTGTGAGGTGCAGCATCCTCTGAGAGGTGGCAGTTGTATCACAGATCCCTCCAATAACACCAGAATTTCCCTGAGCTCTATCTTTGTGCCGAGAGGATGCCTCTGCAGCAGGGAGAGCAGACACCCAGGGCTCCTTGTCCTCTCCCAGGGCTGTTCCTGCCTCTTGCTTTGCTCCAAGCTCAGCTTAATCCATCCTCATTAAAATCAGTGGCAAGAGTGTCCTTTTGCTGTTGGGTTTGATTTTACATCCAACACCACCGTGACTGATTTCCTTTTTCCCTTGCAGACCTCTCTGATCTTTTGCCCCTCTCCTTTCAGCTTCCTCACTCTCACAGCTTTTCTTGGAAGTTTTTTTTTTTTTCTAATTTCTCTCAGTTTCCTGAAATGCATCTTTCCACGTATTGATTTCACCTGAGATCTGAAGGAAGGCAGAGCAGGGCTCAGCTGACTCCCATGCACACTCACAGCTCATCAAAGCAAATCCAGAGCCTTGTGAGAGCTGCTGGGGCAGCACAGCCCCTGGGCTTAGCAGCTGGCCTCATGGGAGGGAGGAATTAATCTCTTTAGGCAGCATTTTTGAATTTATACATCCATCCATGCTCCTGGTTAGATGGAGTTATCACTCTTGCTAGAGCATCTTTCTTTTCAATCATCTCCTGAACATGCTGTAATGGCACTTCTGGGAGTGTGGGCTGGAGCTGGGGGAAGGGGAGTGCTTGTGAGAGCTGGTTTTGGGTTTTTATAAATTCCACTTGCAGAGTCACTGCTTAAAATGATATGGAAGAAAAAGAGAGATGGTGGGGTGTGGGAACCCAGGACATCCCTCTGGCTGCCCTGGAGGACTCCAGACCCTGCCAAGGGGCTCAGAGACCTTGGCACAGAGCCAAAGACACCTGTGCCTTGGATTTTAGCCCATGGAAACAATTACCAGCCTTATATGAAGATTTACAAGCCACGAGAGTTTAAGTAGAATAATAGTTTGTCACGGGGTGGAAACGTAGAATTTTGGGGTTTGGAATGGGGGTTCAGGAGTCAAGATGGAGGAATCTGGGAGTGCCTTGTCCTTCTTCTTGTCCTCCATCTTCTGCTGGGATGGTGGCACTTCTGGAGACAGACTGTCTAACAAAGGTGATAGGGATTGGGAAATTATTGTAAATAAAGCACAGCTAGTTCTTAGTATAAAAATCCAACAGCAGCCCAAGGGCAGGGACTGAGCCACAACCCGACCTGCTGGACAGAGCTCAGCAGGGCAGAGAGAGAATGGAACAGATAAGAGACAATAAACAACCTTGAGAAGCAGAACCAAAGAATCCTGACTCCTTCTTCCATCCCAGGGCTGGGAAAAAGAGATTTTCTGACACCTCAGGGTCATCTCGACCACAGAGACTCCGAGAGTGGGAGGAGAAGAAGAAGAAGATGGAGAGGATGAGTTGCTGGTGGCAGCAGAGGCCCAGGGAGCAGCACACACCCCTGTGGGGCTGTGAGTGAGGTTGCACCAAGCCAGGATGCTGGCTGTGCCTCAGTTTCCCTGTCCTGCTTGTTTGCTAGCTCAGTGATGGAGAAGGCTCTGTGTTCCCCCAGGGCTGCCAGCCCTGTCACATGCCTGTCACCACCGTGGCTGGCTCCTTCCTGGAGGCAGAATTCTGGCACTGTTTCTGAGGAGAAGTCAGAGATGAAGCAAGCCCCCTCAGACAGTTCATTTTCCCTCTCTGCCCCACCCTCTCTAGAGGGTCCCATCCACCCCGTGACCTTGTTGCGTTTCTGGGAGCAGATCTGACCCTTCCTTTCCCTTTTCCACAGCACCCAAGGCTGATTGCAGAGCTGTGGGGCTCTTTCAGAAGGAGCAGCATTTTTTAAATAACAGTTTTCCCTGCAATGACCCCTTCAGTGGCACCTCCTTAAAAAACAGCACAGACTTCCTTTCCCACCACTGCCTCAGGCTGGGGTCTCCAAATCCCAGCCAGACCCTGGACATTTCTCCAGAGGAAAATCGAGCTGCAGCAAAGCTGCTGAGCATGGAAAAGCTAACAGAGGCAGATTTGCCCTTTGCAGTTTGCTTTAAGGTGTTTGTTATCACATCCATTGGCAGCTCATCCCGAGCCATGAAAGCAGAGAGGGCCCCTGGGTGCTCTAACACCACATTCTTGGCAGGGTGATTCCCTTTGTCTTCACATCTTCAGGATGTGTGGGAGATCTTCCATCCTCCTCAGCTTGCTTATTCCTCAGCCTGAAGGTCCCAAATTCTTGGAGTTTCCCCCAGACAGAAACCCTCAGCAAAGGTTTGACTTCTCTGGGAGCACATCTTAGCTCAGCCCCGGTGTTGGGTGGCTGCAAAGGGAATTGCTTTAGGGAGGGCCATTCCTTGCTCTCTCATTTGTAACGTAACAGCCTGGGGTTTGGTTATTACTGCTGTTTTTAGCTGCTGTTGGCTTTTCATTGTTGCCTTTTTTTGATAGATGGGTTCAATTTTGCTGGCATATTGTTCAGGTTTGCAAAGCAGATGTTGCTGCAGCAGGATGGTGGCAGGGAGCAGTTCATCAACGCGGGGTCACAGCCAAGGGGGCAGGGTGTGGGGGCTGCAGCTGCCAGGAGAGCTGCTGGTGGCATCGTGGTGACCCTCCCTGGGGCTGCAGCCACCCCCCAGGCATCCCCCAGCCCCCCTGGGAAGGACAGGAGCGTGGGAAGATCAGCTGTGGAGAGGGAATCTGCTGAGGATGGATTTGTGTGTCACCACGTGGTGGGAATCTGGTGTTTTGTAGATGCTCTTGAGAAAGCTGACCTAGAACAGAGGGTGGGCAGAGTCCCAGAACAAAGCAGGGATTTATTCCAAGGATCTCCTCCATGGATCCACCTTGGGCAGCACCAGAGCCCAGCCAGGGCTGCACCCAAGATGACCCAAAATGGCCCCAAAATGCCCGGCCGGGCACGGGGTCTCTCCCTGGGATCAGCTCTGCTCCATTCCCACCTTGCAGTTCATTGTCCCAGCCCAGCTTTAGCCCATCCAGTCCCACCCTTGTTTTTCTCTCTCCAGCCCACGGGGTTTGTGCTCCTGGCCTGAGATTGGGATCATTTGTCCTTGGT
Organism: Serinus canaria; assembly: GCF_022539315.1. Lineage (NCBI taxonomy): Eukaryota > Metazoa > Chordata > Aves > Passeriformes > Fringillidae > Serinus > Serinus canaria. The sequence goes on along the minus strand of NC_066331.1, from coordinate 9,257,480 downwards.
GCCCAGCTGGAGCAGGAATTGTTTTGTCTCCCTGCTCTGTGCACAGAGCTCACCATCCCATAATATGAAGCTCAGACCCACACACTAAAGCAGCACAGAGTCTGAGAAATAGAAAAGCCAAACCTGAGGCATCAGTGGGTCTGGGAGTGGTGCAGGAGTGATGAGTGTGAGGGTGGGATGTGGTGTGGCATGCAGGAGGGATGAGGAGGACAGGGAGAGGAGCTGGCAGTCACCTGCTCCTGTGGCTCCTACACCTTCCTGCTGTGCCTTGTTTCACATGAAGGAGCTCAGGGTATCCAACCACCAAATCCTGTGGCTCCTCAGCAAATCACACCCAATCCTGGCCCAGGAGGGCTCTGAATTCTCAAGGGGACCATGGAGCAGATGGACCCTGGCCCAAGCCCCAAACCCCTTCCCACTTCACTCCAGGGGAGCTTCCCAAAGCAGCTGCTGTGTGGGAAGTCTTTGGGTGAACAAAAGAAATTGCTGAGGTCAGGGGGCTGAGGTTGCACATTTTTATGTGGCACCAACTTGCTGCCTCCTTGGAAATCCCAAAAAATAAATTCTTGCATCCTGTCCCTTGAAAATTCCCCTGTCCTACAGGAAGGGAGTGTTGTTACTCCAGGAGTTCACTGTTATTCCAGGGAATTTAAGCCTCTGTGCAGGAAACCCCAATGTGGGCAGGGAGGAATTTAAAGGGGAAGGGCATTAGGATGGTTGAGATGGGCTGTGTTCCTGCCACTGCAAGGAGGGAGGTGGGATCCCACACAGAGGGGAGGGCTTGAACAGGCAAAATTAATTTGGGCTTGGAACACAAACTCTGTGAGGAAAACTGAGGGAGCTGGGGGTGCTCAGCCTGGAGAAAAGGAGACTCAGGGTGCCCTCATCACTCTCCCAGCTCCTGAAAGGTGCCTGTGCTCAGCTGGGGCTGGGCTCTGCCTCCAGGAACTGACAGAACCAGAGCTCACAGCCTCCAGCTGCACCAAGGGAAATCCAGGTTGGATATCAGGGAAAAGTGTTTTCCAGAAAGGTGATAAAGTTCTGGAATGGCTGCCCAGGGAGGTGGTGGAGTCCCCATCCCTGGGGGTGTTTAACAAAGCCTGGATGTGGCACTGGGGGCCAGGGTTTAGTTGAGGGGTTGGGGATGGGTTGGACTCGATAATCCTGAAGGTCTCTTCCAACCTGGTCATTCTGTGAATTCTGCAAACACCTGAGCTCCTCCTTGATTTCCCACTTTGTTTCACTGCCCATTTACCTGGAATTAGACCTGAATTCACACAAAATTCACGGAATCACTGGGTTGGAAGAGACCTCCAAGACCATCCAGTCCAACCCAGCCCCAACACCTCAACCCAACCCTGGCCCCCAGTGCCACATCCAGGTTTTGTTAAACACCCCCAGGGATGGGGACTCCACCACCTCCCTGGGCAGCCATTCCAGAACTTTATCCCCTTTCTGGAAAACACTTTTCCCTGATATCCAGCCTGTATTTCCCTTGGTGGAGCTCCAGGCTGTGTGCTCTGGTTCTGTCAGTTCCTGGAGGGAGAGCCCAGCCCCAGCTGAGCACAGGCACCTTTCAGGAGCTGTGAGAGTGATGGGGGCACCCTGAGTCTCCTTTTCTCCAGGCTATGGCTCTCCTGACAATAAAAGCAAGGAGGGAAGGGCTGGGCCAGAGGCAGGAGGACCATCAGAGGCTCAGGACTATCCTGCCCTTGATCCCCAGAACCCCCCCAGAGCTCTGCCCACATCCAGCTCCCCGACCCCACCCAGGGCACTTTTATTGTAAATCAAAGGTGACTCCAACGAAGGGGAGAGAGAATGATGCATCTGACTCCATTGATATCAGAAGGCTAATTAATTACTTTATTATACTGTAAACTGAATCTGCCAGGCACTCACTCTTGCTCACAACTGCACCCATCTCTGATTCTCTCTGACTGTCCCCTGACAGTCCCACACACACCTGGCCCTGACAGGCCAAAGGGAACAAAACATCCTCACTTTGGGCAAACCATCTCCACATTGCATTCTGCTTTGGCACAGCAAGAGGGATAACAATTGTGTTTTCCTTCTTCCCTGCTTGTCTCAGCTGCTCAGAGGGCAGGTGAATACCGCACACTTTGGCACTGACATGTCCCTCGTTCCCCCTCTGCAGGGAGCTGATGCCCAGGACACTGGAGGGGCAGATCACCATGGAGAAGACCCCCAGCTACTTTGTCACCAAGGAGGCCCCAGCCCGCATCTCCTCCATGTGCAAGGGCACCAAGCTGATCGTGGTGGTGCGGGACCCCGTCACCAGAGCCATCTCGGACTACACCCAGACGCTCTCCAAGAAGCCTGACATCCCCACCTTTGAGAGCCTGACCTTCAAAAACAGGACTACAGGCCTCATTGACACCTCGTGGAGCGCCATCCAGATCGGCATCTACGCCAAGCACCTGGAGAACTGGCTGCTGCACTTCCCCATCGGGCAGATCCTCTTCGTCAGCGGGGAGAGGCTGATCCGCGACCCCGCGGGGGAGCTGGGCAGGGTCCAGGACTTTCTGGGCCTCAAGAGGATCATCACGGACAAACACTTCTACTTCAACAAAACCAAGGGCTTCCCGTGCCTGAAGAAGGCAGAGGGCAGCAGCAAACCCCACTGCCTGGGCAAGACAAAAGGCAGGACCCACCCTGACATCGACCAGGAGGTGGTGCAGAGGCTGCGGGACTTCTACAGGCCCTTCAACATGAAGTTCTACCAGATGACAGGGCAGGACTTCGGCTGGGACTGAGGCTGGAAGAAATAATTTAAGAAAAGGAAAATATAATATAATATATATCTATTTTTTTTACCTATCAGTAGAGAGGCTGGGGGGGGAAATACGGGAAAAAAAATAATAATAGCTGTGCTGAAACACACTTTGCTTTTTTTCTTTTTTTTTTTTTTTTTTTACACTGCTTTGTTTCCTTTCTTGTCTCAGAGAAGAAGGGTTGTGTAGACCAGAAAAGGAGGTTGTGGAGGACAGCCTGGTCCTCCTGACACCAGCAGCTTCCCTCAGTGGGCACAGCCTCTGGAAAAAACACAGGTGCAAAGTTTTCAGCAGTGACAGGGGTGCTTGGGGTAGCTCAGAGCCTTCCTGAAAGTTCAGCCAGGTTTTGGTTGCAAGGGCCATTTTGGCCAGACCTCACCACTTTTGACAATAAAACAAAGGTGGCTTAATACCTAATTTGGCTTTCCAAATGTTACCTTGGGGGATTTTTTATTGCATGAAACATTTGGTGAATTTTGCTTCCACTTATCCAATTTTTTTTTGTTTTACTTTTACCCCCCTTAAATCAAGCTCTTTTCATCAGCCAAGCTTATTTTTCCTCTTAAGGAAGCCAAAACCAATAATCCTTTGTTTTGTTTTGAGAGAAAATAATTTTGGTAGCCAAAAGTGAAAGAACACAAATGATTCTTTTGACTCTCTAATGAAAATTGCCAGGTAGTCAAAAGCCTCATTCACAGGAGCTGGCTCTAAACCAGGGCTCCCCATTGCCTCCCTTTTGCTCCTCTGACTGCAAAATGGTGTTCTGAGGGGTTTTCTTCCCTAAGAGGGGCCCATCTGAAGGGATTTTGGGGATGGGAAGGAGGTTTCCCACTGAGATGATGCTCATGGCACACCCTGAAGGTGTTTGGGGTACCCACCCTCCCACCAGGCATGTGCAGGAAACTTCTTGGTGTCCAAGACGTGGGGTAAGCCATAATGATGAATGCTTTGAGTTGGGCCAGTCTTAAATAGGCTGGAGGAAGGGTTGGTTGGGAAAAGGTGAGCAAGAATCATGTCCAGAAAAAGGAATGAGAAAACAATAGTTCTTTCCTGAAGGAGAACTGGCTGTGTCCCCTCCCAGCAGGGTCAGCTCTCCTGGCTGTGTCCCCTCCCAGCAGGGTCAGCTCTCCTGGCTGTGTCCCCTCCATCAGGGTCAGCTCTCCTGGCTGTCCCCTCCCAGCAGGGTCAGCTCTCCTGGCTGTGTCCCCTCCCAGCAGGGTCAGCTCTCCTGGCTGTGTCCCCATCCATCAGGGTCAGCTCTCCTGGCTGTGTCCCCTCCCAACAGGGTCAGCTCTCCTGGCTGTGTCCCCTCCCACAGGGTCAGCTCTCCTGGCTGTCCCCTCCCAGCAGGGTCAGCTCTCCTGGCTGTGTCCCCTCCCAGCAGGGTCAGCTCTCCTGGCTGTCCCCTTCCAGCAGGGTCACCTGTCCTGGCTGTGTCCCCTCCCAGCAGGGTCAGCTCTCCTGGCCGTGTCCCCTCCCAGCAGGGTCAGCTCTCCTGGCTGTCCCCTTCCAGCAGGGTCAGCTCTCCTGGCTGTCCCCTTCCATCAGGGTCAGCTCTCCTGGCTGTCCCCTTCCAGCAGGGTCAGCTCTCCTGGCTGTCCCCTCCCAGCTCCTGGTGCCCATCCAGGAGGAGCAGGAGAAGCCTTGATGCTGTGTCAGACCTGCTCAGCCCCAATGAAAACACCCCTGGGTTGTCAGTGCTGTTCCCAGCACAAATCCAAACCACAGTGCCACGAACAAACTGAGCCCTACCCCCCCAAAACCAGCAGACAGATACAAACATCCCTTTCCAGTGTGATGGTTTAAAAATCAATACAGTTATGCTGCTGTTTTCTCCCACACAGTCCCATTTGCACTGCCATAAAGCAGCTTTATAGGGCCACAGACTGCTCTCCCCACCTTGCACAAGTGCAGCAGCACCAAGCATTTTTCACAGCTGAAATCTGCACCTGCCACCAGATCCCTGCCATTAAATCAGCAGAGCCTTGAGATGTGCACAAGCCCATCAAATGTGCCTTTAAAAACTCCTCCCAGCACATCAAGGAATACTTTCCCCTAAATGCTTCAGTTTCCAGGGGTTTGAATGCCTTGTTGCACACCTTGTAAAGCTATTTAGGGATCTGGGGCTCTGATTGATTGGTTTTGATCTGGGCCATAAGTAGTTTTGAAAATCCCTCCACATATGAACAATGGCTTTTAAAAAGAGGTCATGCAACCAAATTGCTTTGAACTCTAATAACATTTAAGCCTCTAAACTCTTTAGGCTTATTTGAAAATCCAGCCATGAAGTTTAGATTATTTTAACCTAAGAAGAATTGGAGGTAAACTATTGAAAACCACATCCCTCCTGGGCCTGCAGTGCTGAGCATGTGTATTGGAGGAGAAATCAAAAGTAGCTATAAATAAAAAGTGTTTTTCTTTAAAAAAAAAAAAAGGCAGAAAAATCTAAACATTAACTATGAGAAAATAATTAGGTTATTAAAGTGCTTCTGGTCTCAATAATCAAATTTGCCATTAGGCACTGATGAAGCTCAAGCTTATCCACAACACAACATTTGGATTTTAGAACAAAATCCAAAATTTTGATTTGTTTTGAGGGGGGAAAAAAAACCAACCCACACCGACCTTTCTATCAGCATCAGGTGCCAAACTGATGATAAATTTTACACAATGAGGGTGGTGAGGCCTGGGCTGCCCAGAGTGGTGGATTCCCCATCCCTGGAAGTGTCTGAGGCCAGACTGGATTTACAGCAGCCTGGGATGGTGGAAGGGGTCCCTGGAATGAGATGAGCTTTGTGGTGGGTTCCGACCCAAACCATCCCCTGGTTCCCTGATCTTTGAGGAGACAGACACAGCCACAGAAGGCAGCACAGCTCTCCTGCACTGAGACCTCAGGAGTGTTTCCTGGGAGGTGCTGAGCACCAGCATTGCCCCAAAGCCCTCAAAAATCATTTTTCCCCCTCTGCTGTTGACATGCTTTGGCACAGGCTCGTAGAGCCCAGCTCATTGGGGTGAGATCTCCCTTTAACCCACCAGCAGCAGCTTTCAGACAGACCTGGAGGGTGGGGAAGCTCTTTGCTCTCTTTTTCCACTGAATAAAAAATCAGAGAAATGATGTTTTCTTTACCTGTGCAGTCTGGCAAGGCAATACCAGGTGTGTCTGCTGCTGTGAAATCCATCCCTGCCGTTCCTGGCAGGGCAGGGATGGGGCTGCTGTGCCCCTGGTGTCCTTGGTGCTGATTTTGTGCCACGGGGAATTTCCTCAGCTGCTGTGGAAGTGCTGCCACTCCATGATCTACAGAGATAAAAGGAGTTTATTCACCATGGGGATCAGCCTGTGAGACTCCTCTGCCTGATGCCAGGGTGGTGCAGCACTAAGGAGTCAAATTCCCAGCAGGATTTGGCCTTTCCTGCCCTGCACAGGGTGATTCTGCCTTGCCCTGGTTCCCAGCTCTCCCACATACACACTTCACACCATCAAGTCTCCAGGTGAAGGGGAGACATTGCCCATTTTCCTAACCATTAAAACATTCCTTGATTGTCTGCAGCAGCTTCTGGGTTTTCTCTCCTCCCTCCCCTTCCCTTGGTGATACTGTCATCCTTCTCCTTTTGGTGCTATTTCAGTGTGGAAAAAAAAAAAAAAAAGAATTTAATTTAATTTGAGAATGAAAAAGCACACATTTAATAAAGTTTACGGGTACTGAGAGGCTGTGCTCTCTTTTTGCTGGTGGCAGCAACCTGGAAAGAAGGGGCAGGTTAATGGAAAAAGGTGGGAAAACCACAAAATTACCCATTTGTGTCTGATTTTAGTCTCCTAAACCTTACTCCCTCCATGGCTGTGCCTTCTGTGAGCTCCCCAGTGGCATCCCTGGCACTGTTCCCACGACCTCTTGTCTTGCACCACATCAAGGTCAATGCCATACTCCTTTCTTTAATTGGCAAAAAAATCCTCAAAAATTCAGGTATCCCTCAAAGATTCAGCTCTCCCTGTCTCCCCCAGTGCTCACCCCTTTGCTCTCCCTGGCCCTGCCACGTCCACAGCATTTCTCCTCTGAGTTGGAAGAATTCCTGCTTGCCCTGACCTGGGTGGTTCAGGATTGTCCCAGCTCACAGTGTGTGAAACCCGAGGGGAAAGGAATTCCTCAAGAAATATATACAGTGGGGAAGCCCCCCCTGTATCAGGTTTGCTGTGTGGTCAAGTAAAATGATATTCTATTTACTTTTTTAGATGTATAAACAGATTAAGTCCCAGGGAAAATATGCTCCCAAACTTCATAATATTTTATTAAACCACTGAAGTTTAATATAATCTTTTGGCTTCCACAGAAAAATTTTCCATTTCTTTTCTGAGCACCTTTGATTTTATTTTCTTTTAATTACGGTTATCCGGAGTTAACAGCCTGGGGTTTGCACTCCACCCAGAAAGGACTATCCAGATTAGGAGTGGGGAATTCTGCTGAAATACAGAAACACCCATGTGGTGGTAAGAAGTCAATGACACCAGGGCAGAAAACTCTGCAGAAACCAACGTGCAGAATTCATTCCCCTCAGCCAGGCAGTAACAAGGCTGCACTCCCCAGCTCACAGCATTTATTGCCTAAAATATTGGCCAGATGTGGCTTTTGTGAAGAGTTGTACCTCCCCCATCTTCTGCATGTCCATGCTGCTTTTCCATCCTGGGGAAAGCTCTCCTGAGCTCAGCTCCAGCCCTGCCCTGGGGCTCAGCACTCATGGGCACAGCCCTGGATCATCCATCGGGGTGGGAAGCTGCAGGAGAAGGCCAGCACCACACTGAGCACACAGCTTGGCCCCTGACCCTCCAGTTGTGCTGGCCAAGGAATGCCCCACAGGCAGCCTGGCTCTGGGGGAAAGCTGCTGGGAGCCAAGCAAAGCCCCTCAGGAAAGAGCCAGCACCTGCATTTCCACGCTGTTAATTAGGATTAATAATGGCCATCATGGTGTTGGGGTTCTTTTCCAGCTGTGTGGATTCTGGGGGCCAAATCTGCTGGTGTGAGCATTACCTGAGGTGCTCAGTGCAGCAGAGGGGCTTCAAATGTTGCTTGTCAGCCCCTCCAATGTGTCCCTGCAGCTCAGATCAACTTCTGGAGATGGAGATCAGCCCTGGAAATTGAATCAGTCCTGGAGATGGAGAGGAACTCCTGGAGATGGAGAGGAACTCCTGGAGATGGAGAGGAACTCCTGGAGATGGAGATCTGCCCTGGAGATGGAGAGGAACTTCTGGAGATGGAGATCAGCTCTGGAGATGGAGATCCTGGAGATGGAGATCAGCTCTGGAGATGGAGAGGAACTCCTGGAGATGGAGATCAGCTCTGGAGATGGAGATCAGCCCTGGAGATGGA